>NC_081757.1:6317802-6917802 GCF_963082965.1 Carassius carassius | reverse complement strand
TTCCAAAACACTTTTGCAGAGCAACAAATGACAACAATGACGAGATAAAGAAAGCCTCATTGAGTTCATAACTGCAGAGGAATGTGTTGAACTCTTTCCCAAAGTCAGATTAGCCGAGCCGCTACAACAGTTAGCCGCTAGCAAACACATTAAAAGTTTAAATCTCTCAAACACTCATTGACACACAATAGACACAAAGCTCAGCAAAATATGCACGCGTGGATTTGCCTTACAAGACTCAGCACGCGCGCACTCAAACGATTCTGTCATGTAAAGTTTTGAGTGTTTTTCATAACTTTCAAACTTACTGTTGTTTCCGAGTCCATAAATCCGAGTTCGCAGGGCACCGGCACATCCCACTGCCATTCCCATTTCCCATTCCCTGGATCCAAACCAGACCACGACGAGCGCAGAGGAGGCAGTGATGTCATTCAGTCGGCTTCCCAAATGCCTGAGTAAAATCTGACCTGTAGCGTGTTTGTTTAGTTTTTGTTGTAACATTTTGACTTAATTAAAGATAAATTATCTTTATGTTAAAATGAACCATTAACAAGTACTACTGAGTTTAGATTTGCTATATGGAGGATTAAAAAGAAAAAGAAAAAAAGAAATATATATATATATATATATATATATAATTGTTTTTGTTTGCAACTCCAGCCTGTATGTGATTTGTAGCCACACTATCATCTATGCTCTTATACGGTAGACTGGGGCTAGTTGTCACAGTTTATAGGCTACTGCAGACATGTTTGTTTATTATTTATGCAAATATAGGTTTATATTTGAAAGTCAATTTCTTTACTTTAAAAAAAAACAATAAACATTATTTTGGAGTTTGAAATAAACATGAACAAGTGAATTTGTCCTACTGGGGTAAGTTTTTTTTTGTTTTTTTTTTTATTTTGATTGCTTCCATTGTCCTCATTTGTAAGTCGCTTTGGATAAAATCGTCTGCTTAATGACTAAATGTAAATTAAAATCGACATGTGGCTTTTTGTGGGTGCCTAAACAGTCAAAACACACAAAAATAAAATGCCTGCTTTGGTGCAAAAAATAAATAAATAAATTTTATATATATATATATATATATATATATATACTTTAAATGGCTGATTAAAATATAAAACATATTTGTATAATCCGACTTTTGACTTAAACCGATAGACTACTCCCTCAGTCTACTAGCCTCAGTCTATTTTTTGGTGTTAGGAAACAAATGGCTTTCATAACTGTATCTGTGTAAGTAATTTCAAGATTCAAGATTTTTATTCGTCACATACATGATTATATAGAGCATATATAACCAGCAGTGAAATGTGAATTTTATCTTACATGTTGTAGTAATGCATCTTATAATGTATTTGTACATGCAATTGTTTATAGTCTCAGTTTTCATTAAACAACATCCCCTGACAAATGCACAAAAAAGAGACATAATTATTTTATTTATTTATTTAGTGAACACAGTACACATAAGAGTGAGTGAACAACAGTGGATATCACATTATTTAAAGTAAAAACAATAATTAGGATGCCAGTTTTTACAAATGTTCTCTGTATGTAATAGAATCCTGGATAATCATCATAAACATTTTGAATATTAATCTTTTGCCCCTTCAGACACAACGTCTGCAGTGATCTTTGTAGCTGGAAAGTTTACGCTGAGTGGATTCTGGTCACTGAGGCAGACTGTGACTTGTTGTCAGTACCGGTGACTTCACAACAACAAAATCACTAGTCTTCCATGGTGCCCAAAATATGTGAATGTGAAGACTTTATTCACAATATGTACCATGCATTTACTGATTACTCTTAGTTTGTTGTATTGCTCAGAACTAGACTGGCTGATGCCACATCAAATGCTGAGCTATCACTGAAACAAAAGCATGCATTTTAAAGCGTCTAATCATATTTTAACAGCTGCAGTTTGTCATGATGAATAATGACAATAACTAATGAATATAAAAAAAAGATAAATATGAATGCATAAAAAATGTAAACAAATAAATAAGTAACCATAAACAAATAGAGCTGGAACAGTTAATCAGAAACAAGGACCAAAAGACCAGAAAGCCAATAAAACCCTTGTTTAATATAAAGTGACTTGAAGACACGTTGAGAAATTATTTTTTTGGAGTTAATAATGTCAAGCCATTGAATCCCCCTGCCCTTTCCAGACGCAGTCTCTGCTGTCCATATCCACCTTTATATCTACTGGTTATCAACTGACTCCTCATTACTCAAGCCTCTTACACTGATCCTTTATTACATTTCAATGTTGGCTCCCAGTTTAAATGTGGATGCACAGAGGCTGCCCTCATAAAACATTTACCTGCACTCTCTTAACTGTAATGCTGCATAACTTTGACTTTCACCTGGAGGTTTAAAAAAAAAAAAAAAGCTCTATTGGACAGAACCCCATCCATTCGTACATGCATCAAAAAGCAAGATCTCACTGGGATTATGCAGACTGTCAAAATAGTCGAGACTGTAACCAAAGAGAGATCGTTTCTAACCATTCTGCACATCCGCATGCATTCAGGCATTTACCAAAGGTCTCGTCTCATGAAATAGGTCTCTCTTACTGTATGCTACCTCTTGGCAGATATAATGATTGAATACTAATGCATTATTTAAAAAATCTTAAGAAATCATGTCCTCTAATTGCAAAAAGGATCTTACATTTTGTGCAATTTCCACTGAAGCATGGGTAAAAGTGGGTGTAGTGGTTAGTGTGTCCTTGTGCGGTTTGAATGGACACAAATGGTCATAATAATCACTTGTGCAACTTGCTTGACTTGCCACTCGTGAACCATTTTCACAGGCACTCTGAAATGAGGGGGCAAACAATGCGAACAACAGAAATATTGTTCTGAGAAATTGTGCCCACCGTCGAAATAAACAACTGGACTACCGTTTCCAAAAGAATAACTTAATTAGTCGGTTTTGTGGGAAGAATACAATTCTCTAGAGCCACTTATGTTTTGGTGAGTGACAGATGTAAGAATAGGGAGCAAATTCACAGATCATATTTTTCAGAGAATGTTCAACGCTGTACACAAAGTGAATTCCTTTTTTGATGGTTGCTGTTTGCTTTGTATTGTGTTTTTGTGATTTAAAATGTGCTAAATGAATATAGTGAAATGTGCTATGCATTGTAAAACATGATTTTTTTTTCAAAGTTGTAAACAAAACAAAGATTTTTGGAGCATATTATTTCTTTCTACTTCAAAATTGTATTCAATGTGTCTCTTGGTGTTTCTTTGTAATTATTTGCAACATCTATTTGAGTGAGTAAATCCTGCACCATTTATTTTCAGTGCATAAAGAATATTTGTATATACTTTTGCTTAATTTTGGTTTATCATCATACATGCATGTCTGTTTTAGTTTTTGCTAATGAAATTATTAAATGTACTGTTTTTCTTAGCTGTGAACTGAATTCTACATACTGTACACCTACTGTAAAAATGGAAACCAAAAGTTACTTCATATGGTAAAGTCATTTAAAAAAATTTATATAACAAAAAAACATTACCAAATCCACCTAAATATATTAGGTACTCCATAAAACTAAATTTAAGGGTAAGATCACGTAGAAATAGCTCTTTAGCGTAACAACTGTGTGCAAGGTGCCTCATTTTACCATGCATTCTGTTCTGATTTAACCAAGAATTAAGCAAAGGCATATAGCTTAGATAAATAACAGTTCTGTGTGAGAAAAAAAAAAAACTAACATTAATTTGGAGTTGCATATAGTGTAATAGCATTTACTTAGAAATCATATCTGTAAGGTGAAGAAGAATTATCTGTCTGCTGTAATTTAATTATGATGCCTCATCAAGCAAGCTTGTTACTCACAACAGTGCAACAGGAAGGTCTAATATTCTTTTTTATTCATATGAATTGTATTAATTTCCTCTTCACTGAGCGTGAGCACTGAACTAAAATGCTTGGCAAAAAATAGACATTTTTGAGTCTCTTTCCTTTTTTTTTTAACCCTTGGCAGTTCCTTCACTAACAGAGAAACACAATCACACTCAGATATACTCCAGTTAAACGGCTGGGCTGTCTTGTTTTGGTGGTTTGTTTTAACAGGAGGCTGTCGGAGCTCAATAGGGAGGTTGATCATGCCATAAAACCATCATATAGTCAATTAATGAGGATGTATAATAAGAACAAACATCTAGATACCCTTGTTAACATAATGGTGTTCATCATAAACAAACTGACTAATTCAAATGCTGATCCTCTGTGTATGGTTGTATTGTTATGGAAGCAAACAGCACGGACCCAATTCATAATGGAAAAGCATTTTCCTATTCTCAAACATGTCATAATGCCAGTAAATAAATGTTAACATAACAAACATGTAATATCTGACAGATTAATCAACTATCTACTTTGAAAACTGCTGGTAACACTTTACAATAAGGTTTTATTTGTTCAAATTAGTTAACATGAAAATTTTTCTGAATACATTTTAAAATTCAAAAGTTGTATAGTTAATGCACTCTGAACTACCATGAACATGTTTTATCATCTAACATTAACAAAGGTTAATAAAAGCTGTAAAATACACTGTTCATTGGTAGTTAATGCAACAAATGAGACCTTGATGTATGTGTTACCAAATGATTTTAACAGTAGACTGATTTAAAAAAAAAAAAAAAGTACAGTCAGGCAAAAACAAGTTAGATATAACATTTCAAATAACAGATATAACTTTGCAGTTTTGCTAAATCATACATGTTGTTACCAATACCTCAATAAATCCTGTGGGATATATCAGGTATAAACATCCAAACATTAATATTTGTAAAACATTGTTTAGTCTATTTATACCTAAAACTACATCTTTGGTTATGCTTTCAACAAAATAAGTGAATTGCATGCAATCATTCCAAATATATATTGGTAACATTTTGCAATGAGGTTTCATTTATTAACAGTAGGGAACTATCTTTGTTAGCATAACATAACAATGAAATGCATTCTTAATGCATTAATGCAGTTCATTTCAACATTTACTAAATTAATTGAAATTAAATTAAAATCAAAAGCTGAATTTGTTAATATTACTTAATGGACATGAGCTAACATGAACTAACAATGAACAACTGTATTTATATTAAATAACATTAACAAAGTTGAATAAATCCTGTAATTTATAGGTCATTTGCTAATGTTACCTAATGGGACTTTATTGTAAAGTGTATAAAAATATGTCTATTAAAAAGCAAAAGGGAAAACGTGTTCTTCCACAGCATCTGTTTTATAACCTGAGGGGGGAAATATGTAGAATGCTTTTGAAAACCATTTTCTAATTATATGTAGATATAAAGTAGATTTTACAAATAATTCAATTCATATCTCATAATTTCCCGTGTGTTCTTTTTTTTCAGACGAGCTCTGTTTCTCTGCTGTATTGTATGAGTCATGTTGTATACCTTCATCTGATGAGGAGAGGTGAGAAAGGTTCTCCTCATGTGGGTGTCACCTTTGCTACGAGACTCGAATAGAGCAGGTTCTCCTATGACACGTCTCCTCATTAAGGCCTCTTGCTGTGTACCACGCCAGATCTGACCCTGAAATACACCCTGTGACACCAGCATGATCACATTATATGACAATTTTGCCAGTTAACCTTATTTAGCATTCTAACCCTATTTATCTATTGCATAGTTTTTCATTTGCCTTTAACACTAAGATGAAACCCAGGAAGGCGCATATCAGACGTGGCAGTAAACTGACCAGCCCATCTTTGTCATTAGATTACAAATGTCGCCAAAATGTAGGCTATAATGATAATTTATTTGGACTGGTTACAGTCATAGATAAGGATTTATATCCTGGTTTATCTCTCTTTTTTTTTTGCTACAAGCACCTGCCTCCATGAAACGCTATATCAAATACTGTCCTTGCTCCATGATGCCTGTAGGGATTGTAGGGCAAGCTTGGGTTCTCTTCCAGGGCTGATTGTAATGGCACATCAAATGTGTCCCTGTTTGTGCACATTCTATCAAGTTTTGACCTTTTTTTTTAAGGCCATGTGGGGCTTCAAAAGGCTTGCTCCTTCAAAAGCAGGTCCCCTTCAAAGTTGTGTGCACATTCATGCCAAACGCAAACCCAGCTATTTTCTAATCACTTATCTGTCCAGGTGGTGTCACACTGGCTGAATGGAATGCAAAATATATGATGCACAGCATTTGATGTGACGCTAACAGAAATGCATGAGGGTATACGTGCACATGTTGCTGTCAAGTGATTATGGTAATTGAACTGCATAGATAAAGATAGATTTAACAAAACATAAGCATGCATTCATATTTGAAAAATTTGCAAGCTGCACCAACAGCCTGCTTTGTTCTGATTTGCATTTATAAATGCACCATAACATCTTATAATTTAGAAAACATTGCATATCAAAATTGCATATTGATATAATGTTTTTGGATTGATTTATTATTGTACTATACACAAGGCCAGTTGGATCACACTGGAACAGAGCTTAAATCACTGTGGGGCCTTCACAACCCAAACTGGCACTTGAACATAGAGCTAAACAAAGCAAAATGATGGTATTCATGCACAAAATTAATATGCAAAACTCCCTCACACAATGCAAAAAAATTGACAAACACTTAAATAAAAATTTGTTTGCAAAAGACCGAAATAAAAACACCAGCACAAGCAAAGCATAATAATAACGAAGTATTTCAGAATTCAATCTATGTGGAACAAGCAGTATTTCAAGACAAAGACAGAATCACTCAGTCTGTGCAATGGGAGTGACAGGCTGAGTCAAACAGGATGATAAACATTTGTAATATTAAACACTCATTTGCAATCAACAGGTCTCAAATAGTTACATTGAAAACTTCCTAAAATAAAAATGGAAAACATAAAAAAAGCAGAAGAAGAATTTAAAACATTGATCTATAGCTCCCGATTGAGTCCGCTCCTGCCGTAAAATATTCCAAATTGTTTCACATGACAACATAAAATAATAATAATAATAATAATAAAAACAAATCAAGCCTGAAACAAACGTAAAATGTTATAAACGATTATAACTACCTGTTGCTTCGTCCAGTGCTGTCTGTGGCACTCATTCCCACGCCAACACACACAGATGACATTTTATCAACATGGATATTAAACTGAGAACATGCGAAAGCTAGACTGTGAAAACGACGTCTTGCTCAATCGATTCCGCTTCCCATCAGCGGCTCTTCAAACTGCTCGGATGCTATCCGGCATAAACAGCGTTTCTGCGCCGTTGTCTTCGCTCTCTCTAATGTCTCGGCGTCGTTCAGCACCATGTGTTGTGAACAGCTCCGGTTTTCCTCCTGCGGGAGCTTCTTAAAGGCGAGGTCCATTCCACCGACAGGTGGCCCGACAATTTCACCGACGTCGATGACGTCACAGCGATAGGAACGAGGAGAAAACCGAACGCCCATTACGTCACCATAATTATGAGTAGGGAACAAAATGACAAATATGTTATTTTTTACGCATGTGTAAGGCGAAAATACAAGTTTCAATCTAAATGTTTTATTATTTTAATTATTTTAATTTTTGCATTCATTTTTTTTCTTAAATTAACGTAAAATAACATTTTCTTTCTGCATTTTTGTATATTCTGTATTTTATTTTACTTTGCATATTCTTTTAAAATGATTTGAGATTGTAACTTTTAAAGGTTCTTTAGAAAATAAAGTTTTATAATATAATTGAAGTTAATTAATAGCTAATAATAATAATAATAAAAATGGTATTATTATTATTATTGTTGTTAGTTTTGGTTTGTTTATTTTTGGTCAACATGAAATACCAATTTTGAATTGTTTTGATGACTTTACTATTATTCTGAAATTTAGAATATTTGTTTTATGTAATATATAGGCTAGTAAAATATTTTTTATATTTTATTACACACGTAAATTCTAATTTTCATAATAGATAAACAATAATATCCTTTATAATAAGAGCGCTTGGTGGGGAAATGAATTAAAAAAAATAATTTCATTACATATTTAACTTTCATTAATAATAATAATAATAATAATATATATATATATATATATATATATATATATACACACGTAAATTCTAATTTTCATAATAGATAAACAATAATATCCTTTATAATAAGAGCGCTTGGTGGGGAAATGAATTAAAAAAAATAATTTCATTACATATTTAACTTTCATTAATAATAATAATAATAATAATAATATATATATATATATATATATATATATATATATATATATAGCTCCTTTTCATGGACTCTGGGATATACCAAAAATATTATTAGATTAAAAATAACATTTGGCATTATTTCTCAGCCACAAAATGGACATTTAAGATAGTCTGACTATGTGCAAAAACACTTACCAATAAATTATGCCCCTGAGTACTAATTGAACAATCAGGTTTGTTTTATTGCTCATTAATTTTAATATCATTAATTGCATGAAGCATTTCAAGAGGTGTTCAGTAAGCTCGCTCAAGTATTCTTGCTCTAGAAATAAGCAGGGCCACTTTAATCTACCACTATAATCCACTAATTGCCTTTATGCCCTTAAAGGTTTTTCAATTACATCCCATTCATTTCATCTAAGCACAGAGAAATTCTTTCAATCCTTCTTGTAAGAAAAAAAAAGCATTTAAGTGTATATAATTGGAATGATGCAGTATTTTTAAAAACAAGTTATAATAAGCATCTGAAGTTGAATGAACACACGGCCAAGGTTGAAGGCTGTTGTGCTGACTAAAACCTCCCTTCACCCTGAATGAATGCAGCATTGACATGCAGGTCACAGTAAGCACACACAAAAAAGAGAAAATAAAAATAACACTTGCTGGAAATATAAGGGAAAAAGCTTTCTCAAAAGCTCACATTGTGTCCTGTACTCATATATCCACATATATATGCAGCCCCATGTCCACACACATACAGTCCTGTTAACAAAATTCAGAACAGAGCACAAGGGCAGTCACCCACTTGCATCTAGGTTCCCCTCCCCTTCCTGTTTCCCCTTTTGTTTGCTTCCTAGATGTAACCATAGCAACCAGCATCATAACGCAACCAGTACTTTGAGAAATGTTTGCAAGTGACTGTCAGGATAGTCTACCATATGTGTCTCATATATAAGGAAAGGAATATAAACAAATAAAATAAACAAATTACATTAACATCTGTCACCAGCACCAGAGCCCTCATTGGTCTGTGCTGCATGATAAAGCATTAAAAATAGGGTCTGCAAAAGATTGTGTGCAATAACTATGTAAACACATGTACTTGAAGAGGGAACTACAGTACAAGTGTTGTCACTGCGAGTCTGCTTGGAGTAGATCAAGCGATGCAACAATTCATGCAGTCTAGTCATGTTCCTAAGCAACAGAGACCTGTCATTTTGATGGCAAATCATCCAAGCAATCCCTCGGTAGACCTTTTAGACAAACCAAATGCTGCATGTGGAGAGTTTGTTTTGCTGTTGCCAATTTACTGAATGGATGTGTGCAGGATTCTGACACTCATTTATTCAGGGTTTTTTTCTCATGGGTACAGGGACTTGGAACTTGGTGCTCTTTAACAAAACTGAAGGACCTTAAAATTAAGGATCATAATTCATCTACATTAATGAATATTTATATAATGAATTCATTTACATTTCTAACAGTGATAATGATTTTGGGATATTTGAAACTAAAATAAAATAAAATAAAATTGCTTAGTAAATTCTTTCAGCTCTCAGTCTGTCTGTTTCTAAAAGAGTATAGTGATAATGATTTTGGGACATCTAAAATTCTTGTAGACTAAACGCTTAGGAAATTTGTAAATACGTCTGAAAATCATATTAAATTGTCCTGAATCCATCTACATTTCTTAGCAGTATATAGCGGTGAAATGTTTTGGGACATGTGAATTTCTTGTAAAACAAAATAAAACAGAACAGAACAGAACAAAACTAAAATTACATTTGAAGGCCATTAGTAAATTCTTTGAGGATATTTTTGAAAATCATACAGTTATCAGTATCAGTTATCTTCCATCTACATCTAACAAAGTATAGTGATAATGATTTAGGGACATTCAAATTTTTGCTAAATAAAACCATAAGAAAATTCTTTGTGGACATTTTTGAAAATCACACTCAGTTAGGTTCTGAATCCATCTACATATCTATTAGAATATAGTGCTAATGATTTTGCGACCTCAAATTCTCATAAAATATAATAAAAGTTCTAAAAGCATTTGAAAACCATTAGGAAATTGATTGTGAATACGTATGAAAATGACACTCACAGACACTCATTCACCTTATACACAAGTCTACATTAGGCCAAAGATGTTTTTCTGTCTACAACTCAAAAAGGGAGGGAGCTAAAGGCAATAGCTAAAAACTACTCATTAATATAATGCTTCAACAATTAGCACTTGTCTCAGGGTTTTATATATGCTTCATAATATCATCTACAAAATAACTTAGCCGCTGATAATGCTTTGTGCTGCCGTATACGTATAAAGCCCAGTGGCTCTCCAATCTTCCCCTGCTCTTGGGCTTTAGAACAAAGGTGCTATTCAATGCAGCAGGACAGGTAAGAGCACCCAAATGGAGCTCAAGTGGGCACTAGGCTTCTTGACTAAATAGCCAATGAGCTTTCTAATCTTCCATTCTCTGCCTCCTATTCCATTTTGATAATGTACCATCACCAGCAGCAGCTAAAAGCCTGAGCGAGGAGAGGGAGGGGTATAACAGGAAATTTTTGGATGAAAACAAAACGCGAAAGAGGTTGTCTTCAAGATGCTTCTGCGGAGCTTGTGCAGACATATTACACTTCAACATTTTCTAAAGGGCAGCGCATTAAGACCAGCCCCTGTGGTCCAAAAATGCCACAAAATCAGAAAAATATTCAGCAATGTGAATATTACGCTTCTTCCAACGTTTTCTCTTTTTTTTTTTTTTTTTTACTTTTCTGCAACCCCACCACCACCACCACCACCTTGTCCACAGCCTGCCATTACAGAAAATTACAACTTATATGTCTACATTCTTGGAAGTCGATATTTGGACAGAGGCCCATTATCAAGCACTCAAGCCATGCATGGAGCTGTATTTCCTGCTTTTAATACTCTTACTTGTTCCTCCTTTAATTTTTGGCTTTAAGAAATATGTATACTGTTAAATAGAACAAGAAAAAAGATGTCAGTCGAAATGATGTCTCCAACAGCAAGAGTTCGAGTCATGGGACTCATTTCAGTTTCAAACTTACTACATTAGTCCACTTAGCAAAAATCAGAAATGAGTCGGTGAAGTCAAGTCATTCTTCTGATTTCATGAAAAATGTGGGTGAATCTCGCAAAACATTGGCACATTTCACCCAAATTCAACAGAGAAATCATTTTTGCATTTCAATATGTAATTAGCATGAAGGCAGTACAACAAATAATAGCATGAAGTGTAAATATACAATTTCAAGCATATAGAATAGTTTTTCAAATCAAAGTAACAAGAATAAACATTTTACTTTAATTTTGAGAATCAACTTAATTGTTAATAATAATAAAAAAAATGTTTATTGTCATAAAAGAGGGATAATGGTTTTTGGAGAAAATAAACATTCAAAAGACATTCAAAAATGTTCTGAATCCACCTTTTTTATAAATTATTTTTAAAACAGTAGTGTCATTCTTGTAAATACAATAAAATCAAATAAAATGCTAAAACATTTGTAATTCATTAACATTTCTAACAGAATACAGTGATAATAATTTAGGGACATCAAAAAAAAAAAAAAATTGTGGATCTTTCTGAAACTCGCACTCAATTACATATACAATGATTTTACAATGATCTTATAAAATAGGATATGCTTTAATCAAAATTAAACAATTTTATTACATTTGAAGGTATAATAGATATTTTCCTGACAGGTTTTTGTGAGATTAACCCATGTACAATAGAATGAATCACGGTGCCAAAATTGATAAAAGAACTCCGGAAGGAATTGCTGTATGGCTGCTGACCCTAGACTAAATGGCAAAACAATAAAAGCAAGAATAATACATACAGTGCTGTACAAAATTACACAATGCACATGTCAACTGAGAGGCTGTAGGTCCATTATTGTGTATAAAGTATATAGTGCTTTTAAAATAGTGCTGCAAAATTACGTTAAAGAACAGAATTAGGTGTTTGGGAAATATACAGGTGCATAGGAGGAGGTCTACCTGAAAGGTTAGTTGGGTGGGTTGTCACATGGAGTTGCCGAGTAGCCTGACAGCTTGTGGGAAGTCGGTTAAATGAGGAGACGGTGTTCACAACAGGGTAACAGAAAGTGCAAGTGCTCAAAAGATTCGGATAAATCCTTCCAATATGTATGTGCCTTTTATATGATTACCTCCTTTAAATAAGTCTACAATTATACAGAGAATGCACATTATGATTGCAAAATCTATGCAGATATCCAGCAGTGTATTTCCCTGCGGCGTATGAAAGTGTGCGATACTAATATGTGCAAATGGATGCCTGAGTAGCTCTCATTATATGGTTCCCAGGGTTACTTGGGTCTGGGTCATGTATGCATCCAAATCCATCTGCAATATTTACTGCCAGTTTAACCCATCACCTTGAAGGAAACTTAAATGAAGGCAAAACAGCATTCAAGAAAAATATCCATTTCAAGAGAATGCCACGTTGTAACAAATTATTCACTGGTACACAAACAGCAGCCACAGAATATGTATGTATAAATGTGTTTTTTTTTTTTTGTAAGCCCTTTGTTATGGGTTTTCACTCCATCCTGTGACACATGAATGTCAAAACTGGAGAAATCGAACAAAATCCCCGGTGGAAGTTATAATTTCAGTGCAATCAATTCAACGCTTTGTCACAATAGGGAAAGGTGAGATTTGTGTGGTACCTTAATTAGGAACAAATTGTATCTTGAAGTAATTGCATAATAACCCATTAAAACTTTCACCTCTCAACAATTTCCAAGTGCATTTGTTGATTTGAGAACAATGTGGTTTAAAATGCAACCCATGGTTCAAAATAATTAAGTTTTAAGTCTTGCATGGCAAAACGGTCATGTTGCATTTAACCAAGACTCCATTATTTGCTTTGTTCACAATACTGAACCTCACCGAAAAAACAACAACATTTAACTAAACATATTTTCTGATTTGGTGCTTGCTAAAAAACCTTTAAAAAACACAATCCATATGGAATACATAACAAAAAGACTTCCCAATTGATTGAGATGTAAAAAAAAAAATTACTTCGGCAAAGACCAAGAATGCAGGTGAACCATTTAACTCTATATTCAATCAACCTTGTTGGCTCCGGTTTCTAATCACTGCCCACAAAATCCCAGCAGGGATACTCAGGTTCCATGTCAGAGTCTCCACTGGATGCACAGGCTATCTGAGGACATCTGAGATGCTCGGCCATCTGGGTTAAACGTGGGTAGAAGTCACGCTTTGCCGCTGATGAGACGTGTTTTGTGGTGGCTCTGACGCTCTGTGTGAAAGGAGACTGGGAAAAGGACAGCTGTTGCTGGAGAGCCACAGAAAAACAGTTCCTGCATAAAGCACCAAACCAGTTTTTTACCTTGAAATGTTTTGGTTCTAAAATCACTGAATCGAATCCTTCAGATTTAAAACTGTAAGACTGAACCACAGACATCCAGCAAGCTTATACATGGACATTAACATAATTTGCTATTGTCATTTATGTCTTTTTTTTCCCAGTCCTCGAGCAATAGCGCACACTAAAGCTTGTATAAAAGCAGATGTGCGTTGCAGGCCTGACCTTGGTTGCTATGGGTACTAGGGACAGACTTATATTCAACCGCCTGCCTGAGTTCCTGCTAATTGCCGTTGTCATAGCAACGAAGCACCTGATGTAATGGTAGAAAAGGGCAATAATCTTACAATGGTCCATTTATTTATAGGGAGCTATTCCACCCTGTGCCTGTCAACTTGGAAATGGACTCAGATTAAGTGCTAACATATCGAACAATAATATTTATAAAAAAACAAAAAAACAAAACATATGTTCGAGAGCACACACACAATTTTGTGCAATTTCCCGAAACAAACAGCCACTGTAACATTCTGTCATATTTTTCTGTTTTTACTACTAAATTCATCAGAAAAATGTACTTGGATCCTAAAGTCTGTCACCACTGATTTTGTGTTTTTAATACAAAACCAGAATAACAATATAAGTGAAAAGTTCGATTGTAAAAAAAAAACGATTGTATTTATGTCGTTACCCTTGTACATTTATAACAGCAACGATCAAGCTGCATGAACTCCACAAGTTCCAAACCTGGTGGTCTGTGTTATCCAGCATGATCATTGTCACATTGTTTATTTCTAGGTTTTAATTTAGATTTTGAATCCCAAGGTTGCCTTTTAAATTATTCAGCCATGCGTAGCTGAAAGCTGTACATGCACTAATAAGAACAAAAACAGACGTGATGAGTGACACCTTCACACTTTAATAATTATCAAAAAGGTAAATAACATACATAGCACTGCTGTTGTGAAAAAGAAAAAAAAAGCATTACTCTCGAACAGCGTTGACCTGAATAAATGAGCATTTAACCTCTATATTCAGACTGGATGGTCAATGAAAATACAGAGAGAGACAAACAAGACTTCTGGGTTCATGGGTTTCTTCCTCCTCACATCCTTCGTGCTTTGCGAGGGCGACAGCCATTGTGTGGCACTGGGGTGTTGTCGGTGATGGAAACAACCTCCAGTCCTCCCATGGTTAACCCTTTAATGGCAGACTACACACAGGGGAGCAAAATCAATGTAGGCCAAGTTAGCTAAGAGATACAGTTTACAACAATACACTCTCTCTACAAAAGACGTGTGTGACTCTAATGACAAAACGATTCAATGAGTCCAAATACTCTTCAACATTATATACTTACTGATTTGGACAAAAATAAAATGTATGTAATATCTTTTAGTAGAGGTGCACAATATATCGGCACTATATTCGGAGTATATATATATTTTTTAATCTTTGCTGTCATCTAATGCTCAATTAAAGTTTAATATATGGGAATTAAACTTAACAAAAATTTTAATTTGCTGAAAATGTAGGCATGCAAGGTTTTGTTTCTTCATCGGAGCAGATCACCAGTGGATCCTCTGCAGTGAATGGGTGCCGTCAGAATGAGAGTCCAAACAGCTGATAAAAACATCACAATAAACCACACCGCTCCAGTCCATCAGTAAATGTCTTGTGAAGTGAAAAGCTGCTTGTTTGTAAGAAACAAATCCATGATTTTTTTAGGCATTTAAAATGGCTGTTTCCGGCTACACAATACATGTAATCAAAATATTTCCCAGACGACCTGAGGGTGAGGATATTTGAAAAAATATAATGTTATGATGGCTTAATTCACTTGTAGCATTTAAAATGACAGATTTTAATTAAATAGAATATTACCTGCCGAACTGTAAAATCAGTGCATCCCTGATTCCTATCCAGCTTTTCTAAGTTATCTAAGCACAAGTATTTACCCTGACTTGCCTGTTTAATAATGTGATTCAAATAAGCTAGCACTGCATTGATTTATTTATGGCCAACCACCATCTGCTTCAATGCAACTTAGTCCAGAAGCTTCTGACTGTGAAGAAACCGAGGGTAGGTAAAAGAGTAATGCAAGTCTTAAAAGCCCCCTGTTGCCTGCAGCTCTGGAGGGGCTCATTATATTCTCAACCAGCCTTAATGTCCTCCCACCCGGCTCAGAGTAAGAGCATGCAGACCGCTGCTGAGCTCACAGAACTCATCGGTCAGTTTCAGAGTATTGATCGAGTAGTCAGCACACATAACTGTTGCCGAACCATACAGCACATACAGAGAATAATATATAATCACTGCTGCCATTCTACTGAATGTATCACAAAAAGAAACTGGATGAAAAGCAGGAGGTCAATCAATCAACTAGATTTTTACATTTTTCTAAGAAAATGTGACTGGCTGTGCAAAAGCCACCACCATTATGTCCCTACGCAGTTGCAGATATGTTTTGGGTGGTGTCATAGATTATGGATAATTTTTATTTATTTCCGTACAAATTACTGGTTACAATAGAGTTTACTGACATTGTTTTATAATGTGTCTTGTGATTGGTGGATATCAAACCATCTCTTTTAATTTCCTTATTGATTGGCTGCAAGTTTGAATTTGCTCTTTGTTTGCATTTAGGTGTTTTTTTTATTTTTCTTTATTTGTAATTGTTTAGTCCTGATGAAGGCCAGTGTGCAGATATGTGTTGGCACAATAAAGGACATTTTTTTTCCATAGCTCCTTTTTTATTCTTTGATTTCTACACTCTACAAGTCTTGCTGGGTTTATAAGTACCTTTTCTTTTTTTCCACACGCCTCGCTGGTTTTGTGAAGCTGCCCTAGAATAACCCCATAAGACTTCTGGGTGGATGGGCCATATAAGTGAAAAAAGCCTCAATAATAATAGATACGGCATAGGCCCTTCAATAGATTTTAAGTTCTTTTTTGGCTGCAAATCATCACAGGAAGTCTTAAAGGTAAAAGCACATCAGAAAAGGTGACAGTTTTAAGACTACCTTAGCTATGAATTTCAAACAAGTCTTTTGTTTGTTTGCAACCCTGAACTTGTTTTAACTCATTTACACATTTGTGCACATCAAACTGTGAACGGAACCTCTAAGTTTCCATTTGCACATTAGCAACAGTGTTTAGCATCACTTCCACTGTACAGTACTAGATTTTTGTTATTTCTTGTTTATTCTTTCAGTGGTGTTTGTTAAAGCATACCCAGGGTTAAAAATCTGAACAAACAAACACCAAGAAAATTAATCAACATCAAATAAATCATTGTCTAATACCATTTATGCTTTGTTGAGAAGTGTGTCATTATAGTTTTCACCTTGCACATGATTACCTGGGTGGAAAGAAAATCTCATATACTACTGTTCAAAAGTTTTTGAAAGAAATTCATACTTTTCAGCAAAAATACATTAAATTGATCAAAAATGACACAAAATACCTTTATAATGTAACAAAAGATTTGAAATATATGTGGTTCTTGTTTTGAACGTTCTTTTCAAAGATGATTTGCACAAAAATTAACTCAGCACAACCGTTTTCAACACTGAAAATGCTCCAAATCATCATATTAGAAAGATTTCATTCTGAAGGATCATGTGACAGTGAAGACTGCGGTAATGATACTGTAAATTCAGCTTTGCATTACAGGAATAAATTACATTCAAAAAAAAAAATTAAGATAGAAAACATGTTTTTAAAATTTAAATAATAATATTACTGTATTTTCTGTATTTTTTTATCAAATAAAAATTCAGCCTTGGAAAGCGTAACTTTTCAAAAAACTGAAAAAATCATACGGACCCAAATTTTTTGATGGTAGTGTGCATCTGTAAATCATAACGACTTGAAAATTGTCTCTTTTGACCACAAAAAACAACAACTCTGCAACCACACACAACTAACTAAACAACTCACAACACACAAGCAGTCACTGTCCTCAGAAAATGTATAATGTAGTTGTTATTCCTATCTTCTTATTGTATTAATTATTAGATATACATCTTTTATTTATTTTATTCAATAGCTGCCTGCCCCCTTTACACATTTTCTATGTTTTTTGCTCCTTTTATCTGTATTGTGCATGTACAATACAACAATGAACAACAATATAGAGAATCTTGGACCTTTGAATTTACAAATATTTTAATTATTAAAATTTTGCATTTGCATTCTTCTATACCTTTCACCACTGTGACATTTTTTGGTATTCACTGCAAAATTCACTGCCTAGTTTATTAGAAAACAGCAATAACGTGTTTGTCTCATTTGAGAGTGGAGGTACTGTAAATGATTCAAGATGCCTCGTTTCCATTCAAATGTGCACAGCCTCACTTTCACACAGTTACAGATAAGCTGTCATGAGAAAGTCTTAATAATCAATGATATAAAATATAGGTAAATGGAAAATGTCACAATAAAAAGTAATATTATAGTTTCGCAGAGATTTTTATTTTTTTGCTGTAAATCTTTGGCCTTAGCAATCTACTCACCAAGCGCCCTGGACCGAGTCCTTTCACCAGCACACGGACGTAGCTGACCCCCTTAGCCCTCGCCTTCTGCTCAAGACAAACATACATACATTTAGAACATTTAGCATAATAAAAACTAATGAATCACTGAGGAAACACAAAATTGCAGGAGCCTAGAATCTGAGGTCTGTCCGAAACTACTAATTTAGATCATAACGCCTGTGTCCATACAGCAAATGAATGGTTATCAGTGGGAAGTCATATACTGATTATACAGCATGCTGTGACTCAGGGTTGTCATTAGACTCTTCACGACACACGCTGATGAAATTACAAACAAATAGAATGGAAGTAACCGAAGAGACATATAAACATGAAACCAAAGATTTGAAATGTTATTTTTAATTTTTCTATTTCTCCTTGCCAGGCATATAATCAGTATAAACACTGAAACAGTTAATAGGACACTGCTGATAACCTCAAACCAGAGAAACATACATGCACATAAGACCGTGATAGTTAACAAAAAAAAAAATACAAATACAAATCCTTTTACAAGTTCTCTATGTTTCAAATATGTTTCTTACATTATATTTAATGTCTGTCCTGACAGAATGTTTCAGCATGACTTTAAATTTAAAGCAGAAAACCAGTCAAATACAATCTAAGGAAGGGTACTTTAACAATTAAACAGGGTGTGGTAAATTACTGCAAAGAAATGTGCTGCCATCAAGTGGACAACATCTAAATGACAGAAACAAAAAAAGATGCACCCCTGCGATGACATGTATTAATAATTATTTTTGATCGAAATTTCTGATATATCTCTCTCTACTAGACAGTTCAAATGAAATAATATATGTGACCCTCGACAACAAAACCAGTCAGAAGGGTTATTTTCTTTTTTTTATTGAAATTCATACATCATCTGAAAGCTGAATAAATAAGCTTTTCACTGATTTTTGGTATATTGAGATAAAACTATTTGAAAATCTGGAATCTGAGGGTGCAAAAAAATCAAAATACTGAGAAAATCGACTTTAAAGATGTCAAAATAAAGGAAATTTACAAAATATCTTCATGGAACATGATCTTTACTTAATATCCTAATGATTTTTGCCTTAAAAGAAAAGTCAATAATTCTGACCCATACAATGTATTTTTGGCTATTGCTACAAATATACCCAAGTGACCAAGACTGGTTTTGTGCTGCAGGGTCACATATGTTTTATGCTTTGACAACTATACAAAACTTTTTTATTTTTTTTATTAAAATCTTTTGCACTCAGGATAAGTTCGCATGCATTTATTTTTATCAAGCAAAAGGACTTCAACAATTCTTGACACATTTTATTTCAGTATACAATCAGTATGATTTTATATTTGTCCATCTTACCGCAGCGGCTGAAATCCCAGCGGTCTGTGCTGCAATAGGAGTGGCTTTCTTCACATTCTTGAAACCCTCTGATCCACATGAGGTTCGGACCATGTACTGGCCCAGACAATCTGTGACGTGGATATGTGTGCTTGAGCAAGAAATTAAGGACAAAATACAGTTAGCTATATGTAAACATGCAGTATTAGGTATAAATAATAATTATAATGCATATAGTACTGTATTAACATCTGTAGTCCCTAGATACACAAAGAAAACACTGTAAATTAATTTCACATGGGCATTGAAACTAAAATGTACAGTAGTCTATGTTATGCAACATAAGCACTTTGACCAATGCAACAGATGGATAAAAGACAAACATAGTTAAGAGATTAAATAAGCTTATGCTATAGCTGCATGCGCACAGAAAAAAAACTGTAACTATATCTGAACTAAATCCATATTAATTTGTCAATCACGACCATTTTATTTTTTTGCCAAGCAACTTACTTGTTATATGTGGCTTTTATGTGTGCTATCGGTAACTCTTCAAACTTCTTGCTGTCCCATGTCAGGGAGCTCTCCTCACCCGGAAATGGAGGGAAAATACTAAATGGGGAAAAGAATATTAGCAACAACAATAACAAAGCATCTCTAGAGAAATAATTTATGTAGACAGAGATACTTTATACTAAATGATAACTATTACTATCAATGTAAAAAACAGTTTTTGCTACTAAATATATATACAAATTTTTTTTTTTCACAGAAACTGTGATACACTACCACTCAGATATTTAGGGTTGTACAGAAATTGAATAAAGCTGACAGTGAAGACGTTTATAATGTTACAAAATATTGTTTATATTGTTTTAAATAAATGCTGTTCTTTCTGCCTCTATTTATGAAAGAATCCTAAAGTGTATTACAATCCATTTATTATTTAAAATCTCTGGGTTTAATTTATGTGATCATTTATATTCTTAGAACTGACTAAAAGGTCTGGGAGACCCTGGGTTAAAATTATATTTGAAAGCAGGTGTGTGTCACTGTTTCTGTCATACTCTTTCAGTCTTTTGGCAGGGGATGATGGCTTCTTGGTTTCCACTGGTTTGGCATCAGCCTCTTGTAATCGGATGGCACTGCTTGATAGCGGATGCTGAAGCCCCACATTTCCCCCACTGCAGGAGACAACAACCAATTAGGTCCCTTAGTAACAAACGACATCCAGAGTGTGCAAAGCTGGTCTCTAGACTCATATGTTGATGACTTGGAAGAAGCTCAAACAGAAGACCTTTTATCGTGTTATTTCTTAGTTGTGATTACTTCGCTATTAAGGTAAAATAATACTTAGGAGGTACAGTGCTGTGCAAAAGTCTTAGGCCACTAGTATTTTCACTAGTATTTTCAAAAAATGGGCTTAAGTAATTCTATATTTATTTCTATATTTTGCTGTAGTTTGTAAGTAGTAAATATCAGTTTACATTTCCAAAAATTATTTTTGCTATTAAATGTAATAATTCAGTGAGATTTTTGATTGCACAAGGAGTCTGACAACAGCCAGTCCTCCACACAAAGATCTGATCATCATCATCACTCTGTCTGGAATAAAATGAAGAAACAGAACAAACGGAGACAGACTCAATCCAGAAGAACTGTGGCAACATCTCCAAGACACTTCAAGAGACATACCTGTAAAGCTATCTGAAAACCATGCACAAGTGTACCTAGGATAAAAGCTTTTTTAATGCATAGTGTGGTCACACCAATTGTTGATTTAATTTAAGTTAATAGAAGTTAATTAATAAAATCTATTTATGGCATTATATTCGAAGGCATCAGCCATTTAAATGGCTGCCCACTGCTCCGGGTGTGTGTTCACAGTGTGTGTGTGTTATCACTGCTCTGTGTGTGTGCACTTTTTGAGTATGGGTCACCATACTTGGCTGAATGTCACGTCACTTTCACTTTCATCTTCACTTCATAGCATTTTTACAAAAGTGCCTAAAACTTTGCACAGTACTGTAGCTTTGCAGGTTTCTTGAAGCGTCTTGGAGACGTTGCCACAGTTCTTCTGGATTGAGTCTATCTCAGTTTGTTCTGTTCCTTCATGTCTTTCCAGACAGACTGATCATGATGATGATCGGATCAGGTCTCTGTGTGGAGCACTGGCTGTTGTGCTAACAGAAATCTCACTGGATTATTATGTATATAATGGCAAAAATAATGTTTGGAAATGTAAACTGATATTTACTAATGACACACTACAGAAAAAAAAATAGAAATAACTTACTTAAAACCACTTTTTGTTGGTGAAAATACTAGTAGCCTAAGAATATTGCACAGTACTGTATGTCAAAGAACACCACGGTATAATCATTTTAGATGGTTTGAAAAAAAAAAAAAACCCTCAAAACATTATTAGTATGGTACATGTCCAGGAAAACATGGTATTACTAGGAAGCAATGTCCAAAAAGGCATAATTAATATCATATACCCTAGAATTCTAATAAGTCATGTCCAAAATCATAGTATTACCATAGTAAGTTACCATATCCTAAATAAATAAATGGCATAACAGTAGTATTATGAAACCATAATAATAAAAAATAGATTAATAGTATGTCAACTTTTGTTATATGATATATGAAACATTAAGTTAACAGTGGAGGATATTTGCCCGTCACACAAATATCAAACATGTTATGAGAGGGGCTGCTATAACAACCCCATAAGCTACTTACATTATCATCCGTCCAGATGAATTCAAGGGCTCAAAAAGCTGCTGACACGAACCTCGAATGAGGCTATATAACCTAAGATACATAGTATGTGTTTAAATCATGCAGTTTATTCACAAACACACACACACACACATGAAGCTAGGTAGCTTGGCTGACATTGACAGTCGCGATGCGTACAGAGCGTTCAAAGGAAAGTCACTATAATACTAGATTTCAGAGGGGTGTTGTATTTATATTTTAGACGCCAACGTATCGAATGTGACGTAAAGTATTTTGTATAAGGTTTCATATAGTAATAACAAATAATTCAAGTATAGTGTTTGTTTATTTTTATAAATATTATAAATTTTATAAAAATAATTTTTCACTTAAACTTGTTCCCCCTATTTTCGAAATAGTCGCGTCTATATGACAAACTCCGCAAAGCACTTCGGGAACACGTGCGGTCGAGATGGCGGCGCCCTTCACTAGAGTTTATCGACCATTATGGAGAATAATAACTACAACTATATTAAACAAAGGCGTGCGAAATTTTTCGTCCACTAGGCAACAGTGGTCTGCGCTAAATGTCAAAACTGCGGCTGTGGCGTCTCCGTGGGCGCTGCATGGAGCCGTGTGTCTGCAGCGGCTGCCCCTGGTCTCTCAAAACAGGAGCCCTATTGAGGAGGAGTTCATGGAGCTTATGCACCAGGTATGAAAAAATCAATATTTGACATGAAATATATATTGTGACCATGGACTACGAAACCTCTCGTAAGGGTTAATTTTTCTTAAAATATTCTGAATAAATAAGCTTTCTGTTGATATATGGTTTGTTAGGATAGGGCAATTTTTGCCAGAGATATAACTATTTGAAAATCTGGAATCTGAGGGTGCAAAAAAAAAAAAAGTAATAATAATATTAATAATATCATTGAGAAAATTTACGCCTTCAAAGATGCCCGAATTAAGTCCTTCGCAATGCATATTACAAATCAAACATTAAGTTTTGCTATATTTTTGATAGGAAATTTTCAAAATATCTTACTTGATATCCTAAGGATTTTTGTCATAAAAGAAAAATACATAATTTTGACCCATTCAATGTTTTTTTTTTTTTTGGCTACAAATATATCTCAGCGACTTAAGAATGGTACTGTGGTCCAGGGTCACATATAATGTTTTCGAATGATGTACCGGTAGTTGATTACGGCACCATTTACATACATATATTTTTTATTTTATTTTTCTAATTTTAGTGTGCTATGTAGCATATTTTGAGGCTGGGTGTCTGTATGTATCTTAATATTGTGATCTGACCTTCAAGCATCCCCCTATAATGCTGTCCATTCATTAATCTGGTCGCCATGAGACACCTATAACCCTCATAACTTACTGTTTCAGATGGAGTTAGAGAGAAGTCTGCTTTCGGATCATGAGCTGAGGCTCCTGGAGGACGCTGCACGGATGAGCCGAAAACAAGAAGAGGATTATGATTCAGATGAAGAGGAAGAGGATTACAGAGACAAAGAAATTGTCACAGCCCAAGATCTGGAAGATATTTGGGAACAAAAACTGAAGCAATTTCATCCTGCTCTGAGGTTGCAAGGTAAGCATTACATCGGCAGTGAAAGTGTCACAGATTAAATCATTGCTTTGATGCAAGTCATGTTTTTTAAGACATTTCAGAATTATAAAACGTGTTGAATGTACACAAATTACAGGTGTTGATGAGAAAGGCGTGAGCTCTTCAGAGCGTTGTTTAGCAGAAAGCCTGATCTTGCTGGTGAAGAAGGATGTTGGCAGTCAAAAGCTTTGGCTCCTGCCTCAGACACAGTGGCAGACGGGAGAGACACTTCGACAGACGGCAGAACGTGCGCTTGCAAGTCTTCCAGGTGCATACAGATTTGTCTATTTTGTTTATTTATACATATATGCGTATGTGTATTTTATTCACATACCTTAATTTTTATTATCTGTGTTTTGGAAGCTTATTCTGTCACCAAAATAAAATACTTGTATGTGCAAACATGCTTGGCAATAAAGCTCTGTCTGATTCTGATGCTTATATTGTAATAGTCATTTAGACAGCTTCGGTTTTAACTGGAGAGTTGGTTAGCTCTTAAGAAGAGCTGATCATAAAACATTTTAATAAGCTGACAATTAATGATGACAGTTTTAACACTGATTCACAAGCAGGGCTAGAAAAAATGTAAATAAAACATGATTTAATTTTCTGGTTAAAGATTAATTCAGTGCCGTTATGATTATATCAGTCTATATTACAAGACTGTAATTCTTAAATCGAATGGGCTGCAGGTTAAATTATTAAGCTTCTGTTTAATCTGTCCTCTGTAGGTGCTGATCTAAAGGCTACTTTCCTTGGCAATGCACCCTGTGGATTTTACAAATATAAATACCCAAAGGACTTTCAGAAAGAGGGCAGTGTTGGAGCCAAGGTGTTCTTTTTCAAAGCAGTGCTATCCAGCCATAAGCACTTACCTCTGGAAAATAATTCATTTGCCTGGGTAAAAAAGGATGAACTCCAGGACTTCCTGAAGCCAGAGTACCTAAAACAAGTCAGACGCTTCATTATGGCTCTGTAATATACGAAGAGATGGAAATGATGGAGAATATGTGGGAAAACAGACCGCAAGTTTATGCTTTTCATATTTTTGGACAATGATTCCATGAGATTGGACCCTATTCCATCATATAAGGGCAATATAAGTGATGTTCAGATTGTTATATAGATAAACTCTGTTGTCATCTGCATGCATTTGTATATTTATCCTGCTCGTAACTGGAAACCTATTTGACGATTAATGCAATATTAAAAAGGTCGGTTTTTGACTTCATAGCATGTGATCTTGTTGAGAAAAGTGTGCTCTGTCTTGCAAAATAATGCTCAGGAGGGAGAGTTCCAAAAATCAAAATAAGACTTTATTGCAAGAAGACAACAAAACCAAGATAACTGCAGAGCATCTGAATATTTCCTTGTCCAGGATACCATCTTTATTCTATTTTGTTATCGGTCACTGTCCAGTGAGTATAGAGACTTGTTAATGCGTCATTCCCGGTACTCTTCCACACTTGTATATTAGTTTTCATTATGCTTCATTTCATTGTAGAAAAATACTTTTCAAAAGAACTTCTCTTATCTAACACTTTCCAGGTGCTCAAGGTTACATTTTAGGATTTTAACGAGCTGTCAGGATTTTAATGAGTTGTACACACATGATCTATTTCCACACCATCTCATCCTGTTGCATCTCCCATCTTTGGTACTTCCTTCTGTATTCTCTATTCATAAGCAGAGTTATGCAGGCCATGAGGTCTACATAGTCAGTAAATTTGGCCTTGAGGCCTTCAAAATGCACCCAGCTCATGAGGTAGACTTACTGTCACAAACATGTAAAGTATCATCTTCAGTTGTGTTCTATAAGAAAAATAAAATATTTCATCAATCTCATCTTCGAGAATTTTGGTAAAATGTAGCATTGAATAATTTCCCCAGCAGGGTGGTAGTTATATTGTTTGTTATTCCTCTACTTCTCTGTCACTTCTTTATCTTTATCAGTCCATGTTGTCCTTTAAAAACTACCACTTGAGGGCAGTAGATGGACAAAGAATGGAGGACAGACCATCCAACAGGAACCCCCCCTTCATGAAATCACAAAGGATATCCAATTATGCTTTCAGCCAGTTTATTTTTATCTTGTCAAATTTAAATGCCTTGTACTTGGGGTTTCTCTCTCTTGCTCAGTTGTCAAATAGTCTTTGACTTTTGTGCTGTGCTGGTGGAAACTGGGATTAGTAATACTATGAATTATTTAGGCACCTTGATTATGTAGGTCTCTAAAAATTGGCTGTGGAAAGTCAGTTCTGCCAGCGTTTTGGGATTTGGAGGAGAAATTACTTTCCAAATTCCTCATAAATAGTGCAACTGAGGGCTTTGCAGTGGGACACATTTTTTTTTTTTTAAAGAACACAAACTTAAAAAAGGCCAGTTTTTGTAAGTCTAAGTGATATGGTTTATATAATAGGCTTAATTTTCTTTGTCCAAAAATGATTTCTTGTTTTATTTGGGGGGTAAAATAGGACCATAAAAAAAACAATTCTTAACAGTTTTTGTGTGATTAATGGAAGAGTCAATGTCAATGGAAGAGCTTTTCTTTGTACGCTGAAGCTGTACACTCACTATAAAAAGTACTTTTCAAGTTTAATTCTGCTTTGCATTCACCCCAATTAAGTGGCAGCAGTTTGTGCTTCTCCATTCGTCTTTCAAAACTGCAAACTACATGTTTCTTTCTGCACTTTTCAAATCAATCCATAAATCAGTTGGATTGACTGATCTTGCTACACCAGGACATGAACATTAACAACATCTTTTTAGCCTTGGACTAGGAATATTCTTTCGTGTCACAGAAAATGTACATTTAATGTACATTAAATAATTTGCATAAGTATTCACCCCCATCGAGTGGATGAGAGCAATTTCAGACTTGCATTTAAGTGGATAAGTTTCACTGGGGACTGCAGTGTTTCTCCATTCTTCTTTCAAAAGTGGCATGCTGCTTACATCAAATATCGTTTCAAGTCATAGGAGTCTTGTGGTTTTCCTGCAGGATTTTCCTGTATTTTGCACTTTTCATACCCTCACATGTCTTCAAGGTCTTTCTCTAGAGAAGCATCCCAACAGCACGATACTGCCATCACTATGCTTCACAAAAGATATGTTGTATTTGGCTGACGTGTGTTTAGTTTGATGGACAAAAAGCTTTATTTTGGTCTCTTCAGATGACAGAAACATTTCTTCCAGCTGGTCTTGGTGACCTCTCTCACTAGTCACTAGTGTCCTCCACGGTCACTCGGTTTTTTGAGGACAGCCAGCTCTAGATTTACAGCACTGCCATGCTCTTTCCATTACTTAATTATTGATTTAACTATACTCTAAGGGATATATTTAATGACTTCTTAAAGTCTTCTTGTAGCCGTTCCCTGACTTGTGCTTTTCAATTACTTTTCCGCTGAATTGCTTGGAGTTTTTTTTTTTTCGTTTTGAACTGAATGATGTAAGTTCTGCCACAATATTGACTCACCAGAAAGTTGGAGCTCCCAGCTAGAGTTGTTTTTATACAATCAGCTGTAACTCTCTGACGGCACACAAGTAATTTTATCTATTAATTTGATTTATTTACGTGTCATATTATATCATATTATGGGATGAATACTAATGAAACAAATTAGTTTGGATTTTATACTCTGTATTATTTAAAATGCCTTTATAGACTGTTTATGTGTTGATCAGTGGCAAGAAAGAATACCAGTGTTATTCATTGCTGTAAAGCCACTAAACATGAAAATTTATAAGCATTGTATCTCAAGTCTGCCATTAATCCAGATATTGGCATATTGTTCTAGTTTTATTAGTTTGGGTATACATACAGTGCTCTCCGCACCTAAGCATGCTACTCAGGACACTAGTGTCTAACCTAATAACGTTGAGAATAAAGAACATTATGCATGTTTTCTGCTAAGACATTTCGACCCAAATCCCATTTCAAATTAAATTGGCCACATTTAGCTCATAAACACATTTTACCACAACAGCTTAATTTATAATTGAAGGTTAAAACGGGGGCTCGGAGGTCTTCAGAGACATCTAAGTGGAGCCGGGAAAGCAATAAATGGGTGCGAGTATGAACCTTCCCTCCCTTTAAAGACCTCAAGCGCTGAGCTCAGCTGTATGAGATCAGGTGAGGTTATTGAGGTGATGTACAACAATTAGCTGATCAGCATGTTTTGTCCTCGCTCACGTCTCACATCTCTATCACGGTGCTTTGTCATGTCTGAGAAGATTAAACATCCTTTGACAATATTAGAATTGATATTTCCTCTGCACTTTTTCCTCTCCTGTTTTGTTTGTTATTAGACACCAAATCCCATTTCAAATTAAAGTGAATGACTGCCCCTAAAAAACAAAACCTGGAATCAATCAACCATTTACAAAAAGAGAGCACAATGCAAAATGTTTGGCTGTACGGAATGAAGTCCCAAAGAAGATATTTAACCCCAGTTAACCTAACATTGTTTCCATTTGTTTTCTTTTTTAATCCAGAAAAGCCAATTTAATTGAACAAGCACAGACTCTATTGGTCTGTAAAACTTCAGCATATATATATATATATATATATATATATATATTATATGCTTATCCCTCACTTACTTTTGTGAGTGACCCCTACAATATAAAGGCATCTGTTTATTTTCATTTCAAGACTCATTTATACCATGTGAGAAATGTATGCAACTTGTTTACAAAATTACATAATTCACATTCTGTGAAATATTGTCAGTGCACTTAAACCAAAACAAATATAACACATTTTTTTCATATAGCTAATTTACTATAAAATATTGAATTTATATTAAGATTTTTTTTCTATGCACAATTAGGCATAATGAAAACCATTTTGACTGTAACTATTGTCTAATAAACATATAATAAATGAAACATTTTAAATATTTTTTCCCAGTATAACTGTTTATTTTACATAACATTACATACATATATATATATATTAGGTAAAATTATATATTTTAATAATTTAATGTAATAATACTATAGCACTTGGTAAATTCATTAAGGTGTTGTGCAGACTGTAAAAAATGGTGCTGTGTCACAAAACAATGACTTCTACAGTCATAAAAATGCATTGATTTTTACGGTGGCCGAGACAGCTCAACACGCTGCAACTTAAGAAAACACATGCCAATTGAAAAAACATCAGCAAATGAAGAAAACATCTTCATCAGTTTGACAACACAAGTGTTGCAAATCATCACAACACATGCATATAACGAAACGCGCTGCAAATCATCACAACACCTGCATATAACGAAACGCGCTGCAAATCATCACAACACCTGCATATAACGAAACGCGCTGCAAATCATCACAACACCTGCATATAACGAAACGAGCTGCAAATCATCACAACACCTGCATGTAACGAAACGCGCTGCAAATCATCACAACACCTGCATATAACGAAACGCGCTGCAAATCATCACAACACCTGCATATAACGAAACGCGCTGCAAATCAATCACAATATGGAAGGCCAAGAGGGTCAAATACACGTGAATTTTAACGCGTCAACAACACGTTAAATACGTGTATTTCACGCGTAAACAACACATATTTAACGCGTTAAATGTGTTGTTTATGTGTGAAAAATCAGCCCGTATTTAACGTGTATTTCACGTGTTAAATACGTGTTAAATACACGTGAAGTACGCGTACCATTCATAGACAGGCAACCACCATTTAACATGCTATAGATCAGCTTATTCAGCCTTTTGTCTTTTTTTGTATAGCCTATAGAAAAAATATATTTAAATTGCAGTTTTATGAAATATTTATTTTTGACCACTCATGCCTTTTTGTAAATAAACATATTAGCGGACATTCTAGCTTTAATAGTGGTTGAACTTAAAGGCTTAGTAATTAAGCAACAAATCTTTTTTTATGGATGGTAACTGTAAAATTATAACTGAAATATTATTAGTAATTAGTTACTGCAAAATAAATATCATTAAAATAACTAAATTACTAGTTACTGCTCAACTCCGACTTTCAGTGAAAAAAAATAGTTTGAACATTCTCCTGCTGAGAAATAACTGATAAAAATGTAAGAAAATTTTGAGTGCTCAAGAGACATTTTTCATATCCATCTTATTTGACATTCAGTATCTCAGGGCATAAATAAGGTAAGTTAAGATGTATATGTTTAAAATTTTGTGGTGAAAGTATAATGTTTATAAAAGTTACAGTATTTTGTAATGAAACAGGACTTTTTGTTTAGCTCTTGCCTCGCCGAAGTATACTATTTAAATACTGTTGCTTTCTGAGTGCCACACACAAAAATACCAACTCATAACTCCACGAATACAGCAAGGAGAGTCAAAAGTTATAGTCTGATTCTACTGTGACGATCCAAGGGGCTGTAGTATTTTATTTTGTCCAGCAGGTTTCTCGGGGTAACACTTGTGTCTTTAGGTTAAGTGGTGTGATGCAGGTGTGGAAAATTGATTGTGATTAACCATGCTGCTTATAAGATGCTGGCTTTCTTACCCTCGGGAGGGAAGGAGATTGGAGCTTGGTCTCTGCTGGTCTTGCTGTTTGGTGGTCAGGCGGACTTTCTCACGCTCTCCAGTCCAATGCTTGATGTTGTGTTTTTGAATCTTTATATTTTTTATGTTTTACCTTAATGTAGTTATGTCTGTTTTCTGATTAAAATACATATTTGTGCAAATTTGATTATGTTGTATGGACTCTCCATTCATGTTGCTCTTTGAGCCAATGGGCTGTAACACTACACTGTAAAAAATTGCTGTAGTTTCTACAGCTAAATTTTACAGAATTTTACAGTATAAACATTTTACAAGATGCAGCTGTAATTCGCAATGCATTATGGGTCAAATAAGATTTTACAGTTGTTAACAGTATATTTCCACGTCAACTAATTCATTTACAAGAAGCAGGTGTTGTCACTGTAGTTCCTGCTTTTTACACTAACTTACAGTGTAGTAAATACAAGCGGACTACGCCACCTCCTTATTTAAGGCAGGAGGAGCCCTCTAGGGGTCACAATACGGATTATGGACAACAAATGTAGTTTGTTACAAAGGGTAACAATTTTATTGTTCCAATAGAACCATCAAATGTTAAAAACTGTTAATAACATTCACAGAAGTTGGAATTGGCTCTCCTCAAGACTGCAAGAGGGGTGGGCCTGCTCTTGTGGACCTCCTACCACCTGTAAGAGACAGAAGACAGAAGAAACCCCACAGCATACACTGCAAATAAGTAGTAACCTTTAGGTCACTATTTCAGTGCCAACTTCCAGTACACACCACACAGCAGTGTCACACCACCCAAATCACCCACACCGAAGGAGGTCTAGTGTAGATGCAGGCCCGGCCCTGTACAAAGCCTCTGACCACTGGAACACACAAAAGAGGAGAGCAGTACCAAAGAAAACAAAACAAATGACAAATAACATTTAAGATCAAAATCAATTAGAGCTGAAACGAATCGATTTAATCGATAAAAATCGATTATTAAAATAGTTGTCAACTAATTTAGTCATCGATTCGTTGGTAAATAACTTTTATTAGCCGTAAACGGCTCATTTCGTGCATATTTCAAATCTGCGGTGACCAAAGTGTGGCAGTAATGAGCCACCGGAGGTTTTACTCAGCCAGTACAGCAGGAGAAGTTGCGAATAGCCAATAGCTGGCCTCGTTTATGTCACGTGCTTCCCGAACAGCGTCTCTGCAGCATTTAGCGGGATGTGGGAGAACTTTACTTTGAGCCTTCAAAAAAGAAGAGTAACCTGTAAACTCTGCACTACTGAACTGTTTAAGGGGACGTTCACATATCGCGTCTTTTGCGCGCTCAAGTTCGTTATTTCCAACACCGCACCGAGTTAAAAACATCTCAACTTTTCAGAATGCTGCAAGCGCATCGCGGGTCATGTGACAACTAACCAATCAGCTTCATCCTTTCCCGTAACAACGTTAAAAGCTCAGTCAAGATGAAAAGGAACAGCTGATCATAGTTGTATATGGATTTCCATTTTGAAATAAATTTAGTAGCAGAGCTACTGCAAGCGATTTTTTGAGCTGCAAATCCATTTATCCTTTGCTGAAATTTCCGCGTCTTCAAGGAGAGAGCACGTCATGGTTGCTTATCAAAGGCAGACGCCTCAGGGGCGCTTCTGCGCGAGCGCTTTGGAAAGAAGGAGAAAGCGGCGCGCCTAGCGTTTTTAGGCGCGATTTGTGAACGGCCCCTAAGACTTTCATTTGTGCAGATTCTCCAGTACAATGTTGTTTGCAAATGTTTAGTCGTAAAAGCTGATAACATTGCTTTTTAACAGTTAACATTAAAAGCTTTACAAACATGTTCTGTGATCAGTTTGTAGTTTACCAGTTCAAAATTCAGTCGTGCAGCCTAATTATGACTGAATGACAGAGGTAAATGTTTAAGGATATTTGAAATGCACTTTTTTTCTAAGTATTCACTGCTCTTTTTCACACAGCAGGTTTTTTGTGTGTGACTGTCCAATTTTTTTTTCTGGACAACCTTCTGATGGATTTTACTTTAAATTGTGAGTTCCATTCAGGTTTCATGCCACTGGCACTTTATTCGAAGGATTGTTTACAATTTCTCAGCAAAAGCTATAAAGCTGTTTCCCAGTAAATAATAAGATACAATGCACTGCAATTTTATTCTGTTTTATCCTTATTCTTAGTGAAAATATGTTCTAAAAGGTTCCTTAATAAGCTTCGTTCGGGATGTTAAACTACTTTAGGAGCTCTTAGGACTGCCATGGTGAAAACATTATTTTAAATCTCCTTGTGAAATTTGCTAGAGTATGGGTCAGTGTTCTGATTGCAGAAGAGTTCGACAAAGGATTACTAACACAATAACACAACTCCAGGTATATTTTTGATTAGGATATAACAGTGCAAAATGGTTAAAATCTCTTAAAAATCTATGCTGAAGGATAAAGACCATTTATTAATAATTTACTTGGGGAAAAAAATGGAAAAAACTAAAATATAAGTACATAAACCGATTAATCGTAAAAATAATCGACAGATTAATCGATTATCAAAATAATCGTTAGTTGCAGCCCTAAAATCAATATCAAATAACAACAACAAACCACAATACAAATCTAAAATATACAAGAAACAGTGGCTGGTCTGCCCCTTTAACCATAAAGAGACATGCATGTTAATACACATCAATGCAGCCCACAATTTAAAACAACAAAACAAAACCTACTTCAGTGAAAGTACAACTGCAACAGTTACCCAATCTCAACTCTCAATCCCCAAACATGATTGATAAAAGGTACTATGAAACAAGAGAACAGATTACCACAACATCAAATACATTTATATATTAATTGCGTCAAACTCATAAATGATCAGTCTTAAAGTGTATATACTGTGTTTACCGTTATTCAGCATTCCAACACGGCCATCAGCCCATTGAAGGTACCGCAGCAATAAATGTTTGTCTGCCTCATTTCCCAGACAGAATAAACCTCTTAAATAATCAGCCTAAAAGAAGAAAATAACAAAGATAGAATTTCACCATCAAGGAGCAGTTGGAAACTTCATGCAAACAACCCAAACTAACAAATAAAACATACCTATGAAAGGGTACAGACACACGCCAGAACTGCAGAAAAACCACCACCTATTGCTGCAAGAACCCTTTATGCGATCTTAATAATAGAACTAACCATCTACACCTGAAACTGGTTGCTGGCCAGTCTCCTCCCACATACTGTAGTGTGGCATTATGGGATTGCGCCCGCATCATTCAAATCAGAAACCCAGCCGGCTGGAGCAGCCCGAGAACTATTGAAGATAAGAGGCTTTATTCATAATTCCTGGTAAGTTCACTTAATTATACTTAAGAAATATATCCTTTTATATTTATTTAATTTAATGTGTAAACGATTTCATGTCACAATAGCCTCCTATCCTGACATTTAGTGGCTTTGGTAACTTCTGTGCAGTAAACTGGGAATTGCTATCATAGCATAGTTACGCCAAATGTTCGATTTTTGGAAGTAACATTTTCTTACTGAGAGCATTAAAAAGTAGTGTTTACCTAACTTAAAATAAAACCCAATGCGAACGATTGTCATAGCAACTACTTTCTATCATAATAACTGACGAACAGCAAAATTTGAAATTTCATTTGTTTATATGTGTTTAACTATCCCATATTGACTTGACGCCTTACTATAATAAGTGAAAGACATCTTTATATGCCCGACTGGACAAGTTTGCCTGATTTAAAAAAAAAAAGAAAAGAAAAAAAGACTGAGGAATCATCGAAACGCGAGACTGATTCTGATTATATTAACCTTTCATTCAACTTCAAAACAAGCTTAACCGCACACATAAACTCACGGAAAATAAATGAGGTAAATGTTCAACTGTTGAGTTTATTCATAACATATGATATAAGAAGCATCACAAGTGAGCTGTTTTGCTGAGTATCACGATTGCAAATACATAGTTCAATAAACAATTAGTTAACAAGTTACTTACTTTTTTAGACACAATATTAACTGTTGTTGTATTTCACCAACGAATACAGTTCCAGACAAAGACCAAAGCAAAACTATTTTGCTCATTCTCAAATCAAAGTTGATTCCCTCATTAAGTTATTTACTGCCACCTAATGGCGGATTAGTTTCAGGTTTAATAAGTAGCTTTGCATTTTTCCAACATTTATTAATTGTATTTTCAAATTTCATGTCATTACACAGTTGTAATTTTGCACTGTTAATTATTTAATTTGGTTGGTGGTACAGGTCTACAATGTAATATTACAATTTATAATTATAAATTATATAATTTATAATAGTTTGTATATTTTAAAATATATGCCTTTTTGGGTGTTAATTTTGGTCTCATTTACAGTACATAATGCTTTAAAGAAATCACAAGATTATTTTCTTTATTTCTTGCAGGTGCAAAGAATAGCAGCTGATGTGGAGAAATGTTCGATGCTTCAAGACTCTGAAGCTGATTTTATTAGGTAATGTATTAATTATTTAAATAATTTGATAAACTTGTAATTTAGATTACATTTTATATTGAAATACTGCATTGTAGGTTACATTATTGCTTATATTTATTCATTTCAGGTCCACCCAGTGGCTTTTGACTATTTGAGGGTCAGATGGTTGTGAATTCATACCTCAACTTTGTGCGTCCTGGGAGCAGGCATTTTTGCACACATTCATTTTTTCAAAGGTAACAAGTTTTACTTAAGTAATTTCATTTGCGAAAAAGGTTACTTATTTAAAGGGTTACTCCACCCCATAATGAAAATGTAGTCATTCATCACTGTTAACTGTTAATGTCGTTCCAAACCCGTAAAAGCTATGTTCGTCTTCGGAACACAATTTAAGATATTTCAGATGAGAACCGGGAGGCTTGCATCTGTCCCACTGACTGCCAAACAATTAACAATGTCTAAGCCCAGAAAAGTATGAAAAGAATTGTCAGAATGGTCCATCTGCAATCAGTGGTTCAACTGTAATTTTACGAAGCTACAAGAATACTTTTTGTATGCAAAGAAAACAAAAAGAACAACTTTATTCAACAAAGTGGTTATTTTTTATTATGTCAGCCGCACCACATGGACACGCTGTTTTCGTTCAAATCAAAGCGTAAATAAACATAGAAAGCGTGTCCATGTGACCCAGCTGACACAGAACAGCGTATGTAGTGTGTGTCCAACAGATATTCTCCAAAAATGGCACTACACTGACGCAGAGGAGACTAATTGTTGAATAAATCCTTATTTTAGTTTTCTTTGCATACAAAAAGTATTGTCGTCGCTTCATAACGTTACTGTTGAACCACTGATGGACTATTCTGATGATGTCTTTCATACTTTTCTGGGCCTTGACAGTGGTATTTACTGGAGAGTCGATGGGACAGTCACAATCTTCCCGGTTGCATTCAAAATATCTTAAATTGTGTTTCGAAGACGAACAAAGCTTTTACGGGTTTGGAACGACATGGAGGTAAGTGATTAATGGAAAGATTTTCATTTTGGGGTGGAGTAACCTTTTAAGTACTGGTAAATGCTGATTGTATTGTATAAGTGGCATTTTGACATTTATTTTAATGAGCTAGTTTCATTTGATACATAACTTTATCCTGATGCTTTTGCTTGTTTTTATGTGCAGATGTTTTCTTGGACTCACAACACTAACTGGATACAAGACGGACACATAGAGGCAAAACAAGTGGAAAAGTCTCAGAGAAGAGGGACAACCCTCATGTGTGTGCTCATCTCAGAAAGTTGATGGACTTTCAGTATGTATTTATTAAATTGTCTTTTGCAGGAATATTCTTAATTTAATAGAACATAAGCTCAAACAACAGAATTTGTGATTTAATGTTGATTCCAGCATTTTATTTTAATCCTTTTCTTTAAAACATATATTTTTTTTTACCAAAATTATACAAATTCTGTTGATTGACCTTCATTTTTATAGAAAGTTAATGTTCTACTCTGAATATGGCTTTTTTTTAAACAGTTATTTGTGATGCTATGCTATTTTTATGATAAGATTTAACTGTTGAAAGACTGAAATTTTTATTTTACCAGTAAAAGCCTTGCAATGTCTTTCTGCCAGTTTTAATAAATACTTATTTGCAACATCATTGACTTGGTTTTTATTGATTTGTAAATGTATTAAGATAGAGCTCATGATAATGCATTTATCAGTATTTTATAGTTTATGCCAGGTAAATACTGTACTTTAGTGAATTTACAAAATATTGCTGTAAAATAAACTACTAGTAAAATTCAATGTTATTGTAAAAAAATACTACAAACTGCTGTATTTCACATACAGCAATTACCTGTAATTTGCTTTGCAGTAATGTCCTGTAATCCATTTTACAGCAATTAACATCATTTTTACAGGATTTTATTGGCAACTTTTTTGCCAGTAAAATCCTGTAAATTCTACAGTACATTTTTTACAGTGTACGTTCTGTCAAATGTTTAATAGAGCTCTCCAACTGATTCATGGGTTTAGGTATTATTTGCATATGAAAAATCGTAATGACTCATTTCAATCTTGAGAATCTGGTGTAAATAATGATATGCCATTTTTCACAATCAGAGCATGTTTCATGAAGTTATAAAGGTAAAACCATGAGAATATTGCAGCATGTGCGCATTTGGAGTTTTTTTTTTTTTTTATAATTCGATGACGAATATCTTCAAATCTAAATGACAGATTATTGTATAATTGGGCTCATTTTAATCGAGAGAATTTAAAATTTTCCATGAGCTATGCATGTTTCATGAAGTTATGAATGGAAACGTAACCTATGTTTTTTCTCAATTGAATGGTTTCATGTGTGTGATAATATCGTAAGTAATATATTTAGATCAAGTGAACAAATTACGATGAATTTGAGCTCCTTTTAATCTGGAAAATTTTCAGAAAAAATGACGTATGATTTTGCATGATCTATGAATGTTTCATGAAATTATTAATAAAAGCGCAAAGTGAAACTAAAGTTATTTTTCGTGCTGGGCCTGATGGGTTTTATGTGTTATAGCAATATGAGCAATATATTTGGATCTCATCCATGGATTACAGTATCTCTGGGCTCATTTTAATTGGGATAATTTTCTGAAAATATTGATCTATGCATGATTCCTGAAGCTACGAATGAAAACGAAACGTGAAGTATCCAGCTGTTTTTCTTTGCACCCTCAGTGCGCCAGTCCGCTTTCATGTGTCACAGGTCTATGAACGAAATCTTTCGATCTGATCAAAGGTAGGGATGTCCAGATCCGATCACGTGATCGGAAATCGGGCCCGATCGCGTGGTTTCAGACTCGATCGGAATCGGACGTTACCTCCCGATCAGGACTCGGATATATATATATTCTCATTAATTTTTAACACATCTTTTGTTATGCGGTGGCACAGAGTTGGACCCTTTTGACTCCACACAGAAACAGCAACGCGTGCGGCATGACATCACTTTGTTTTCAAGAGCTGGTGTGAATAAATATAGATTCAAACTCAAAGAGACATGATAGTTTGCGCATGACCTGATATTCCATTCGGACCCAGGATACAGCGAGATGAACATCACAGAGCGCTAAACTCTCATGCAGTGTGTGTTTCATTCATACTCGAAGCCGGAGCGCGCTCTCGCGCTGATATCAGGATATTCCTAATATGGACAAAAGCGTCCAGCTATGCTGTGGTGCGCACAGGAAAACAGAAACTTATGCAAACACGAAGACATTAATATACGATCACGACAATAAATTGTTCTTCAAGTCATCTCCAGCAGGTGATAAAGTATGAACAATGCAGTGCTGATTGACATAGTATTTATTACATATATGTATAGAAACTATTCTGCATTATGTGATAAACAGTGTTTGTAGTATATAAACAAATAATTATTATTTGTTATTGTCCAGCATTTATAGATTTCTTAGCCAATTAAAAGCTAGAAATTAGAGAAAAAATAAAGTTGCCTATACTACCAGTCAGAAGTTTTTGAACAGTAAGCTTGTTAAGGTTTTTTCTTTTTTTTAAGAAGTCCCTTCTATTCACCAAGCCTGCATTTATTTGATCCAAAGTACAGCAAAACAGTAAGATTTTGAAATATTTTTACTAGCCTATTTAAAGGGGCTGTAAGTAGGAATTACTCCCATCTAGTGGTGAAATTGTATTTTGCATTCAAACTGATTTTGCTCTCCAGCGCCTCGCTTTTTACATGCTCGCTTTTTTACAGGCTAAAATACATGCTCTCTGTGCAGTTTTATGTGTGTTATAAATTTATGAGGAAAATCTTTAGATATAAATGACAGATTTGACAGATAGTTTTGGGCTCTTTTTAATCAGGACAATCTGCTCTAAATGATGGTGCTTAATTTTACACTGAAATCTTGTTTTATGAAGTTACAAGTAAAACGGTGACATCAATAGGCCTATTATTATTATTATATGGGTCTGGGGTTGACTTCTTGTACAAAACTCGTTCCAGTTTATTCAAAGCCTCAAACAATTTCTCAATGTGTTGTGATGATTTGCAGCGCGTTTCGTTGTATGCAAGTGTTGTGAGGATTTGTAGCGCGTTTCGCTATATGCATGTGTTGTGGTGATTTGCAACACTTGCGTTGTCAAACTGATGAAGATGTTTTCTTCACTTGCTGATGTTTTTTCAATTTGCATGTGTTTTCTTAAGTTGCAGCGAGTTGAGCTGTCTCAGCCACCATAGGTAGTTTTTCCTTTTCAAATTTTTTGCAGATCGTTTAGCTCCCTCTTGTGGACCCTGGACCCAATTTGAATATACCAATGGATCTCTATAGTAAAACTCAATGAATTTCACTTATATTTAGAACTCATTTCTAGAGCAAACTTACACTACTAAAGAAGAACCATACAGTATATGCCGGGATTTACTTGTGCGAAATTAATCAAATCGAAATAAATGGTTGGCTTGACACTTCAGTGACAAAATGACATAAAAAAAGAGTCTTTACACCATTGTGGAAAATCTGACACTGAAAAACCAACATAAAATGTGTCATTGAATATGGGTTCCTTGAGCACAAAGCAAATGGTGTTATTAGGCGTCATTACAGATATATTCAGTGATTTGTTGCTTTTTCATATCTGGCCTTAGTTCATCTCTCAAACACTGAGCTTTGGATGCACTTTTGTGAGTGTACCCCTTTGAAAAGTCATTATATTTGTGAGAAACCAGGATGGGTATGACCCCCTTGGCAAAAAAGAGCTTCTGGAAATTGCCCCCATCCGTCATTATTACACCTTTTGGGCAGCGTTAAGGAAGACAGGGAGGCATGAGCCCCTTTCCTGACCTGGTATGAATCCTGAGAATGGGAAGAATGAAAATGAACTGAAATCCTTTGGGGAAAATGGAGGGATTAGGAAAGTTTGAAGAAGTCCCTGTTAAAGTGAGAACTAGATTTTACAATGGCTTTGAGATTTTTTCCCTTTGTCTGGGTATTATCTATCTCCATATGTTATCGATTGATACCCTACTAACAGTTTACAAGTTTATTGTCTCCCTCTCAAGATTCTTTCAAGAAGCTATTTTGAAAAGTGTTGGTAAATTTAAAATGTTTGTATCTGAAATAGCTGAAACGGTGTCAGTGAATTGCAGGACTTAGCTTCTCAATAGATGCACAGTTTTGAAAGCAGTTGCTCCACACTGGCCTGCCAAATGAAGCAATTATGTTTTGCAATTGTTTGTTGTGTTTAAATTAAGCCATAGATGCCAGGAAAGGCACTGAGGGTCATCAATCAATACACATTACTATTTAAAAACACTGTGGTGCCACACAAAGTGCGTAATTAGTGAGAAACATATGGCTGCATCATGCATGACTTTGCTTGGCTGAGCTTACTGTATTCAATCCCTCCAAGAGAAAAAGTATATGAAATGTTTATGAACACTTTTTGGTGGGGAGCCAAACACATTCAAATAACACAAAACAGCATTCCATTTTGAATTTAACTTCTTGCTTTATCAATACAAACTTGGAAGTACACTACTGTGCTATTTCAAAGTAAGAAACACAATAAAACAATTACTTTACTGTCCAACCGTTATTAGAACAGATTTCCAGGAATTTAGCATTAAATCACATGCTCACCAATGGATGCTCTGCAGTGAATGAATGGGTGCTGTCAGATTGAGAGTCCAAACAGCTGATAAAAACGTGTCATGTGGATTATTGTGATGTTTTTATCAAGTTTGAACTTTCATTCTGATGGCACCCATTCACTACAAAGGATCCATTAGTGAGCGAATGATAAAATGCTAAATATCTCCAAATCTGTTCAGATAAAGACAAAAACTTATAGCCTGAGGGTGAGTATTTGCAACAAACTGTAATTTAATGGTGAATTATTAATTAAATGTTTTTTTTTTCAGTTGATTTAACATCTTATAGTTATATCTGCTTTTTATTAACTTAGCAATATTTGTTAAACAACAAATTACAATATCATGCACTTTGTTCATTTGTCCTGCTTTGTAGTTTCAGCTTACTCCAGAACATACACACTGCATTAGAAAAACCAGTGCATTCATGTGCTGGCACCTAAATGTTTTCCAAGGCGGTCTATCATAGTGTTCCTGTAGTTCAAACAGTAGGGCAATGCACTAATAACAGCATGTTCCCAGGGAATGCATGAACTGATAAACTGCATACATTGAATGCAACATAAATTGCTTTGGATAAAAGTGTGTGCCAAATATAAATTGGCAATAAAAAATGCAGCAAGATAGCGGAACTTTGGAAGTGCATGAATTTACACGCAATGCAAAAATCTGTTTGGATGAAATTCCACATGAGTGCAAAAATGTAGTGAGAACTCAAACATAGAACCATAAAAACGACCTGAACAAACACTTTGCTAACATATTAAATTAATCATTTAGATACACATTCCACAAAGAGTGGAATGTGACAAGTAAAACCAACTGATGTTGGGAAATCAAGTAGGACAAAATAATTTACAGTGATTAATTCATTATATGTAATACAACCCATTTGAATGTACCTGTGACTGAACTCAAGTTGAAACCCACTAAACCAATAAAGTTTAGCGGAAATTCCAGAAATGGTTATGGTGAGTAAAACTATTACATTTTAATCACACTAGCAAGCCTTCAACACATAACCAACATTTTCTGAAAATGCTATACATGCACTCCTACTCCTAATTGTTGATGCATGAACAAGAGTAAAAACTAGATGGCTTTAAATTGCAATGCGGTTACCTGTAAAAAAAGAAGAAGCTAGATTTAATTTAAACTAACTTCCTTATGTCCTCCCACACCCATAGGATTTCCAAATAAGCACATTTGTAAAGATGCGTATACATTTCCCTTGCAAATGAGGCTAAATAAAAGAAATATAGAGATGGAGAGTGGTTGCTTTCCTATGTTGTTTGTGTTGGTCCACTAAAATGAAAACATTTTAAACAACCTTCAGAAAAGAGTAGCTGCCAAAAGAAAAATCTTTTCATCTCAGATGCATATGATGTATTACATCATGACTTACCTCAAATAACTGAGCCATTAACAAAGGTATCATGTACTGTAATCCATAATTTGACAGCCGTCCTGGATTAATGAAAGCAATTGGCCTCGCTGTTTAAACCTGCATATGTTCTTATGAGTTTTAATGCATTTTGCTGGTCAGGATGATATAATGAGTACTCCCTATGGACCATTAGACATCAAAGCACACAGGGTTTGCAACCTATGCATCATTTCCAGTTGTGAGAAATGATTTGTTACAATAGTGCACCACTGAAATGAAACCAAAACCACATGCAGCCTCTTTAAACTGTTGGATTTGTTTTCATAGGTCAGTAAATATTGGAACATGAAACAGCGAAAGCAATTTCACAGGTTAACTGAAAGTTTACCGACATAGCCCTTTCTGCAATTTTATGTCCATTTCTAGTTTTTAATCACCTCCAAAATCTGTGATAACACTAATAACCGGTTTTCACTCCAATATCATCTTCTCCCTGAGGATTATCAGAGTCCTTGAGAAATCCACTCTCACTAGAAGGAGATCACATAATTAGATCTGTCTGTCTTAATGCATTCATGATATAGATGGTGTGAGGTGTTAAAACCATGTGCGCATAATCAGCGATTGTGCTCCTTGGTGCCTTTTTAAATGGTTTTATTTTCTTTTGTGGTCTTGTTTTCTGCCTTTTCCCATATGGCGGTATCGATTAGGTGGCATTTGTGAGTCAATAGATCACTATAGATTTGAATGATTGCTGTGTGGCTCTCTTAGCCGCTGCTCCATCACTTCGCCTGAAACCACTGTGCCTTGTTTCTAGGTGACATGGAATCAATATGCACTTCACACTACAGCTTACCAGAGCAGTTTGTTTGTCATCAGTTAGTTTGGTTGGTGTGAAAGCAGTATTTCAAACTAGATTGTGGAATAAGAAATGGTGGAACTGGCATGAGCAGCAGTTCATCCTACATTATAAAAGTGATCTGCTACTGATTTTGTATAATCGTATCTTCGCACACTCCTGGTTACACTTATGTATTATATTTCTCATAGCTCCTTGAGCCTGAATAAATTTGTATTCTCTCTTTAATTTTACGAGCCACCTCATATCACTGCAGATAGATTAATATAGTCCCAATATAATGTAGACAATCTCTTTCTGGCAGATTGTCATTTGGCAACACTGGATTGGCGCTCCTCCTGTTTTGTGTCAGCTTTTTCCTGAGATCTATATATCTTGACAAGCTAATGATCCAATTATGTGTCTGTCTCAGAAATTTATTTATTATTATTATTTTTTTGAAACTCCAGATTCTGTCAATCACTGAATTATCTTTTATGGCTTTAAGGGAACAGTTCACCAAAAAAATGTAACATTTGCTGTCAATCACCGTTAGGCCATCTAAGATCTAGATGAGTTTGTTTCTTGATCAAAACAAGATTTGGAGAAATTTAGCATTACATCACTTGCATCACTCTGCAGTGAATGGGTGGCGTCAGAATGAGAGTCCAAACAACTGATAAAAAACATCACAATAATCCACAAGTAATCCACATGACTCCAGTCCAGTCACTTCCAGTCCACTAATCCATAATCCAAATCTTCAGTGAAAAGAAGTCCATCCCATATTGTCCTCTCACATCAAAATCCACAGATAAGTCACCTGAATTACTTGTGGATTATTGTGTTGTTTTTATCAGCAGTTTGAATCGTTTATTTTGACGGCTCCCATTCACTGCAGAGGATCCATTGATGAGCAAATGATGCAATGCTACATTTCTCCAAATCTATTCTGATGAAGAAACAAACTCATCTTCATATTTGGTGGCCTTTTTAGCACATTTAAATTTTTAGTTCATCTGTTTCTTTAATATACTGATACTTCTAATTAGCTGTGCTTTCTTATTCAGAAATCAGTTTAAGTGAACCCGAAGCCCTAATTTTAAATATTAAACTTCATCTCACACCAGTTTTGGATATGATACATACCTCAAATCATGTGACTTTTTAATGAAAGGTGTGCTATTAATTTTCTGTGTGATCATACTCACACTTTTGTTTTGAGTCAGTAAGAAACACCTTGCATCAACACAAAAACCAGACAGAACATTAACTACTGTGGCACTAAGAGTAATTCCCAGAAACATTTTGCACAAGCAAGCACCATTCAAAATTTCTTCAGAAAACATACCAATTCAGTTGATTTCTGAGCAGATAGCCTAACTGATAAAGTTTCATACTGTGACTTTTATTCAAGGGAATAATTCTGAATACATAGCTTATGTGGATGTAATTTGTACTTCAGCTAGCAGATAACCTAATGGATTTAAAACTAACCAAGTCTTTCCATTTTTAAAGATCCTGCAAATGATCCATAGGTAGCAAACTGACCCAGCATCAACAGACTCAACCATTCCAAAGGTCTGGATGAGTGACAGCTTGGCATCACCCTCTGCCCATTTAAGATGACAGAGGCAACTCTACAGCCAGGGGAAATTATGCAAATGTTATATTCCCATAAGTGAAACTTGTCATATCTGAATGTCAATGCTGATGTATTACCTACTGGAGAATTTAAACATGATCATGAATCCAGATGGTACATTTGAATGCTGTTTAATGAATCTTCATGGCTTAATTTAGATTATTGATTATTTAAATCTCAACGTCTGGCATCTTAAATCCTGCAGTGATATTTTATATGATTCACTCTCACTTTAGCTGAGAGGCAATATGATCAGCATACATTAGAAATGACAGCTGCTTTATTTTACATTCAAGGTCCAGCTATATAAAAAGATTCAATCTGTCCCTTCAATAAGCAGAATCAACATCCAAGTATCATTATCCTAGATAGTAATCTATATTTTTGCAATGTGCATTCAATTACAATCCTTCAGATTTTTCTGGGTCACATTAATGGTAATAAATAAATGATCTGTCCCATAGCAAACTCTGGGAGACTGTGCTGTATATTGCTAATAATAAGTCAGGCTCTGTTAAAATGCTACTTTCAGGCTTATATAGATACATACCTCTGCATGACTAACAGACAATGCAGTTATGCTGGAGGCGGTTGTGAGCTATGGTTCCATTTCAGTTTGTTGCAAGATTCAGCTCAAACACAAAGAATGATAACTTAAATATAACCCTAATCATAAAACAAGATGGGATTTTATTTCCAATTGTATTATTTTTTAAGCACGTTTAATAAAAATATACATCATTACATTGTGAATAAAGTACTGAAAACAAATGTCGCTGTTTTAAAGGGATTCGTTGAACGTGGTTTAGTGAATTTCTTCTTTAACTTCAGAGTCTAAATGTCCAGTGAGCAAATATTGTGACATTCACATGCAATTTGTGCACAGCTGTTACATTGAGAGCCATTCAGGATTTACATTACATTTACATAATTTAACATTTGTATATCATTTATTGCACAAACGTTATTAACATACTGTATCTTCTCTTTTTTGTTGTTCAGAACAACAACTGATTTGGACTCCACCATAAATCTACACAGCAGCTACCAAAAATATCCTTGTCTCCTCAAATAAATAAACACTAATTGATGTCGTGGTGCAATATATTTCTAATCAATTTAATGCCTCTCTTTAAAGTAGAAAAACACCAACTCAGCACTTTAGTCAACATTAGACTTACAAAAAACACATTAGAGAGGGGAAGATTAACTTACTACAAATATATTTCACCTAACGTAACCTAATAGACCTACAGACTTACTGATGCAGTCAATAGAATGCAAAACACTCACATTAATGGGTTTGATCAGGTTGAAAAATGCTGATGAGGACTGTTTTGGTTACTGGAAACCATTTGTCTCTAAAATAATTTGAGCGCTACGATCATTAGTGTGAAAACATGTCTCATAATTGTATTAAACAAGACACCCTCCATATAAAGGCTTCCAATTTTCCAATTTTGTGTACGACAAATGCTTGTGTCTCTGTACCTGGTCTGGATAGATGCATTGCTCTGTTAGGTGTTTTTATGGCCTCTGGTGGTAAACTGGAAATTCAGCAATACTACACTTTTGCCCTTAAAAAAAAAAAAAAAAAAAGATTTAATAACACAATTGTGGTTAGTAGAACAATTAAGCAGACAAGCAGGGCCGGACCGTGGCATAGGCGACATAGGCAGTTGCCTAGGGTGCAAAATGACTGCGAGGGCGCCGCACAAATTATTATTATTTTTTTCGGAATTAAGGGCCCTCTTGTGAACATTGTGCGCTCCTACACCCATATATTAAGCAAAATAATGCCTGACAGTTATCATAATTTTAGTACTTATTGATAATCGAACTGATTAAAATAATGTTAGAATAAAAAAATAAAAATAAACAAAAGATTTGACAACATGTAGTGTTGGACTAATTTAAACGTTTTCATCATAACGAATGAATTATGCATGGAGCAAGCAGTAAAAATGTTTAAACATTTATGTGCTCTTAAAATATTGTTTCTAAAAAGGCTTGAACTGTCCAATTGGGAGCTGTCAGGAGAGACGGGCTGGATTCAGTTGCAGGTTACACTGAGCTTTATTGAAAGCAGATAAGACAAGGCAGATGAGTATCATTCCACAGTTTAGCTCGTTCGACAGCCGAGTCCCAGAGAAATGAAAGCTGGAATCTTCTAGGAGTACTGCATTCATGAGAACAAGAGGCAGAGCAAAACAGCAAAAGACACTGGAGCCTGAAGACAAGACAAAGACAAGGTGAGGTGAGGTGAGGTGAGTACACAGACCAGCTCGAGCTATTGGTAAGAGTTACAACAGTCTGACAATGGACAGAGAAACACAGGGAACTATAAAGGGAAGAAATTAGAAGAACATTGAGAACAGGAGGTGGCGAACAATTAAGGTTAACAACGGAGAAACAAGGAGGGCGGGGAAAACTCAGATCAAACAGGCAGACGCAGTGAGCTGTCAACCCATCCAAACACACATTCACAACCCCAAAAGGCAGGTGATTAGCCCCGAACCCTGACAGGAGCACCGGGAGAATTTAGGTGGGACGGTCTGTATTTTTTTGTAATGGTGTTATCACGTCACTGGGTTGAAATATGGATGCTGTCTGCTAGCACTCATAGCAGCCCCATTTTTTTTATTGAATATTTTTAAGCAGCCCATATTATTATTTTCACTAGACCATATCAATAAAAAAAATCTAAATAGATCATTATCATTATTTTTGCAGAAATCATTGTTGTATTTGTGATCTATCTGTTTAGGAAGGCTTTAAGACCAAGCGGAATCCTCTGCTGGCTGCTCATGCTGCTCAGCAAGCGTCGGGACTCACGCTAGCGGCGAGTTTTTTTTCATTCCATCTACCTGAGAGAAGACATCTTTCATTGTAGTTAATGATGTTAGAGAGAGAGAGAGAGAAAACTTCTAGCGTATTCTTAATTGGACCTCATTATTGAAGTACAAATCCAAGCAGAAGCAGCCCACACTCTCTGAAGTTCTTTAATTGAAAAATATGCATTTTCATTCATTCAAAGGCTATATGTTTGTAATGATATTTTAGTTCAAAACTTTAAGTGCCATTGTTTAAACTGCTTTATTGACTGACATTTCATAGACCTTCAATGTTTAGCTTTCAAATTTCATGCCATTTTGTATTTTAGAGTATCTCCACCTTCTAAATTATACACTTGTAAGTCACAATTTTATATTGGTGCAATATACTCAGGCTGATGAAATTATTATAATTTTTTTTTTGTATGACATTACAATTATTTTTAGAATAAACAGGTTAAGCAAAACAATGATTATTTCTGAGAACGTTTTACCTGCATGCAGACTGCCTACATTAGGGTACAGTACAAATATTTGGAGTGTCCCTTAGTCTGTCCCTTATTTCCTTAAAGAATAAACACTTTTTTCTACAAGAATAAACACAATTTTATTAAAGAATAAAAGATTATGAACCACAATGGCACCTTGCTCAAAAAACAACAACAAAAAACTAAAATAAATAACAACAACAACAACAAAAAAGTCAGTTAGCAAAAACTAACAGATTAAAGGAAATGGGTAATAGAAAGCCCAAAGGTGGCACTAAAAAGGCCAGTACCGAAAAATAAATAAAATAAAAAATAAATTGGCCGGTCTAAGGCATGAAACTCCAGGGCTGAAAATGGGCACTCCGGCCTTATTTCTAAAAAAAATGTTGAAAAATAAAATTATCAGGGGCACAAGGCAGGAAGCGACACAAAGAAGAGGAGCAGAAAAAAATCAAAATAGAGGTAAAAATCCCAAGTTAACGACTATGTATTAGCCCGTGAACTTTATGTTTTATTTAGAAATAACATTTTACAACATCTTAACTGGCAACACTGACACCATGGAATGTTTTTGCTTGAGTTAACTGCTTATTTAAATTTTACTTTATTTTCTTTAAAATAAATGTAAGCTTTTGTAATGTTGTTTTAATTTCAGTTACATCACTGCTTGCTTTTAATTTACCAAAAAGTGTCTAACTGTCTTTTGAAAAAGACCATGACTAGAATTCAAAAAATGAAAGAGGCTAATTAAGTTCAAGTAATTTTATACTGTATGCACAAAATTTAAATGAAAGGTATGGGTATGCTAATTAGACTGGCTTGCTAGCTAGCTGGCTAATATCTACAAAATCTAAAATCTCGCCTAGGGCACCAGAACCTGGGCCCGCAATGAGGTAAAGGTTTAGAAGGCAGATTTCCTGCACCATAAAACACTGTAAAAAACATTGCTGCACATTGTAGCTTTGGTTGTTTTACTGTTATTTTTTTTTGGTAGCTTATTTTTGTCCATTACAATAGTTTAGAAAAGTTGAGTAGCCTTGGAAAAACTGATATTACTAAGGGTGTTCAGGGAAAATGCCTACAACAATGTTTTGTACTTTGTACATTTGTACTTTAATCTATCACTTTTACTATTGGCTGGTTATAGGGATTTGTGTTATGGACATGAGTGAAACACAAATGGACATGGTGATTAATTGTGTGCCTTGTTGAGAAGAGGTGTGATATTACTTTCAAGTGCCCTGAATTTCACCTCATCTAAAAAAAGACTTGAAATGAAGGAAGAGACATGTTTAGCCCTCAGTCTGACCCTCAAGAGGTTTTTCTTTTTCCTAAAAATTTTATCACATTGGACAAAATCCTACTGCTCACAACAACTTACTTTGTTCATTCTTTTTTTCTAGCTTGTTTTCTTGTAATTGACATGGGTTTTGAATTTCTTTTTGTTAGTGATTGATCATAGGCTTCTCTGATTTGAGCTTACACATCACTTTTTTTTAGTGAACATTACCAAAATCTCTTTCATTTAAAAACTGAGGTGCATATGAGCTCAGATAAATGAGGCCTACAATTAATTCCAAACCGAAAACAAGACCTGTTCTAATCGAACGAAATAAAAGTTGATTGAATACAAGGTTTGGCGATAACAGCATAATGACAGATTTACAATAGTGTGCTACTGGAGCACTTTACATTGCCACCAGTTTAAAAATGTCAATATTGCAAGAAAAGTACTTTTATTGTGCATCATTTTATTGTATATTTACATATTACAGATATATCACAGTAACTTTTGGGTCCTTCGATGTCAACTCAACCAAAGGTCTTTGTCTAAAAAAAATTAGTTTTCAAGTACTGATTATTACTGAGTTATCCTCTATAGGGCGGCCAAAATGATGATTTTCACCTTAGATTTGGAGCCAAAAATACTCTTTTTGGGGTGGTGTTGGTGCAGTGGATAAGACACACGCCTTTGGTGTGAGAGACCCAGGTTCAAATCCACTGTGAGACACCAATGTGTCCCTGAGCGACACACTTAACCCCTAGTTGCTCCAGAGGCATGCGACCTCTGACATATATAGCAATTGTAAGTCGCTTTGGATAAAAGCGTCAGATAAATGTAATGTAAATGCCAAATTATCTCCAGATATATCAGTATCCTTTTAGATTTGGATTTTTAACACATTTCCCTCTGCATAATCATTTTAAGACCCTGTATAGTTCAATTCCAGGCATATGTGATCTAAAGTGATCTATCTAACTGATCTATCTATGGTGATCTAAATGTGGCTCAGTTTGCCATATAAAAAAATAAATAAATAAAAAATAAAAAAAATAACACAATACAATATTATAGCTGAGTAAATTTCTGAAATATGGTTGATCTGACACGGAATGAACCTTAACAGATTGACTTTAATGACATTTACTGTACATGTACATTTAATCATTTACTGTTCATTGCACTGCGTTATTCTTATTTATTGGCTGATGATGTCTTTAACATTTATGGGAAAAACCTTACTTCTGCATTAAAAAATTCTGGTGAATAATTGACAAATGTCTGTGTGATTTTTTTTGTCTTTCGCATTAAATCAGCACAAAGCTTAAAAAAGGAAGAAATCTGCATCTGATTTAAAATCATTAAGATCATGTCATTCTGGGGTATCGAGCTGTGAATGACTCAGTCCCTGAAAATGTTTGCTGTACTTTTGTAGTCTACCATCTATCTTCCTCAAGACTTTGGGATGAGCAAAGAGTTTATACTGTCATCTTACTGTACTGTCATCTATCATCTCATGTCTTAACGTTGCAGACCAGCACAAACTCAACCTTCACTGTCTCTTACATAATGACATGGCCATGAGTTTTCTAGCTGGAAAGGCTTTTGATAAATAAAAGCCCCCGTGAAAGTACATTTTGTTTAAGTCTATTTTTAATATTTACTTTATTACGATTCAGACACAGGACACTTTGTTGTTTTATGAATACATTTTGCACATTGCATGCATGTAATATCATAATAATTTCCTCATCTCTACTCTTTCTAGTTGGCTAATAAAATGTCATATAAGATGAAAGATCTTTGGACAACCCTAATGACTTCACTAATAGGTACACAGCTCTTTACAAGCATAATCCACAGAGCTAGCTGTAGCCTTTAATTAGACACTAGGTGAGCACAAAAAATGGATTGCTCTTCCTATGTATTGATTCCTTCATCTTTAATAATTTACATTTAATCACATCTTTCATAAATGTTCATTGTAAATAATGTCTGCCTTGATGGATTTGCACACAGACTTGAGCCTATAGGAGAGAATTAGACTCCGATCTGTGTAAACATGTTTAATGCTTAGTGACCTCATATCTATGAAATGTCATGTCTGGTGTTTGTGTAGATAAAATTAGATGGCAAAATCAGGCTCAGTTTTAAATTCTGCTCCAGACTAATATATAACTGCAGAATTAATGCACTGTTTGTTGTGGCATATGTCTGCTGTCTATCATACCAAGATCAGTTCATAAGACATTTGATATGAATCTTAATTAAATTATTACCTTGAAATCCAAACAACCTTTGTCGCATCAACCGTAAACCTTCCTAGTTGTTGTTGTTGTGGTTTTTTTTATGAAATAAATTGCGAATTAAGGATTCTAGGCATTGCCTGTGGATCAAAGCTAATGAGAGAATTTGATTTGATTGTTCTACCTTTGTTGAAGCTCTGAATTATAATTGTATCACAGCTCTGCAATGCTCAAGTTGCCCTTAAATCCCCTCTGCGCAGCTAGATCCCTGTCATGTTGGTTAAAAGTTCATGTGAAAACAGATTCTTGTCAGACTCGATTAAGCTTTCATTTAAGATTTGATCATGGCTGTGAGCCAGTAATGAAATTTAAAACTTTACTGAATTAAATGATTCAATGATTAAAATGTGTCATGAACATTATTTCAATAAAGTCAAGTTAAAGGCCATTCCTGACTTACCCGTTGACGAGATATTTTGGTAGATGACAAAAGAAAAAGTACTGAAAATTAATCAGTTCAATCTGGAGTTTTAACAAAAGCCTGAATCTTTCAAAAGTCTGCCGGATGACACAAAAGTACATGTTTTGCATCATCTAATAGACTTTTGCTGACAACTAAACAGGAAGGAAACATGTTAACAACACAAAGCTGGTTAAAACTGAGCAAACGTGGGCATCAGATAAAAGTGTTTAATCCTATGTTATTAACCAGTATCTTTGCTTTACTCCAACCATACGAATAAGAAAAAGAAACTTTAGTTAATCACATTTGTGTTTCATTGCAGATGTAAGAGTGTTGAACATACTTCTCCAGAATTGAATTGCAAATTAATTGTTTGTCCTTTCCTCATTTCACTTCTGGTGTGAAGCTACGTTTACATTTGCCAAAGATATAATTATTTATATTAAAAACAAACATGCATGCCAGGCCCAGATGAGATAAGTAATGCAAAAGTAATGTAATATATGACTTTCCATAAAAAAGTAACTAAGTAATGGAATTAGTTACTTTGTATGATGTGCCGTAATATTGTAATGCATAAATGGTTCAAAATGATGTTTCTTTATTATTGTTCTTTTATATTGTAATCTGTGTGAAACATTTTTTGCTTTGTCCATTTTTGTGCACTGTTTTATTGTATTTGAATGTTAAAGTTCCTTTTTTGTAATATGAAAAAGTTACTAAACATTTCTGCTAAAAAAGCATTTTATGATGCCAGTTTTACTAATTTCCAACAAGAAGAAACTTGGTTCAAAATTATGCTCTTATTTGAAGTACAGTGGTTAATTTATTTTGCACACATTTATTGCTTCCTACCGTGGTTATACAGTCGTCTAACTGATGTCTTGTATTAAATTCAATGCAATGATTTCATATATATATTTAACATGTTTCGAGGTATTACTATTGCACAGAGAGCATATGAGAGGGAAGGAAGATGTAAAAAATATTACAGTTGCCCTCTGTTTCCTCAGCTGGTCATTAGATATTTAGCCGAGTAAGGTGTACCTGTGAATACAGAGATATGGTAATCTTCTCTTGGTCTGCATGGCACATAAAGTATTCAGTATTTCTCCCAGCACAAAATGTGCTGCTTCTTTGAACATATAGTGACAGAGGTTGATTTCTGTCTGCTCAGCACTTCAATAACATTTCCATTCAGTGCTTTGACACTTAAGAACTGCAGTTTGCCTTCAATTTAGGCGTTTCCACCATGGATGTGACCTTAACCTGTATAAAGTAATGCTTTATTCTCTGCAGGCTCTGCCTTGCATAAGATGTTACCTCTATATGTCTGTCTGAAACCAAAAAAAACATAGTGATACCAAACATGGAGATGCACTTCTTACGCAATTATATTCTCTGTTAATACATTTCACCAGATAATCAGGTTAGGAGCTGGTCAAATAGCCATGCTGTATTACACAGTGCTGTATTTCTCAGCGAGTGAATCAAATGTAAGAGATGACTCACTTCTAGAGACATTAAAAATGGACCTGAGTGGCTGCTTCCGCTGTTTTATGTCAGCTGATTATATCTTCATGGCAAATGGAGTGACAATATTTCCTTTTCAAAATCGTGGCCTGGGTGACAGGAAGTTGCTCAATACATGGCTTTGCCGGCTGACACATTTTCACAGTTACGGAGCAGAACTGAATGGTGTCCTTTGAGGTGTCTTGAAGACAGTTCGTGAGTGTCAGGGGAAAAGTCTGTAGCGCTCTGTGACTACACTTGTTGACTGTCAAGGCCTCTGATGCACCTGTGAAATTAAACACAAGCCTGGTCCTCTGACTCATCCGCATGTACAAGCCAGAGCATTCATTCAGTTAATGAACGACCAAAAAGGAGTTCAGAATACATTTGTCACACAAACAGTAAGTCCTTGATAATGATTATGTGTTATATATATATATATATATATATATATATATATATATATATATATATATATATAAACCATTTAATTCAAATTAAAGCAGTGGTTAAATCTGCACCATGGGAATTTTATGTATGTATGTATTTATTATATTTAATAATTTATTATATATTCTTGTTTTCAGTTAATGTACAAGGAACCAGGGTTAAAATGCTGACCTGAAAAAATAAATAAATAAAATAAAATAGGAGGATAGATAACAGAAGAAAGTAAATTTTAACCCCTTAACTGTCACCCCGTCCCGAATACGGGATGCCTAGGTTTACCTTACTATATTACAATCAAATCAAATCTAATCTTGACAAACTATATATCGTTAAAAAGGTCTAAGACTCCCAAATATATATTTTACCAATTTTTTTGTTCAAAATGATGTAGGAAAAGTAATAGATTAATTTATGACAAAAGTGCACTCTACATTATAACAGGAGTTTTGAGACTTCCTCGTTGCCTTTTTCTCTATCACATTTTAGAAATCATCAGAAATTATATATTGACTGAAAACTTCAAATCTCAAAATTCAGTGATGCAAATCGATTGGACTGTCCACATCTTTAAATAAACACTTTTTTTGGACCAGCAATAATAACAAAACTTATTAAAGACCTTATTCAATATATTATTAATTAGGAGTTGCATTCAAAATCCACATGACTTACAAATAGCATCAGTTTTTATTTGTATAATAGTTCATTTTAGTTTTTACTCCACAATGTTGGCCATTTGGTACAAAAGCACTTTTTTTTTCTTTTTTTTCTGCAGAATACATTTTCACAATGTTCAGTCAAACTGTGTTTTTTTCTGCAAAACAGAACAATGTAGAGGAAATAGTAAAGCAACATTCTTGTGCCTGTTAAATATGCTTCAGTGATGAGTCAAATATATTTGCTGCTCCAATATTTGACAATGACAAACATTTCAAATGTTCATTTATTCAGGACCATGAGTTATTTTTCCACCAGAATGAAAAAAATGCATTTGAGGAATGAAAGATATTTAGAAGCTTGACTGCCAGTCCTCCTTTCTTTCTTTCTTTCTTTCTTTCTTTCTTTCTTTCTTTCTTTGATTTCTGGAGAATCACACTGAACATGCTTATAGGACTAATAATTGTTATTATGTACTAGTATAGATGACTGCATATGGTTATAAAGTTACATTTGTGAAGCACAGTGAGGAAACATACTACATTCAGTCTAATTTCAACTTGAAAAGGACATAATTAGCATACATGATGGTATTGAAAATCAGTTCTGAAGATTGCAGCTTTGAGGCTGCCACAGCGATAATTAACAAGACTGCTATATCAAATTATGATAATATAACATTATAAATAGATCCAAAACATAATAGATAGAAGAATTAGACATGTGTAACGTACTGTGAGAGTGCAGTAATTATTCTCAAATGTAATGTTCTTCCATATGAAAACCCATTTTTGTGCTCCAGTATTTCTCTGCATGCACATTTGCTCACCCGCATAATGCAGAAGCAATCACGATGACTTTCCACTCTTATGATAAAACTATGCATAATTCGAAAAGCTTCATGAGATGGTTGCTTTTATTCAGTGATTCAATTGGTATAATAGGTACAGAGGAGACCAGGGCAAGTTGTCAAAAGGCTCTTAACTATGAAGTACATGTATATGAATGAATTATTATTAAAAAATAATCATAAAATAAATAAATAAATACAAATAGAACCATATAGTAAAATATATTATGTATATAAATTATATTGTGTGTGTATTCAGTGCCTTAATTGCTACTGCTGCCGTAAACAGATAAAGCAATGCAATAACAAAAGCCTAAAAGCAAAGAAAATAATAATCTATTAAATAAAGGGGAAATTTTATTGAAAATATGAACTGTAACAAAATTTTTATTTCATAAATATAAGGTTGCAAATGCTATCTCACAACCAATTCGTACGTATTTTACGAGGTGTGAATTCATACGTATGAGATCACTCATACGATTTTGTACGATTTGTCTAGACCCCAGTGATGTGTAGGTTTAGGGGCGGGGTTAGGTGTAGGTCATTCGTACAAATTCAAATGAATTGTGCAGCTTGTAAAATACGTACGATTTAGTACAAATCGTATTAATTTTTTACGAATGAGGTCGTACAAATTCATACGAATTAGCCACCTCATAAAATATTTACGGATTGCCGTGAGATCAGGCTGAAAGTTCACATAAGTGTCTTATGCATTACAATTTTATACAGTTTATTTTGGCCGGTGGTCTTAAATTCTTAAAATCTTTTTTTACATTTTACATTTACATTTAATCATTTAGCAGACGCTTTTATCCAAAGCGACTTACAAATGAGAACAATAGAAGCAGTCAGGTCAACAAGAGAACAACAACAGTACACAAGTGCCATGACAAGTCTCAGTTAGTCTAGTATAGAACGCATAGCCAGTTTTTTTTTTTTTTTTAATAAATGAAAAGACAAGAAAAGGAAAAGTGCTAGTATTAGTTGGTTAAGTGCAGGCGAAAAAGATGAGTCTTTAGATGTTTTTTTAAAAATGAGTAAAGACTCAGCTGTTCGGATTGAGATTGGGAGGTCATTCCACCAGCTGGGCACAGTCCAGGAAAAGGTCAGTGAGAGTGATTTTGAACTTCTTTGGGATGGCACCACAAGGCGTCGTTCACTTGCAGAGCGCAAACTTCTGGAGGGCACATAAGATTTAACCAGTGAGTTTAGGTATGTTCGTGCCGTGCCAGTGGTCGTCTTGTAGGCAAGCATCAGTACCTTGAATTTGATGCGAGCGGCTACTGGTAGCCAGTGTAACCTGATATGGAGAGGAGTAACATGAGCTTTTTTTGGCTCATTGAAGACAACCCTCGCTGCTGCATTCTAGATCAGTTGCAGAGGCTTGACAGTACATGCAGGAAGGCCCGCCAGGAGAGCATTACAAAAGTACAGTCTGGAGAGAACAAGAGCTTGGACAAGAAGTTGGGTGGCTTGCTCTGACAGGAAGGGTCTAATCTTCCTAATGTTGTATAAGGCAAACCTGCAGGAGCGGGTAGTTGTAGCAATGTGGTCTGTGACACTTAACTGATGATCCATCACAACTCCTAGGTTTCTGGCTGTCCTCGAAGGAGTAATGGTTGATGAGCCCAGCTGTATAGAGAAGTTTTGATGAAGCAATGGGTTAGCTGGAATCACCAGGAGTTCTGTCTTCGTAAGGTTAAGCTGAAGGTGATGGTCATTCATCCAGCTAGAGATGTCACTCAGACAGGCTGAAATGCGAGCAGCTACCATTGGGTCATCTGGCTGGAATGAGAAGTAGAGTTGGGTGTCATCAGCGTAGCAGTGATAAGAAAAGCCATGCTTCTGAATGACAGATCCTAATGACGTCATGTAGATGGAGAAGAGAAGTTAAAGTTTTTCTGTTTAATGTTTTGTACTATTTTACTATGCAAAATTAAAAGCACAGTAATTAGACTATAAATTCTATTTATTATCAGTTTCCTATTGTGACAACCTGTGATATGCTGTTGAGGCATGTTGTCATTATGTTTAATGAACTGTAACTTTTACCTGTGGAACATGGTGGAAATGTTTTTTTGCCCCTATACTCCCCCTTTGTCAATTATTGGAGTGGATATATGCATACTAATGCGTAAACATGTTTTGCAGCTTAATGTTCCAGCTAAGTTCACAGTGGGTAATGTGGTTATGTATAATTGAAACAGAGTCATAATGCAGCATTATGCAGATGTGGAAGACTGAGATTTGAGATCTTTTCCTTTCTGTCTCTCCCTCTGTCTTTACCTTTACTAAAGTGCAAGAGTGGAGAAAGGTGACAGAAAACATAATTCACACATGGTCTCCAAGCTAACACAGATACTCTTACCTTTATCACCCCCCCCCCTCTCTCTCTCTCTCACACACACACACACACACACACGCACACACACACGCATACACACACACACACACACACACACACACACACACACACACACACACACACACACACACACACACACACACACACACACACACACACCTCTCCTCTCACATATCTCTCATCTTTCTTTTACTGCTGTTGATCAGCAGCATTTTCACCCGCGCTCTACTCTCTCTGCCATTGTGAGACACACACAATAACTGAGACAGCACTTTCATCCCACATTATTTGACCTTACTGACAAAAAACACCTGCGCTTGATGTTCTTCAGTTTTTTATTTCAAAAAGTGTCTCACAGAACATGAATTTGGGATTGTAAATAACTACATTTCTTCAGCTCTCTTTCTCTTTTCCCCCCATACCATCTTCACTGGCAACAGCATAATGAGAAATCATTTTTACTGTAATAGGCATCATTTGGAAGATGAATATTAATAAAACTAGTAAGAACTAGATTTTTATTTTATTTAGTTTTGTTTGCTCATGTAGAACTTGCCAACATAATAGAAGTCTATGGGATTTTGGTGGCAATTGGGATTGGTAAGATTTTTATTATTAATTTTGATTAACTGAGAAATATTATTACAATTTGTTTTCTATTTTAGATGGCAAGACTTAATTTTCAGCAGCATTACCTCAGTCTTGCTTCAGATTTGCTGCTTAAGAAACATTTCTTATTATTAACAATGTTGAAAAGAGCTTAATATTTTTGACATTTTATTTCAGAATTCTTTGAGGACTTGAAATATATATTCTTGTTGTAACAATGTGAAAGTCTTTACTTTTATTTTAATGCATCCTTGCTGAATGAAGGTATTGATTTCTTGTAGTCTGAATATTATGACAACCCACATCCAATAGACTTAAATTAACATTACTTCACTTAGAAAAGTAACAGCACACCTTAACTGGAAAAAACAACAAACAAACACACATTTGAAGGTATTTTAGATGGTTGGATGAACTTTAAAGAGCAAAATGGAGTTAGCTTATATGTCAGTTTGACTCAAAGTTCCACTGATAAAAGCACAGATCAAGATTATGAATATGCGAAATGACATGACCAAAAAACTTTGATTGGTGTTAATGCACCAGCATGCATCTCTCTGGAGCATTGCACTGCTCTCCGCTCGGTGAGCTGGACGTGTGCCCTCTTGGCTAAACGCCTAGATTGCCCAACTCAAAGTCTCAGGCCCAAAGTTAAAATCAACCTCGGGGCTACAGCACGATCCACCCCATTAATTATTCTAAATTAATTATGGCATAATAATCACAAAATCGTGCTGACTTATGACTGAAAACTGGGGTACCTTGTAATAATTCTCGGGGGAATCGTAAAGGAATAGGCCGTGCCATTTTTCTATCTGACTAATTCTCATTGCATTGCCTTTTCAAGCTGCACAGCCTCCGGCTTCTCCGTTCACATTTATAATATAACTTATAGCTTATCAACTGTTCTAAGAGAGGACAAAGCACTTCTCAGATCTTCTGTTGTTGATGTTGAGGCAGTGCGTTCAATCTCTGGTATTTTGGAACAAATTCATCTGTCTCTTGGCTACTATTAGTAATGCATTATTTGGCTCAGTGTTTGTTCTGTGTGTTAGGCTAGTAAGTCATGTTTCTGTTCTTTTAGCATTTATGTAATTGTGCTATTCATCCTTTGTCATGTTAATGTAATATTTAAAGTTTTGCTTCAAGGACATTTCTCGTACTTTTATGTCTGTAATTCTGGTACTGTCATTAGGGATGCAGAGTATACAGTACATTAGCCATTGGCCAATGTTAAATATTTATTATTTATTATTATTATTATTTTTTACATATTTGATATCAACTGAATTAGGTATATGCCTATTTACCCTATTTTTTGTGTTTTCACATTACCTTTAACTTTTAATAGTGGTGTTAAATTGATAGTTCACTAGACTTCATTTTTCATAGTATATATTATAACTGAACATACTGTACATTATATATAACCCACATCCTAGCACATCCCTAAATCCTATTCTATTCCTATTCTAATCTATCTATAGCAAAACTGTACATGAAATTTATGTTATTTTTCATTTTATTTTTCTATTTTAGTTTATTTATATTTACATATGTGTATTTTTAGTCTCATCTTATTTTTTTTTATTGTTATTTTTTTTAGGCATACTTGGCAATAAAGCTCTTTCTGACTTCCGATAATTTTGCTAAGTTTTAATTCACTTGCAACATAAAAAAAAATAGTTAAATTTTTTTCAGTTTGTCTACTTCAAATATTTAATTAAATGTGTTAATAATTTCCATTTCTTTGTAATAGTTTGTTAAAAATTTACTAGCAATTTCTGTTAAAATTGTTCCAACACTATATTTTTTCAGTGCATAATAAAAATAAAAGCTCAGCATAACCCTTGGGTTTTTTGAGTTTGTTTGCAAACATCTCAATAATTTAAGCATGTTAAAAAAATGGTTGAAACTTCCTTTTATGTAAGAGTTTTCAAAGATTATACAACCTTATTCAGAGGAATTAAGGGTATGACAGATATAATTTGCAAACTTTTTGTGTGTTACTTTGTTGTTTGTGAACATATAATTAATTTCATATTCTGACATCTAGGTCATCACTTGAAACAAAGTCAAAATGAATCCCATCACACTGTTAATAATGAACATTGGGTTGAACTCATATGATGCAGTTAAATGTCTGAACTGCTGATGATGGTATAATAATGAGTAATGTACTGCTGTTGGACAGCTTTTGAAGCTGTAAAAGTGTTTCTACCTCTCAACTCACTCTTTCCAACTTGTCCTTGAACTGTATTTTCAGACAAGATCAAACAACCATCAGGATCCAGGATAGAGGTTCGTCCTAAGAGTCTTTGATGTGAGTAGAAATAATGAAACTAATGGCACCTTTCCTTGTATAAGCATAGAATTAAAAAGAATATTGCTTACCTGCATAGCAAATTCAACCTGCCCCAGGATGTTTAGGTCTTGTTTTTTTTTTTTTGGAGGAAGAAATCTAATTAAATCATAACCACATAATGTATGAATATTCATTTGTGATTTTGTTTTTATTTGTGGCAAGCTTATTTTTAATTTGGGGCAAAATGATTCAGAGAAGATGCCTTAGGGGTTTGCCAGAATATTTATTTAAAGAAAAAAGCTACATAAGACATGCACAAATGGTGTCATTTCTGGGTGAAGCTGTATTTGCAACTGTTCATGTTCAATTAACTTCAGATTGTCTTAAATGACACATATCTAAAATCATTTGAAAACTGACACAGATGCTGTTTTTTCAAATGCCATTTGCCTCCTGCTGGGGATGCTGCATATTGTTTTTCTCTCTCAACATCCTCACTGTGAGAAGGGCAACAAATTAAGCCTAACTTTTTCATTGCGACAAAGCTTGTAGGTGACCTTTAGTTGACATGAAAGTTGCCAGGTGCTGATCCGCTGCAGTGCTGAGAAGTACCACAGATTTCTATTTATTACCCTTAACAGAGCCTCCTTCTAATTTACACTTTAGCCACAGACAGAATATAACTGGTGGTTTAAAAAGAGCAAAAACAGCCCATGAGCAATACAAAAATAGTGCACTGTACTCATATAAAATTTAGAATAGATTTTTAAGGTCCTCATACATTGGTAATTCAGCTTTTGTAAATTATGCCCCAGAGTTATAGAATTATTACCAATGGATATTATTGAAGCCAGTTCACTAAATCAAGTATATTATTATTATTCCAATTGAATATATATATATATATATATATATATATATATATACAACCCGAATTCCGGAAAAGTTGGGACGTTTTTTAAATTTTAATAAAATGAAAACTAAAAGACTTTCAAATCACATGAGCCAATATTTTATTCACAATAGAACATAGATAACATAGCAAATGTTTAAACTGAGAAAGTTTACAATTTTATGCACAAAATGAGCTCATTTCAATTTTGATTTCTGCTACAGGTCTCAAAATAGTTGGGACGGGGCATGTTTACCATGGTGTAGCATCTCCTTTTCTTTTCAAAACAGTTTGAAGACGTCTGGGCATTGAGGCTATGAGTTGCTGGAGTTTTGCTGTTGGAATTTGGTCCCATTCTTGCCTTATATAGATTTCCAGCTGCTGAAGAGTTCGTGGTCGTCTTTGACGTATTTTTCGTTTAATGATGCGCCAAATGTTCTCTATAGGTGAAAGATCTGGACTGCAGGCAGGCCAGGTTAGCACCCGGACTCTTCTACGACGAAGCCATGCTGTTGTTATAGCTGCAGTATGTGGTTTTGCATTGTCCTGCTGAAATAAACAAGGCCTTCCCTGAAATAAACATTGTTTGGAGGGAAGCATATGTTGCTCTAAAACCTTTATATACCTTTCAGCATTCACAGAGCCTTCCAAAACATGCAAGCTGCCCATACCGTATGCACTTATGCACACCCATACCATCAGAGATGCTGGCTTTTGAACTGAACGCTGATAACATGCTGGAAGGTCTCCCTCCTCTTTAGCCCGGAGGACACGGCGTCTGTGATTTCCAACAAGAATGTCAAATTTGGACTCGTCTGACCATAAAACACTATTCCACTTTGAAATAGTCCATTTTAAATGAGCCTTGGCCCACAGGACACGACGGCGCTTCTGGACCATGTTCACATATGGCTTCCTTTTTGCATGATAGAGGTTTAGTTGGCATCTGCTGATGGCACGGCGGATTGTGTTTACCGACAGTGGTTTCTGAAAGTATTCCTGGGCCCATTTAGTAATGTCATTGACACAATCATGCCGATGAGTGATGCAGTGTCGTCTGAGAGCCCGAAGACCACGGGCATCCAATAAAGGTCTCCGGCCTTGTCCCTTACGCACAGAGATTTCTCCAGTTTCTCTGAATCTTTTGATGATGTTATGCCCTGTAGATGATGAGATTTGCAAAGCCTATGCAATTTGACGTTGAGGAACATTGTTTTTAAAGTTTTCCACAATTTTTTTACGCAGTCTTTCACAGATTGGAGAGCCTCTGCCCATCTTTACTTCTGAGAGACTCTGCTTCTCTAAGACAAAGCTTTTATAGCTAATCATGTTACAGACCTGATATCAATTAACTTAATTAATCACTAGATGTTCTCCCAGCTGAATCTTTTCAAAACTGCTTGCTTTTTTAGCCATTTGTTGCCCCCGTGCCAACTTTTTTGAGACCTGTAGCAGGCATTAAATTTTAAATGAGCTAATTAAGTGGATAAAAGTGTAAAATTTCTCAGTTTAAACATTTGCTACGTTATCTATGTTCTATTGTGAATAAAATATTGGCTCATGTGATTTAAAATTCCTTTAGTTTTCATTTTATTAAAATTTAAAAAACGTCCCAACTTTTCCGGAACTAAACCCCCTTTGGTATTTTCTCTCTTGACCTGCTGATATATGTGGAGACACTGATTAAACACTGTGAGATACCTGATGATCTAAGCTCACTATGACAGAGACTCGTCTCCCATGGGCAACCTGCTGGGAAAGTGAACGTTTGATGAAGTTCCTGGTAGAGAACTTCATAACGGCTTGTGTAATGCTTCAAAAGTTGCCTGACTCATGGGGATTTTGGATTCTATAGAACAACACCTCTCTCCAACCCAACCCAATCCATGCTTTTGATGTAATACAAGGCAAGGCGCTACTCTAATGGATGTTTGATGAAAGTGAGTTTCGCTTCCATTAAGTTATGAAGTTTTTTTTTAGAGAGCACGTCTCATCTAAAATAGCGCACAGTATCTTTTTTTTTTTTTTGGCACCTGTGAATGAGATCAGAACAAAACCCGATCAAAGATCTTAGGGAAAACATAAGCTCACCTCTGAAATGAGTTCAACAAACCGAATCAACACATTCTGTGCACGTCGAGTGCTTCACCAGCTCTGCGTCCACAGTGATCTCGTAATAATCTACTCACGGAGCCAGTTTGATTCCTATTAGCAAATCACATATTTACCTTTTGCTACACATGACACTTTCCACAAAGAGCATATAAATCAGGCTTCTTAAAGCGCTTTAACCTTTAGAATGCATTGTTTGCTCATGTGCTTTATCTTTTCTCAATACATGGTTCAAATATTCTGTTGACAAAGCATTGTTCAGTTAAAATGTGTAAGATTGAAAGAAATTGGATTTATAAATGAAGAATATATGAATATTTAAAACTGATTTAGTTTATTAGTACTATTACAAACAGGGTTTACAGATATATTTCTTGTGTTTTATCTGTTTTATGACTAACATATATGCATAACATTAAGTAGTTTGTGTATAAGTATATCTAAATGGATACATATTTTATATGTAATGTAAATGTAAAACAAGTACGAATATTTTTTATTAATTCTTTAACTTTAATTGAACAAAATGTAAATTATAAGCATTATATAATGCATAAGTACAGATGTCGCGTGTTGCTATTTTTCATGTTAAGTTAATTTTATATTAGTTAATAATTCATCTTACATTATCTCACTGAAGAATATAGAATTAATGTCAAATGTTAAATAAAAAATGTAAAAAAAAAGATTTGTTAAAAATGTTAAATAATTTATAGGACATCGATTTGAATCTAATTTGTGTAAAATGCCACACAACAGACAAGACTTGCAACACATTGTCTGCTTGTTCAATCAGTATTCAAATTACAGTTCAACTAACATCAAATCATTAAAGGTCTCGATTATTAAAAGGTGAAGTCTTTGTTAGCTTTATGCCATGCAGTTTTCCAAATCCATTACATGTTGATAAAGGAACATGTTGCCTATTTACTTGAGGCTTAAAATCTGGAGCCATTACAGATGGGGAAGTTCCAAAATATTGATTAGATAACCTCTCAGTCTAGAGAAGATGGCAGTTTAAAATGACTGCCAGACCTCAAACAGGTGAAAAGGAGGATAATGTGTAAGCCGTAAAACTGCCTCATTAAATACAGAGGAAATAATGGCAGCATTTATGTTCACAGAAAGACAAAGGCTGTATATGTGTCTTACAATCCGCAGGGGAGTGACAGGTAGATAGAATCTAAAAGGCAGGAGGGGAATTATCTTTCTTTGAAGATGATAAAAGCAGTTAACATTCAGATGTGTAAAAGGATTTAAAATCTTTGAGAATGATGTGCTTGAATATCCATCCATCCATCCATCCATCCTCATGAAAGTGCATATAAGACTGACAGACTGCTACGGTTTGAGTTAAAAATCTTGGTTTGTGTTCTACTGAAGAAACAAAGTCACCTACATCTTGGATGCTCTGAGGCTAAGCATTTAAACAGTTTCAGTTTAATTTTTGGGTGAACTATCCCTTTAATTTAAAATATTTTCATACATGAAGGCACTCACTGCTGTTGGCATCCTGTTAGGGGGAATTTTGTCCTGAACCAACTGTAATCAAATATCCTAAATTGGCCTGAATTCTGGGCAGATATGTGCTGTTAAGTTATTGCTATATGGTTCATTAGATAAGCGCAGTACTTTAAGAATCAAATGACAGCTAAATGTGGGGGTTTTGGCTATGTTCACACCTCAAGCTCCTAATTACAATTTTCTTGTTTGTTTGCTTGTGAAGTCATTTACAGGACATCTTAAATGTTACTCATATGGGACAGACACACAGTCCTAAACTGACCTGAATTATACACCCTCCTCTGGTATGTTCATTATATCAACAAATTTAATGATGATATTATATTTTTCCTTATTTGCATTAGCATTTATCTTTTCACTTTCTACTGTACAGTCACTGTTCAGAGAAAGCTTCACAACTTAATGTACAACATAAACAATTAAATGCTTGCATATTTCTGTATACTTTACAGCTCATTATTATTTTATGATTCATAGAGGGTAAATCAAGCATGCAATAATGGCCAATGCAGAGCCACATCCATGTTGTGAGCTTTACATAATCAGCCTTTATGCACAATTGAGCATCTAAAATCCCATGAAGAAATATAAAACAAAGACCTGTTGTGTTGTTTTGTCAAAACTTGAATGTATACGTGAAGTTGAGAAGCAATGCATTATCTTCCTTGTTGTGTTGTCTGTTTAAGCTAAACAAGCCCATAATAATCCTATATGTCCAAAAAATGTAAAGACATATGTGTTGTTTCAAGACAGATAGACAGGCAGGCAGGCAGGCAGGCAGGCAGGCAGGCAGGCAGGCAGGCTGGCAGATAGATAGATATATAGATAGATAGATAGATATATATATATATATATATATATATATATATATATATATATATATATATATATATATATATGGGTATCAGGTGTCAATCATCGCAATTTCTGGAGTGAGTTCAGTTCCGTTCACACACAAAACAATAATTTAGGGGGTTCACTCCCGTATTTAAATACAGTTGTGACTCATGAAACTGTACAGTGTGTGTGTGGCCTGTAAGTGGTGGGATGCTATGATATGCTGACAGGCTTTAAAGCTGAAGTGAAAGTGAGACCTGCCTTTGTTTCAGCAGTCGGTTTGACAGCTCCTCATAATAACCCCCGGGCACTCTGTCGCCTCAGGTGTGGCTCAAAAAACCCTGAAGTAGCCTACTTACACTATGCAGTCTCCTATTTATTCCTCATCAGCAATGATGCTGTAAATGACCTCTGCCATTCACTGGCAACCCCTTGTTAAAATGATCACAATATTGGATTAACCAATATGAACCACAATAATTCATTTCAGCTTAAAAAACAAACAAACCTAAATATAGTCAGTTTAAATGACACTGTATCCAAACATTTTCACCCCTTTTGAATGGTTCAAAATAATATTAATTATTAAGCTATGTGAATTGGAGAGTTACATTAAATATGATTAATATACAGAATGTACAAAAATTGAATGCTTTCCAATGAATGTCACAAAGACAAGGTAACGGCTCAGCTCAAAATGAAACCAAAGAAAAAATGTTTTGCATAAAGAAAATAAATATGAATGTAACAAAGTTTTATTGAATGGTTTATTGATTGATTGCAACATTATTTTTATGACATTTAAGCACATTTCCCCCTAAATTCTTACTGCTGTGATTGTTTTTTCTCAGTGGTGATTCTCATTAGTTTCTCATTACAATTATTTAATGAAAATAAATGAAAGCATCAAGTTATATGTATTTATTTATTTATTGTATTATATAGTGAGAACTGGGGCAACATTTACTTAATTGACATTAAAATTGTTTTTTTATGGTACAGAGTATTTGATTGTAGGCAAGACAAAGCAAGTTTATTTATATAGCACATTTTGTACACAATGGCAATTCAAAGTGCTTTACATAAAAGAAAGTAAAAATAAAAACAAGCAGTTTTAAAACTTTGGAAATTATTTAACAATTTACTTATTATTTAAAATGTATTTAAAACAGTTAAAAATAGAAAATTATTTTACATAAAATACAGTACACAATATTTAGTACTAAGTATTTATGCATTGTGATAATATAATATAATATAATATAATATAATATAATATAATATAATATAATATAATTTTTGCTTTAATTACACACTGTTTTCCTAATGAATGTTGTTCAGTTGCTTTGACGCAATGTATTTTGTTTAAAGTGCTATATAAATAAAGGTGACTTGAATAAAGGTGACTATAATAATATAATATAATATAATATAATATAATATAATATAATATAATATAATATAATATAATATAATATAATATAATATAATATAAAAAAATATCTTTGTGTAGAGTGTACTTCAATTGCTTGTGAGGCTTAGTTTTGTACCTGGTTGTTTTTGCATTGATTGGTTTGAATTACTTCTTGGAGATGCAATAATCAGGGTGAGAGGGGGACTGGTCTTGCCTGTCCTTTTCCGGGATTTTAACAATAAAGAGCAGACCACAACCAGTTATTCTTCCTGCTGAACGGGTGATGTGCTTTAGTCAAGCTGTGGTTTTTGGATTCGGTGGTGTAAAACAAGCCATCAAGGCTTAAATGGACAGATCATCCAAAAATGAATATATAAAAAACTTCAAACCTGAATGTATGAACACAAAAGAAGATATTCTGAAGAATGTTGGTAACCAGAGAGTTGCCTGTACCAATTTTCTTTCTATAGTTTTTTTCCATACTGTGGAAGTCAATGGTAGATTTTACACTAGTTGTATTTCACTGATGTCATTATGCAATTTTTTTAAAGCCTCTCTAGGGTTTAAAATTTATTAAAATATGCATTTTCCTTATTGACTTGTTTGTCTTGCTTGCTGTATGTTTACATATAGACTGAATAAACAAGGAAAATCTAAAATGTTACAATTAGCCTTGTTCTCCTCTCTTTGCTCAAAGAAAACAATTAGCCCTCATCTGGAATACACTGACTCATGCTTAATAGGATGTGTTGAACATTATGTATTAAACAAATGTATTTTAATAAATTATTTTGATGTACCCCATGACTTCATTATAAATAATAAGCTTGCAGGCTGCATGAAATTTCAAGATGTCACTACAGTTAATAGCAACCAAGCTATTTATGTAAAAATTTAAATGGTAATGTGCAAAACAACAACAACAACAAAAAAACTTGTTTTTTGGCTGACGTATTGTAATTAATTTTATATTAGCAAAATATATTGAACACAACATCCTGACAAAATACCCTTTTAATGAGAATTTGCAGTTTGCATTTATGAATGTATGAGTTTTGAATTTGCAGTTTGGATCTCGTTAGAAGAATATATGTCAGAGTTTTATGAATTCTATAAAATGATGATGGTATTTTAATTTTCCTTTGAAGGTGTCTGAATCCAAAATAGACTATATAAGGAAAAGTCGTTTTATAGCTATTAATATATATATATATATAGAAAATTTTTAGTATTATATATATTTTTTATTCTACGCAGTGGTCTTACATAAAATACTTTGTTGGTCGGGAATCTGATTCCTCCTCCTCTTGCAGGTGTCAGTCTTAATTCTGTCCAGTAGGTGGGACTTTTTACTCGTCATCCGGAGCATCGCCGCTTTCAGCAGTTCTTTCCTCCGTCTTGGACACTGAGAACATCTCTATGATGGACTGTGGAACGGGAAGTCGAGACGAGTTGTGGCATTTACACTTGTTCTTTTGATAAGGCGACCAGATCACGAGCCCAACCTCGCATGATGTTCCCAGGCGCGCGCACTCTCATGTAGCCAACGCGTTTAGATATTTAACACTCGAATCTTCATCAGCGATCTTCATCGTCCCCATCTTCATCAGCCCTGGAAGACGTCGAGTCGTTTTAGACCCAAAAGTCATGGATGCATGGTTCTGTTCAGCGTTTCCAGTGTTCACCTGGAGGCTTTTTTTTCTTTCAACAATCTTCCAGGGTTATTGGAGCTCCATGCTCGATTGTCCACTAACATGCAGCTGTTCGCCCACTGAAATATATTGCAATAAGTCCGACAGTGGAAATTTCTTTCCTTTACTTGCTCTACAAGATCCGGCGAGCAATGGCAGTAACAATAATGACATTGAAGAGCTCTTCAGGAACATCACGTCCATGTAAGTGGGCTTCTGTGCATCCTTTTCCTACTGCGCAAATGTTCATATATATATATATATATATATATATATATATATATATATATATATATATATATATATATATATATATATACAGTGGTAATGTGTGTATATATATATATATATATTTCGCCGCGTCTTCCTCGTATAGTCTAACTTGGGTTCTATATCAAATGTGCACCGTTATATCAACTTTTATTTGCATTATATTCATTTAAAAACTAATTAGATGATTTAGACATTGGTAGTCTCAGTAAGGACACCAAATAATTATTTTATTATTGTATCAACCGTTTTACTTAAGCGCGTTTTAGCATTATCAAACCTCGAGGATATCGTTGATGGTAACGCCGTTTTGCTGGTGCCAATTGTGTGTCGTGCTTCTGCATTCATTAATGATCAAAGCGTGCAAGAACCTGTTTGCGTTTTCATTGATTTAATCAGTGCAACCAAGTTTTTCTATATTATTGAATGAAACCTCCTTTTGCTCCTTTTAAAATGACTGCAAGCTTACACATTGGAATTAGCCTATTGTCCACTCTACCCTTATTGCTCGAAATGGATTGTTTGTAGGTGCTCATTAATATTCAGGTCTAAGCATAAATCCGTTTTCGTGACATTTATATTATAGAAGTGATTGCAGTAATAATGTAACGCTGGTAATGGATGATTTGAAGTGAGCAGCTGTGCACCAACAGGTTACAGAGATTTCTTTCATTCAGCACTCTGGACAGCTCCTTCAAACTGGGTGATTAAATTTAGTCTTGATCTGTTACTTATAAAACTTACAAATTCATATAAAATATTAGAGTGATCTACCCGTTTTTCTTGCTGCCAGTCTATGTTTCCATCTCTTGGTTTGTCCATTTCATGCCTGGCTGTATGCTGTGACAGTATTTTATTTATTTATTTAATTTTTAGTGAACACATGATTTATTTAGTTGCCGGCTCAGAAAATGGAGGGTATCCGTCAAAGTTTCAGTTTTTCAGTCAAAGTGTCTGTCCTTCATATGTGAAATTCTGTATGAGAGCTGGTTTGTCTTCCTCGCTGAAGGTTTTTGAACCAAAATATTTTAATTTTGAGTTCAGTTAAATTTGGTCTGAGGCTAAATGGACGTATTTTTTATTCTTTTTTATGTGTGTGTGTGTGTGTGTGTGTGAGACCCTGGCTGTGAAAACCCATCTAAAGTCATTTTTTTTGTGTGTGTGATGTACTGTTTTCTACATAAAATCTTTCCTTATAAGATAAAGTACATTATGTGAAAATGTAATCTTGATATCTTTAATATTGACTAAGACCACGTCAAAGATTGAGATCATAGTGAAATTAATGCTTAAAATCAAACTTTGATGCTTGTTATCTAATAATTAGGTTTTTGAGACTTTAGCCTGGATTTCTCAGAAAGGGCCACACACACACACACACACACACACACACACACACACACACACACACACACACACACACACACACACACACACACACACACACACACACACGTGTGTGTGCAATTAAAGCAAACATGCATATGAAGAGAATACACAAGTCTTTTGCAATAGCATTTTAAACTTATGACTTACTACAAGCACATCATCAAGTTTGTATGAGGCCGTTTTTGTGTTAAGTAGGCCAGGACTGCCATTTGAGAGTTGAGAAGAACATCAGGGTTTGGCTTTTTACTAGGAAGAAGCGTAACTATAATGGCACTTACCCTGTCTCTTCCCTGCAGCCCCTGATATCCATGCAGTGCTAAAGATGCCCATTAAAGGAAATTTGTGCTCAAATTTGTTTGTCTCTCCTGTAATAATAGGGATTTTTGTTGGGGAAGCTGATTGTAGATCAGTGTAAAAGGGCTACTCGGAGCCATCTGTGGGGGCCCCTCTTTTACTGAGGAATATAAATGAAGCACCTTCCGAGGCAACAATCAAAAGATGCATTGATAACCTGTGGGAGCAGAGGAGGTTCAAAAAGGAAGTGCTTGAGATCTGGAAACGAGGCTCGGGTTGAGCTGTTTGAGCTTTTGAAGTTTGTTTCTAAGGTGATTGTATTTTAATTAACTTATGATGAATCATGGAGACAAACAATAGTCTTGTTCGACATACTGTACTATAGAGAGAGAAACTGCCAGAGAAGGCAGTCTGTACAGCTGTTTTCTTCAAAAAGTCCCCATGAAATCAAAATGTAAGTTTTTTAACTTTTAGTATTAATATGTTAGCCTTAAGGTTATGAATAAGCTGGTCTGTTCCAAAACAATGACAAAAATTTAGGAGATTTAGGAGATAAAGGCATTCAAAAACATATGTCTCTCACCTCCGCTAAAATGGATCACAGATTTTCATGACATCACATCAGGCTTCATTTTCTCATAAAATATTCTGTCCAATCAAATGCTCTCTAGATTCCGAAGGGCCCGCCCCCTAAACTAACTATAAATACAACCCGAATTCCGGAAAAGTTGGGACGTTTTTTAAATTTTAATAAAATGAAAACTAAAGGAATTTCAAATCACATGAGCCAATATTTTATTCACAATAGAACATAGATAACGTAGCAAATGTTTAAACTGAGAAATTTTACACTTTTATCCACTTAATTAGCTCATTTAAAATTTAATGCCTGCTACAGGTCTCAAAAAAGTTGGCACGGGGGCAACAAATGGCTAAAAAAGCAAGCAGCTTTGAAAAGATTCAGCTGGGAGAACATCTAGTGATTAATTAAGTTAATTGATATCAGGTCTGTAACATGATTAGCTATAAAAGCTTTGTCTTAGAGAAGCAGAGTCTCTCAGAAGTAAAGATGGGCAGAGGCTCTCCAATCTGTGAAAGACTGCGTAAAAAAAATGTGGAAAACTTTAAAAACAATGTCCCTCAACGTCAAATTGCAAAGGCTTTGCAAATCTCATCATCTACAGTGCATAACATCATCAAAAGATTCAGAGAAACTGGAGAAATCTCTGTGCGTAAGGGACAAGGCCGGAGACCTTTATTGGATGCCCGTGGTCTTCGGGCTCTCAGACGACACTGCATCACTCATCGGCATGATTGTGTCAATGACATTACTAAATGAGCCCAGGAATACTTTCAGAAACCAATGTCGGTAAACACAATCCGCCGTGCCATCAGCAGATGCCAACTAAAGCTCTATCATGCAAAAAGGAAGCCATATGTGAACATGGTCCAGAAGCACCGTCGTGTCCTGTGGGCCAAGGCTCATTTAAAATGGACTATTTCAAAGTGGAATAGTGTTTTATGGTCAGACGAGTCCAAATTTGACATTCTTGTTGGAAATCACGGACGCCGTGTCCTCCGGGCTAAAGAGGAGGGAGACCTTCCAGCATGTTATCAGCGTTCAATTCAAAAGCCAGCATCTCTGATGGTATGGGGGTGCATAAGTGCATACGGTATGGGCAGCTTGCATGTTTTGGAAGGCTCTGTGAATGCTGAAAGGTATATAAAGGTTTTAGAGCAACATATGCTTCCCTCCAAACAATGTCTATTTCAGGGAAGGCCTTGTTTATTTCAGCAGGACAATGCAAAACCACATACTGCAGCTATAACAACAGCATGGCTTCGTCATAGAAGAGTCCGGGTGCTAACCTGGCCTGCCTGCAGTCCAGATCTTTCACCTATAGAGAACATTTGGCACATCATTAAACGAAAAATACGTCAAAGACGACCACGAACTCTTCAGCAGCTGGAAATCTATATAAGGCAAGAATGGGATCAAATTCCAACAGCAAAACTCCAGCAACTCATAGCCTCAATGCCCAGACGTCTTCAAACTGTTTTGAAAAGAAAAGGAGATGCTACACCATGGTAAACATGCCCCGTCCCAACTATTTTGAGACCTGTAGCAGAAATCAAAATTGAAATGAGCTCATTTTGTGCATAAAATTGTAAACTTTCTCAGTTTAAACATTTGCTATGTTATCTATGTTCTATTGTGAATAAAATATTGGCTCATGTGATTTGAAAGTCTTTTAGTTTTCAATTTATTAAAATTTAAAAAACGTCCCAACTTTTCCGGAATTCGGGTTGTAGATGCTGAAGCCTTGGCTGTAATCGGTCACTTGTTTATTTAAATTCTACACAGAATGCCATATCTTATAGCAATACAGATGTCATTGGGGCTGTCATACCCTGTCAAATGCGACTTTACGGAGCTCAACGGCTATGAACGGTTGGGCCAAGCTGTGGTATAAACGAACGCTATTGGATATTTAAAAAAGGGACAGGGCTGCTTGATATGTCCCACCCACTGATCTATATATTCTATATTACAGATAAGTGGTCCCACATTGTCTTCCTGTTTCAGTTAAAATGACGTCAACACATAGAACAATGCTCCATGTTTCAAAGCATTTCAGGGGACATTTAAATTTTCTATGAATTAAATTTATAAAATGACTTTAATTTATTTATTTATTTTTGGCGATAAGGCATTCTTTTCTGCCAGCAACCCCCCCCCCCCCCCCAAAAAAAATAAAAAAATAAAATACAAAATGAAAACAACAAAAATATATTACTGTCTTACAGACAAATTACAATCACATCTGATAATAGTGATAATTACAACAAAAAACCCTCAAATGTAAAACATCCAGATACATTATGGTAATGATAATATTGAGGGTAATGTGGACAATTCCCATGAACAATATAAAAAGAAAAGAAAATCGTAATGGTCCCAAAAACAGACTTCATCTGCTTTTTGCAAAATGTTACTTTTCTTCTTTTCTTTTAATATTACAGTGAAATGTGACTGTCAATTATTTGCCTGTACCAGTTTTTACTAAAATGTTCATGGCTCCTTGTTTAAAAAGTAATAATACACATACAATAACATGGGCTATTCCATCAATTAATGTTAAATGAATGAAAGTAAATGATTAAAATCCACTGCCATCATTTGTCATGATTATTGTGCTAGATTATGAGGTTTGAGCTCATTTCTCCATCCTAGCTTGGTATCTCAACATGAACATTCACTTAATGGGTGATGGGAAAAACTTTTGGAGATGATGACAATGCCTTGGTGTTCTATAGAAACAGTAAGGATTTGTTTTTGAACAGATCTTATAGCTCTTGTAAATTCAGCTTTTTCTATTATAATCAGCAAAGGTATCCCACAATGTAATGTAATAAAGAGTTGATTTACCCTGCGGTTTCTTTAATTGGAAATGTGCCCAAGTTAAGCTCTGTCTGTGTTAATGGTGAGGTTTCAAGGTCAAAATGAGCACTATTCTTTATAATTAGAGAGTCTTTCGATAGCTAAAGTTCATCTGAAGGAGCTCCAGTGCTTAATGCAGCATAATGCATAATTATGTTGTATGATATGGATATAGAGAGTGGAAAGAAACTAGATCCAGAGCTTCTGTTCAATTTAAGCCAGTTCAGACTGACATAACATTTTTATTTAATCTAGTGCCAATTATAAAGCCAAAACATGCCATAATTTTACTTGTCATTAGTTTTGAAAATGGCAATGTTTTTAATTTTGTTTAATATCTGGTGATTTTTAAAATATGTTTAAAGACAAACCATTTGCAAATTCATTAGTCAAAATATTTTTTTTTCCTTAAAACTCCGGTGCACCAAAGACAGTCACAGAATTGTGATTTGAAACAGCCCCCGTTTCATGTTGTCACAATCATGTTACCAATTCTGATCTGGAAGTCCAAGGTGAGGACTAATTTGCATATTCATGACCCCTTGTATACTAAATGAAGTAATATTCAAGGAATTTTAATGACAAGCATTAAAATATGTCAATTTGATAGTCAAAGATGAGTTTTAATGGATAAAATTAGTGACTGGAGGGGGACTTTAAAATTTAATTAGAGATCAAATTAATTGTTCTGAACACAAATGTTCTCTAAAGAAACAGTCTTAAATAATTTCCATCATAGTTTCCCTTCTATGTCCTGTTTTGTCCCACGTCTCAAGAATGAGTGCAAGATGAGGGGAGAGAGCCAAAAAAAACATGACAATTTTCAAATTAAATGAGCAAAATATCTCTCAAAATATCAAATAAATATTATGTTAGCTGTAGGAAATAAAATGGGAGGCACACATCTCACATTAGTGATTTTACACTTGGTGTTTGTTTCGAAGCACATACTTCGTCTGCCACCACAAGACTCAACTTTCAAGACTGCATTATTCCACCATGAAATATTGAACACTTTGAATCTATGAGCAAAATTCCTTTGATCCTCCTTTTCTAGGTCACGTAAAATCCTACATGCCACAAATTCCTTACCAACACAACTATTTTTAGATCCAATTTAATTATCATTTTCTCTCTTTGAAAGCCTAATTTGTGCACACTATGCAAGTAATGATTGCAGTTTAAGCTAATAGGGTAAAGACCTAAGCTGCGAAGTCCTACTTGCTGCATAACATGCTTGAATAGATTTCAGCCACCGTTTGACAGAACCTTAGACGTATAGGTTCATATTATATCATGAAATGAAATCTGTCAGACATTCATGCATGCCTTCTTTCCTTCAAGAACATAAGCTGAGTAGATATGGAGATTGAAATTGAAATATGCCATGAAGATTTTAAATGGAAAATGTCCTATCCTATTAAAAGTATGTACGGTTCTTGTCATGTGTGAGATTCTCCAAGGGCTTGGAATATGTGAGAAATAGATGTAAGAAAGTGTCTCAGAATCCGATTTGACATATATTACATGAAAAGACTGCTGTCACTGTCACTGCTTTTGATTTTATATTAAACGTCTCCGTTATTATAATCCAGCTTCAGGCACTGTACTTACATGATTTGTCTCTGTTATGCATCTGTATACATACTGACTGTGTTTTAGAACATGTTCACTGCCAACCTTTAAGGCAGCATCCTAAATATAATAGAATCTTTAAGTTATTAAAAACTTTACAAAACCAGCAACTCATACAAATAACGTCTCAGGTTACGACTGTAACCTATGTTCCCTGAGAACAGGGAACGAGACACTACGTCAGAATGACGCTTTGGGGAACGCCTCAGGCGTGACAGGTGTCTGAAATCACTATCAAATCATGGCAATCATAATGACCGGCGACAGCCCGTGAATCATTAACGTGAATGATTAACGTGCGACCTGCAAGTATAAAAGGGAGCCTTGCAAACATGACAAACATCCTATCGTCTGAAGGGACTGTTGCAGGCAGGCCCCGAGGCATGGCAGGAAGACGTAGTGTCTCGTTCCCTGTTCTCAGGGAACATAGGTTACAGTCGTAACCTGAGACGTTCCCTTTCGAAAGGGAACTCTACACTACGTCAGAATGACGCTTTGGGGAACGATATACCAACGCCACCATGCTAAGGGGAGTGCCTGCCAAGCGGCAGTGACAACTGACAGAACTAGCAAATTCAAATGAAACGCTAGAACCACTCACCCTCAGGTCACACTGGGTTGTCAGTGACAGCACTCCCTACGGTCATAGCCCAAGCTATATGATACCACAGAAAAACCTCCATAAACATAGTTTTAGTGAAAGGTCTACCTGGGCCTGCTCAAGGGCCTAGGACCACAACTTCAACTTCTTAGAAGGGGTCCCTTCTAGGGAATGTGGCTAGGGAACCTGAGGGAACCCCAGCCAGTCACTATTCAGGGGAACGTGCCACCTGAAATGCCACCAGGCAGGCCTGACCTGGTGTCACCATACAAGACACTATAGTCTGGCCACTTCCTGTCTGTCCGAAGACAGAGCCTCTAGACACTTGCCTTTAGGAAGGCATCCAACCCGAGGGACTGCGAAGCAGGCAGTGAACCACTCGGACCGGATCTCAGAGACGGGATATCTTGGAGAGTATGACTCAGCATAGTGCATTACAACCCTTGCCAGCGAGGGGAGTTTCTCTACTCGATCCACGGATCAACCCAGTGTTTGTGTTTCAAAACACTAAGGAGGCCTGTGAGGGCCTAAGGACTGATCTAACTGGGAGGCCTCATGAGAGGCCTACGACCGACTGATCAGACTCAGGAGACCACATACTCATACTGACCCTCAGTGAGGGGAGCATTAGATCTACCTGGTAGGCAACCAGGCTGTAGCAAGATAAAGAGGTTCCAGGAGGGAACCCGTAGCAGAGAATAAAAACTTGAGTCGAGCCAGGGCGCAAGCTCACCTTTGGTAGCTGCCTGATAAGGTCTGCTAAACTGAAAGTAAGCGGCCACTAGCTTACAAAACCCAGCACCACTGTGAAACTACTCAGGGAGACCTGGAGAGGCCTACTACCTGACAACCACAGTATGTGGGAGCTCACCATCAGAGAGGCCTGGTGCAGCCTACTATCTGATAACCATAAAACGTGAGAGCTCACTTTCAGAGAGGCCTGGAGAGGCCTACTACCTGAAAACCCATGCTCAGTGGAACACACAGTAAGTGGGAGCTAACCTTCCAAGGAGGCCTGGAGAGGCCTACTACATGATAACCACAGTATGTGGGAGCTCAACTTCAGGGAGGCCTAGTGAGGCCTACTACCTGATAACCACAGCGCATGGGAGTTCACTTACAGAGAGGCCTGGAGAGGCCTACTACATGACAACCACAGTATGCGGGGGCTCAACTTCAGGGAGGCCTAGTGAGGCCTACTACCTGATAACCACAGCGCATGGGAGTTCACTTACAGAGAGGCCTGGAGAGGCCTGCTACATGACAACCACAAAACCTGGGAGCTCAACTTAAGGGAGGCCTAGTGAAGCCTACCACAGTACATAGGAGTTCGCTTACAGAGAGGCCTAGAGAGGCCTACTACCCATTACCAGAAAACCCACATTAAGTGGAGACTCAAAGTATGTTGGAACTCAACTCCAGGGAGGCCTGGTGAGGCCTACTACCAGAGAACCATGACATGAAGGAGCTTACTTTCAGGGAGGCCTGGAGAGGCCTACTACCTGAAAACCACAGCTGACAGTGGGCCAGACTGGCAGTCCAGTTGACTGTCTATGGGGCTTTGCCTTCAGGGAGGCCTTATGAGGCCTACTACCTGATAGTTCAACCTCAGGGCCACTTAGTACCACAGTATGAGGGATTCAGCCCTCAGGGAGGCCTAGTAAAGCCTACTACCTGATCTCCACAAAAAATGTGGGAGCCCATCTTCAGGGAGGCCTGAAGAGGCCTACTTCCTGAAACGGTCTAATCAGCTGGATGTGTACTGCTGCTGGGGACTCGCCTAACAGGGAGGCCCGGTCGAGCCTACTAGCTGATAGCGAGTCTTTCTGCTACTTTAATGAACACTGCTGGAACCCTACTAATAAAAAACTTTCCTAAAGTTTTGACCTAGTGTATGCTCCACAATGTTGTGACCCACCTCCGAGGAGGCCTGTTAAGGCCTACTACTCGGTAGTGAGTCTTCTGCCCAAACTACCAGGGCCAACCACCAAAGGTGAGCTGGCCTAGGAGCCCTATCTTAGGGGTTACCCAGTCAAGGAGGCCTGCTGGGGCCTACTACCTAACTGTGCAGCCTTCAAGGCAGAAAACTGTTACTACAGCGCTTACAGCATCCTGGTACCTAATCACATTGCCAAAGGCAGTGTACTCAGCAAAAAGCAATACCCTCATAGCAGGGGAGTACAACATACGCCACTCTGCCTAGTGGAGGCCCCATTTTAAGGGCCTACCTACTAAATGCAAGGGCATCAGCTCATGGCAATGCTCTGGCTTCAAGGGAGCGGAGTTCAAATACCGGAATGAAATGTAGTTAGAACTCCCTGCTCAACCGGAGCCATCATGGTGTGAGGTAGATAATACAGAGCTGAGAATGGATTACTCAAAACTACCCTGCGTTAGCGGGGGAGTAACACCATATGCCCCTGAAATGTTAGACAGGGAGCGGGCCTGCAAGTGGCTCCAAAGGGTGACAGGGATTTGTCCTGTGCCCAGCCTGGGGGAGCGGAGCTTGCTTGCAAGCCAACCAACTTTCACCCATCGTCCGAGCGGTTCAGCTCAACGGGCTGAGTGGAGCCAGCTCTAGAGGCCTAAAAACCAGTAGCTCTGTTCGGCAGGGTCTGGCAAACTATCACATCGCAGAGCGAAAGACAGCCTGACCCGCCTGAAGGATCATACCTCAACTACCACCCTGCATTACTCTATCACCCCTGAATGCAGTGAAAGGGGCGGGCTTTGGCCAACAACTCCCATTTAAGGGAGGAGGCTGAAATCTCGGGGAGGAAGCCTACACATAATAAAATGCGGCAGCTATACTTAGCAAAACGCCTCCAACATCCCAAACATAGCCTAGGCCAGCTACAGAGGCGGCCCGGGTTAGGGCCAACCTACAAACATAGATCTACCTGAGGGCTCGGAGGAGCCACAGCCTACTTGATTGAGAGGCTGTGAAACACTCAACCTACTGCCAGGGGAGCGAAGTACTCAGGATACCAATGTCACAAACCGAAAGGTAGGACATAAGATCTATCTGAAGCGCCAGCGTCAGTCTAAACCTAAAGTAAAAAAGTTTTCTTTTTTTTTAAGGAAGACCAACTACTCTACCCCTAGGCGGCTTAAAGCCCTGAGGCTAACATAGAAATGAGTGGTGGCCCACCACGCATAAAAATGTCATGACAGGAAGGCCATCACCTACTCACACGGGAGTCAAATCTTTTTTTGAGCTTCTCCCTAAATCGTTCTAGCCACAAGCTGGGGGGGGGGGGGGGCTTCAGGGCCCTGAAGTTCCAATACCTTACCTCATTGCTCCTCTAAGAATGACTCCCTAGGTCTATACAGGGAACAAGGTCTGTAGAGAAATACAAATCAGTGTTAGTATACACACAGAAATTATATTAAAAACCAACCAGTTCACCTGCGGCGTGCAGAGTGAAGACTCGCCAGAGAGTTCTCTATGAACCTGGGGGCCATCACCTTACATGCCTGAAAGAGGCGCTCTCACCAACCAAGCCGAGGCGGGCCATCAGAACCTTGTTCCCCTCATAGACCCAGCCCCAGGCCTGGTGTAAGAAACGCCTGGGGAGTCGGGACAAAGAGGAGAGGGCTAGGATAGTAACAGCCCTCCAGGAGATGATCCATCACTAACGCTGTGATCGTTTGTACTGGATCACCTCCCTCAGATCCTTCTTTTTCCTGCGGGAGTCACGCCTCCTCTGTGACCTGCTCCTACATGGAGGGGGTGCACGAGAGGCGACACTAGCTCTCTGGCCCTGTCTACGGCCCTCAGGTCGTGAAGGGCCAGGCTCTCCCGCCTGTCTGGGCTCGGATCCGGATCTCAGCGGTATACAGGTCTTAAACGCCGCTGAGCGCGCCTTCGCCTCCCTGAACTTTCCAACCACCGCCTCCACGGAGGTGCCAAAAAGTTCAGAGGGCGAAACCGGTGCATCAAGGAGAAAGGCCTTCTCTTTCTCCCCGATGCCAGCCAGGTTCAACCACAGATGCCTCTCCGTGGCCACCATTGCCGCCATCGATCGACCGATCGAAGCGGCAGTCTGTTTAGTGGCCCGGAGAGCAAGATCTGTGGTGCGGCGCAGCTCAGCCACCGCCTCAGGGGACAGCCCTGCCCCCTGGTCGAGATCCCCCAGCAGGTCGGCCTGGTACGCCTGCAACACCGCCATAGTGTGCAGGGCAGCACCGGCCTGACCCGCTGCCGTGTATGCTCTGCCATTCAAACGCGCTGTGGTCTTGAGCGGTTTGGATGGCAGGGCTGGAGCACTCAGTGTCGACGCCCGCCCAGACACGAGATGGTTCGCAAACGTCTCGTCAATGGGCGGCATCGACACATACCCATACTCGCCGATCCCCTCAACATCAGCGAAACTAGCCCGCTGATGTCGGTGGATCCGAGCAGAGTATGGGTTCTTCCATGCCCTCTCGATCTCAGTATGGAGATCAGGAAGAAATGGAAGGCTCGCCTGAGCTGGTGGTCTATGGCCGGGGAGAAATCGATCGTCCAGCCTGCCACGAACAACTTCTCCCCTAACGCGCCGCCATGGCAGTTGCAACCTGTCAGTGGCGCGTTCCATTACATCCAGCAGCTCAGCATACACGGGGCAGGGTGGCTGAGAGGGTTCAGGGTCCACCTGAATGACCTCCTCATCATCCATCACCTGCCCGTCCTGAAGAGCATCTGTTGCAGGAACAGTAGGAGAAAAATCCTCTTCGTCATCCACCTGCAACTCACCCTCGTCATCCGCCGAATCATCTGAGAGGTTTACACCCCTCTCAAGACGATCGGCGAGATCCCTCTGGGAACCCCATTACGCGAGTCGCCGCTCTGCCTCAGCGCGAGCGGGACCTGAGCCACGAGGTACAGATGGTGAGCCCTCCTCACTCGAGAAGAAGGCTAGACGAGAGCGGAGCGTTTTCAAAGCAAAAACGCTCACAGTTTGCACAGACAGCTCCCTCAAGAGCCGCCTGTGCATGCTCTTTGCCCAGACAGAGAACGCACAGTTCGTGTGAATCACCCGGCGTCAAATACCTTGGGCACGGATCCGCACACTTCCTGAAGCTTTCAGCCTTCTCCGTGCGTTTCATTTTCTTTGCCGACTTTTCCAGCGATATCAAACAGACAGTCCCTGAAGACGAAAAGATGTTTGTCATGTTTGCAAGGCTCCCTTTTATACTTGCAGGTCGCACGTTAATCATTCACGTTAATGATTCACGGGCTGTCGCCGGTCATTATGATTGCCGTGATTTGATAGTGATTTCAGACACCTGTCACACCTGAGGCATTCCCCAAAGCGTCATTCTGACGTAGTGTAGAGTTCCCTTTCGAAAGGGAACTCTCCTCACACAGTTACTCACAAGTGATTGTATAAGAAACTATTTTTTAGATAAGAACAGTTTTTTAGTATTTGAAAACATTCTCAAAAATATAGAATATACTGTAATTCTCTCTCTCTCTCTCTCTCTCTCTCTCTCTCTCTCTTTTTCTGTTTTGATAATGGATTTCAAAATATTTTATACTGTATTTTAATTTGCAACCAATTATAGAACCTTCCTGGTTGGCCACATGGTTAGTTAGGATTGGCACAGTGTTTTGATCATTATTTTACAGTCCATAACGGGGCCATTAATGTTAAAAGCACCTATTTTTGGGCATAAACCTTTGAAATAAGTAATTTAGCTGTTGATTACAGAAGCTTTGTATGTGTTTCCCCTTGATTCAGCTCAAAAGGATCAGTGTAAGCAGGCATAATGAAAAGAAAAGGATCAAATGTTACAGAAAGCTGCTTTTATGTGTCCCACAGGGACCACAATGGAGACACAACACTTATGAACCACTGTTTCGCATTTGGGATGCATGATTTTTCACAATGCATATCCTTCCTTACTTCATTTGAACCAGTAGTTACTGTAGTTCATTTGTAGTTACTAGAGGAAGTTACACTTGTACACTTGTGAGTGAACACACACTATGTTTGCTGTCCCAGCCAGTGGGCTGCAAATTATGAAGAAACAGCATGTATTTACCCGGACCCCAGATGGGACGTGCTTTAAACACACTTTATTTTCACAGCCAAAAGTTTCCCAGATTTGCATGCTGTATGGTGCTTTGGGCTTCTTGCCAGTACAAAAGAGAACAGTGATCCAGTATTTTATTTAAAAGCTTCTCGTACAACAATGGGCTGCTAGAATGCTCATCAGGGGATATGCCATGTATTGCTCAACTCAAGACAAGACATATTGAGTGCACAAAAGAAAGAGCTACATGATATAGTACTAGAAGGCTTGTTGACAGCCGTACCTGCTTCGACACCCTGCTGCTGATGTTTTGCACCATGGAATCAAGAAAGCCATTGACAGCAATATTTAATTTTTTAGTGTAGTGGCCAGTGAAAAATCTAAGGGTGACACCCATCCAATAAAGTCTGCAGCATCAGTGGAAAGTTTAAAACAATACAGTATTTATATGTAATCTGTCAAATTAGTTAAAAATAGTAGATTAGTTTGTTAATTAATGGTGATTAATCGAATCCGAAATAAAAGATTTTGTGTACACAATATATGTGTGTGTACTGTGTATATTTATTATGTATATGTAAACACACCCATGAATGCATATATTTTGGAAAAATATGTTATGTTTATATATTTAACATGGATGTGATTAATCGCGATTAATCGTTTGACAGCATTCATTTGAACATTACAAATTCTAGGCTGTTGGGAACTTAGGAAATTCTTTGCAACATGTTTTGAGGTTTGGATCTGGTGAAACATGAAGCAATATTAGTAATGTAATTCAGTGCAATAAGGCAATGCTCATTTTACATATTACCCCCCAGCACATACACACACACATACAGAGACTCAATCTCCCCCTTGCAAATACTCAACAAAATACATGAATATGCCAAGGAAACTTATAAAGCTCATTCACCCCTAAACAATAAATCTTTCAGCCCAGTTTGTGACTGTAATCTTGTTACCTAGTGAGGGCACCACAGCAGACAGTCTCACTTGTCTATTCAAAGACAGTGGAAACAGGTTCTGGCTCTCTGTTTCTGTCTCTCCTCTGCTGTGCTCACTGCCACTGTCTCCTGTGTCACACTCTGTGCTTCCCAATGACTTCCTGTCCTGTCAGCCTCTTTCTCACCTTGCCTTCCTCTGCCTCAAAGTAAGCTGTACCTTCTTGTATACAGTTGTATACAGTACAGATACAGTAACGTTCAAAAGGTTTGGTGTAAGACTTTTTTTTTTTAACAGAAATTAATAATTTAATTCAGACAGGATGCATTTAATGGATTGGGAATACCACTGTTTTCTTTAAACTATTAAGCAGCACAAAAGTTTTCAACATTTATAATAATAAGAAATGCTTCTTGAGTAGCAATTAGCACAGATATATTTGTAGCAATAGCCAACAATGCATTGAATGGGTCAAAATTATAGATTTTTCTTTTATGCCAAAAATCATTAGAATATTAAGTAAAGATCATGTTCTATGAATAGTGTAAATTTCCTACCCTAAATATATAAAAACGTAATTTTTGTTTAGTATTATGCATTGCTAAGAACTTAATTTGGACAACTTTAAAGGAGATTTTCTCAATATTTAGATTTTTTTGCACCTTCAGATTTTTAAATAGTTGTATCTTGGCCAAATATTGTCCTGTCCTAACAAACATACATCAATGGAAAACTTATTTATTTAGCTTTCATGTGATTTATAAATCTCAGTTTCACAAAATTGACCCGTAAAACTGTTTTTTTTTGGTCCAGGGTCACATATATAGAAATCAGCTTTGCTATCACAGGAATCAACTGGATTTTAAAATATTAAATACAAAAAGAATATATTACGTTTTTACAGTATTACTGATTTTACTGCATTTTTTGATGAAAAAAAAAATGTTTAAGACTTATTTTTATAAACATTAAGTCTCACCAACAACATAAACATTAAGTCTCTCTTGAATGGTGTATTATATATATTCTGTTTATAATGGCAGATGTTAAATATATATGTGAAAAATCTTAATTTTAACCCCACAGCCAGACATTCTGAGTCAATGACCATCGCTGTATTTTCTTGATATATTCCCCTCACCAGAAAGAAAAATGTTGGCCTGTTTTTCCTGTGATAAGTGCGGGAAATCAGAATGGCCTGCTATTCTGTGTTAAGGAAGTCATCTCGTGCAGGTTTTCCAAACAAGTGCTCGCTGTAGCCTTTGGCATGGCAAGTGACATTGGCATTCCAACACTATTGCTGCTCTGTCTAATGCTCTCTGCCTCATGGGACCTAATTATGCTCATTTTCATTTTGGCTGAAGCTCAGGAGTGGATGGAGGGTAGAGTTGTGCAGAATGTAGATACAGCTCAGGAGGGGTTTTGTTGTGCCTATATTTAGACTGCCAGTTCTAGCCATGGACCATGAAGCTGCGATGCATTGCACACAGTTAATCTGAGGCACACTGATACATGGCCTAAATGCATGCCTGCCTAGACGTGGTTAGTTTGGTTTTATGTGCATTAGCTTCGATAATATGCCAGCAGCACTTTGGATCAAAAATACTTAACATGGAGGAAATCTTCTTTGAGGATGTGTAATTGCTTTTTTTGCTGGTCAGAGTCAGATGTTTCAGAACATTTTGGAATAAGAATATTTCACTACAAAATTAAAGTTTTAGACTCACCTTTATGTCATTAAAAAGCTGTATAACCTTGTTTTTTCTTTCATGTAAAACAAAATGAATTTTTTTTAAACGGTTATACAGTTACAAAAAAACAAACATACAAAAAAAAAACAAAAAAAGAAACAACAGGAAAGCATTTAAAAAGGGTACCATAAAAGTAGTCCATATAATGTTGTGTGAGGAACAAACTGAAATTTAGGTCCAGTCATGTGGGGTTGGAATGTCTTAACGGTGAGTAAAGAGTAAACAGTATTCTTTTTTTGGGTGAATTGAATTACCTGGATCCATTGAATAAATGGTTTAGATGAGTCTTAAAAGTCATCACTTTTTTTTCTTTAAGGTCTAAAATTTTAAAACTTGGTTACTTAAAAACTAAGATAAGTTTAAGATGAATCCAAAATATAAGACTGATTACCCCTTGGGTACCTGCTAGTTGGTCAAACTAGTTCTTAAGGCATTGTCGTAACATAGAGGCTAAGATTATGCAACTGGCCCCTGTTTAAAAGAATAGTTCAGCCAAAAATGGAAATTTGCTGAAATTGTATTTACCCTTAGCCTGCCAAGATGCAACTGAGTTTGTTTCCTCATCAGAACAGATTTGGAGATATTATAATTACATCCCTTGCTCTCCAATGAATCCTCTGAAGTGAATGGGTGCCATGAGAATGAGAGTCTAAATGCCTGATAAATAATTCCACACAACTAATATGTTTTAGAAAAACAAAGTAATCACAAACAAAACAAATTGCACAAATTCAACAGTGTCCTCTATCCACAATTTAGCTTCCTTCAGTGAAAAAGTTGTCATAGGAGAGAAATGTGCACAGATCAAGCATATTTTGGCCATAAGTGATGGATTAAAAGTGGGTTAACCCTTGTGGATTGTTCAAATTCACTACCCTTTCGAGTTTTTCGGGATGAAAACAGCCACTCAATTAAACTGCCGTAAAAATGTATCAGATTCAAATTTTTTCAAATTTTTTTTGCATAAATCTGTTAATCAACCTCAGTCCTGATCAAAACTACCAAATGTTTTTTAAAAAAATCCAAGATTTTAACTCTTTAATTGCCAAGTTCATAAATGATGTCACTGATTTGGGGGAAAAAAACACACAAAATGACTTATTTGCAATATAAAAGTAATTGTGGCTGGATTTTTTTTTTACTTTTTATAACAGTCTTGGGCATGTCAAAGATTAGTAGCAACATTGGCTTTGATGCATTTTTAGTTTTTGTGCAACATTAGATTTAATTTTTTCTCCCTAATTTGTTGTTGGTGGCTGTTTTTGCCCCATTGACTTCCATTATAACGACATTTTTTGATTGCAAAGCCATGACACCATGTAATCATGCATTCTTGATTTATTGTGGTTTTCCCTTTTGGGAAGAGGTAAAATTTGTTAATTTTACAGTTGATCACTAGGTGGGACCATTAACCCTTTAGATAGGCCTGTGCAAAAAAAGGCTTAGTTTCTGGCTTGTATATGGAGCTATATGGAGTATAACAGCAAATTATAATGTTTGTCTGTGTGTGAGATTCTTGATTGTTGGTGGTTTTCCATGTTGGGAAGAGGTAACATTTGTTATTTTTACAGTTGATCACTAGGTGGGACCATTAACCATTTAGATAGGCCTGTGCAAAAAAGCTTAGTTTCTGACTTGTATATGAAGCTATATGGAGTATAACAGCATATTATATTGAGTGTGTATATGTGTGTGTATCAGAAAGAGAGAGAGAGTGTGTGTGAGAGAGACCTTTGCGCACTTACCTTAATGTATTTCAGAAAATCACAATGTACACCTCAGCTCTTAGAACTACATGGAGTAAACAAAAGTGTATTTATGCACCTGCTGCCTTTTAATGGTGGTGAAAGTATTCGGTTGTTAAGTGATGACGTAAGAAGCGCTGTTTCCAGGTCCAGGCCTCAACTCGCTTCACTTGAGAATATGACCTCAGCAGCCGTTTATGAGCACTGTTTATTCATATTGATAATTTAAGTTGACCGCTTTTTTAAACTTACGATATACACTACAGTCTCCGTGCTCACAGCGTCCCAAACACAAATAATTTTTATATATTTTTTTTATATTTATATTTTCATTGTCTGGCTATCTGGTACTTCGGTATGGAGTTAAAGGTTAATATTATAACTTTTTCGCTAGTATTCTATCACATTGTGAGTTTATATTAGCACCTTTTGTTGTTTTCTCGTGGTAACTGATAGAGCGTTTGGACACGGAAGCGCTGCTACGTGACGTCAGACTTAACAAGCGAATAGACTAAACAAAAGCAAAGTACGTGGATTTAAACACTTGCATGCCATCGTGCTGGTCATTTAATGGTGAGAAGAGCAGCAAGCAACACGAGAAAGGGCTTGACTTGTACCAAAGTTTTAGAAATGATTATGTAGCGTGACCCCTCCAGCGAGCTGCAGCTTATTTGAAGTTGGTATTGCATTTTGGGTCATAATACATTATGATTTTTAGACAGGATTTTAAGGTTTTAAACTGGCTTTACCATCAAGAAAAGAGGAGCATTTCACTTATAGGCCATCTGTACTTTTCACCATCAAAAGGAAGCAGGTGCATAAACACACTTCTTTTTTTATTGTTTACTCCATGTAGTTCTGAGAGCATGAGGTGCATATTTTGATTTTTTCAGATACTGTACATCAAGGTAAGTGCACAAAGGTCTCTCTCACACCCTCTCTTTCTCTCTCTCTCTCTATCACACACACACACACACACACCATAATTTGCTATTATACTCCATATAACTCCATACAAGCCAGAAACTAAGCCTTTTTTTGCACAGGCCTGTCTAAAGGGTTAATGGTCCTACCTAGTGATCAACTGTAAAAAATAACAAATGTTACCTCTTCCCAACAGGGAAAACCACCAACAATCAAGAATCTCACACACACACAAACACTATAATTTGCTGTTATACTCCATATACAAGCCAGAAACCAAGCCTTTTTTTGCACAGGCCTATTTAAAGGGTTAATGGTCCCACCTAGTGATCAACTGTAAAAATAATTTTCTTTACCTCTTCCCAAAAGTGAAAACCACAAACAATCAAGAATGCATGATTATATGGTGTCATGGCTTTGCAATCAAAAAATGTCGCGATAATGGAAGTCAATGGGGCAAAAACAGCCACCAACAACAAATTAGGGAGAAAAAATTTAAATCTAATGCTGCACAAAAACTAACAATGCATCAAAGCCAATCTTGTTACTAATCTTTGACATGCCCAAGACTGTGATAAAAGGTAAAAAAAAATCCAGTCCACAATCACTTTTTATATTGAAAATATGTAATTTTGTGTGTTTTTTTCCCAAATCAGTGACATAATTTATGAACTTGGTAATTAAAAAGTTAAAATCTTGGAATTTTTTTAAAAAATTGGTAGTTTTGATCAGGACTGAGGTTGATTAATAGATTTATGCAAAAAAAATTGAAAAAAATATTTATCTGATACATTTTTACAGCAGTTTAATTTAGTGGATGTTTTCATCCACGAACATCCCGAAAGGGTACTGAATTTGCCCACAGTGTACCGTTGAGTTTTTGAAAAATTTCAAAGCATTTTCCCAAAATATGGGTCAAAATGAGATTTGTCACCAAAAATCATTCCATTAGCTCAAACACAGAGAAAGTTGTGGCCAAAATAAGACTCAACTTTACCCCCTAGTGGACGAAAACGTCCCCAACAACGCACAAGGGTTAAGTGATTTCTGGTAGCCAATGCTGATATTTCAAATCAACATACCCCTACCCCAAAAGGTTCTTGCCCCTATTTTGATAGATCCATCCCACACATACGAACGTAACCAAAGTCTCTTTAAGACAGGTCATGTCACTCGGCGGCCATCTTTGAAATGAAGCAAAACTGTTCACTAAGATTAAAATTAAATTTCATATTTGAAATCATCAGAGAAATGTGACAACAACTGTGTAATAAATATTGTTTCTTTTGCTCAAAAAGCATTATGAAAAAGCTTATTTCTCAGGCTAGATCAGCCAGTGCGCATGCACAGTCCTAAGCGCATGTCTCAGAACCATAGACTGTAAAAAAATATGGACGTAGTGTCCGTGACGTCACCCATAGACTCCTCAATAGCGGTTTTGAAGCGCAAAGTGTGCAGAGCGTGCCGTCGCCATCTTGGCAGCGCGTCACCGCGCGACTCTCCCGGATAATCGAAAATGGGCAAAAAGGCGGGAGCTGATTGCTGAAGCCACGCCCACCTAGCGCGACGGCATTGTCAGCAGCGGCAATCCACCTGTCACTCAAGTGGCCACGCCCTTAATTATGCAGAATTTTAAGTCTTAATATAATTTAAACGGATGAGTTTAAAAAAAATTCACCCCCCTCACAGTTGTCATTAAGGGAAAAATTAGCAATATAGACCAAAATCATTTTTTGAACCAGGCTGTAAACATGTTTTTTTCTGCTGTAAAGTTGGGTATTTTAACATGGGGAGTCTATGGGATTGACTCCCTTTTTCAGCCAGCCTCAAGCGGCCAGTCGATGAATTGCAGATTTTGTCACTTCCTTATTGGCTTCACGAGAGAGAGCACGAGGTTGCTGCTCGCTCAGAACGCTAACTGTTTCTATAGCAACCAGGACTTGCTAACGGCAGCTGCAGTGACACGCTGACTTTACCAATACGCACAACTGGCACATCCGGGAACGTAACTGTCAATTTCATCACCGCCCCTTTTTAGGGGAAAATAAACTAGATTTCCCATAGACTTCCATACAAATTAGTGGCAAAAAAGCAACGTCGGTACACAGCCGGCAGACGTGAATAACTTTAAGAAATCTCTAAGACTAAACATGTCAAGTAATTATATGTCCACCCTGCCTGCCACAGAGCATGAAAGATACATCCACAAACTTAATTTGTTCAATTTAAAAACACATCCCTTCATTCTCCCAGTGTCAAACTGGTGTAACAACCTCACCCAGTGGCCAGAGTCTTACCTGGACATTTACTCATACCTCATCAGGTCACCAGGTAAGCCAGTGACTGATTTTACTTCGTATTTGAAAGTAAACATCTTTAAATGTATGTGTTTATATTTAGAGTAACGTACTGAGTGCACTTTTCTGTCCAGCCATACAACTAGCCTGGCTTAGCTTTCGATTAGCATCATACATAATTCATGATATTTCCATAACAGCAAGATATTGATGATGATGGCAGGCAGCCATGACCTTCAAATTCGGGGTTTTACAAAAATTATTGGTGCACTCAACCACACAATAACTCTTTGTCATGATGTAAGGTTAGTCCACTTCCTCGATCCAATACTGTATGGCGGTTTGTTTTCCCCTTAAAGTGGGCGTGAATCTGTTCATAGACATTCTATGATGCTGCGCCAGTTGTGCGTATTAGCAATTGGCTCTTTCATTCAGAAGGCGGGGCTTCCTGCAATTGAGCGGCCATATAGAGCGTTGCATTTTTCCCCTATTCAAAACTGTACGAGTGACACGTCTTTGGCAATCTTTAATCTTTGACGTAAACCAGGCAACGATTATGGCAGAATCTACTGTGCCAGCCAGAAAAGGGTATGATGTCAATTGTGTTACTATGGTAATACAGGTCGAATGTGTTTTGGTGTGTTTTACTGTGAAACACAGCAAAGCCAATGTTACTCACCTATCGAGAAGAAACAAAGCAACCTCGGCTTCCAGTTGCAGGCCTTCCCGCTCCTTGAGTTCTCTCCAGCGCTGGAAAGCTCATGAGGATTATTGTGATGTTTTTATCAGCTGTTTGGACTGTCATTCTGATGGCACCCATTCACCGCAGAGGATCCATTAGTGAGCAAGTGATGCAATTATAATTTTTCCAAATCTGTTCTGTTGAAGAAACAAACTCATCTATATCTTAGACGTTCTGAGGGAGAGTACATTTTCAGAAAACGTTCACTTTCGGGTAAACTATTCCTTTTATGATGGAGCTTTTATCATGAAGTCAGGGGTCAGTAAGATCTTAGGGGCCAAAAGTGCCAGATTTACAATCTTTCTTTAAAATTTATCATGTCTTGTAAGAATAGATCTTGGATTTTTTCAGGTGTAAAAATCTGTTCTAAATCAATTACATAAACGCATGTTGTTCTGATGTCTGATATCTTATGAAGATGTGTAGTGAATAGGGAGATATTTGCACGTTTTGAAAGGTCACTGGTGACAGTTTAATTGTCCTGTGTATGTACTAGAGGTGAGAAAATATTGTGTATATACCTCTATTGAACACCTATTCCTGAGGAAGTCAGACCAATTGATCCGAAAGCTCAATGTTTCAATACTTTTAGAAGTCTAAAGTGAGCAAAGCAGTCGATACACATTTCACTCATTTCCGAGTTTCGATTCTCAGCTGCTGTATCTAATATAGTCCTTGCTGTCTCAAAATGTATCTGCCTATCCAGATAAAAGCTCATTTCAAAAAGTGTATTTTGTCAAGCAAATCAAAAGTTTAAGCATTTAAAGGAGCATTGCGAAGGTTCTGAAATTTCTAACCGTTACTGACACCAGTGGCCGTTAGAGGAACTGCAGCCAGTCTCATGCTCGTTCTCAGTGTGCACACTCTTTTTTTTTTTTACTTACGAGGAGTGTCCGTGGGTGTCTGAATTGTGTTGGAGGCTGGTCGCTTCTTTCCATCCGCAGAGTCCATTTGAAAACACTATTGCCGCTGCTTACTATAATGGCTGGCGTGCCGTACGGCTGTAAGCCCAAGTAGACGAGAACGCGCATGAAGTCACATTTTGTGAATTTTCGCGCCAATTCAGGCCCGACTCCTCCACACACAATTGAGCCTACAGGCTGATAGAGGCAACCGTGGTGGACAGTCGAGGTGTCATTCTTTTTTTTTTTTACATCATGGTTGGCTCATACATGTACAAATGAAAACTCTATCTTAAAGATTTTTTTTTAAGTAAAAACCTCCACATAGCTCCTTTAAACTATAGGTTTGTCAGGTCCTAAAGGTATGTTTTATACAATTTAATCAAAGCATATTTTTATTCAATCTCAATTTACTTGAACATGTATATGTATAACACATGCAACGAAACACCCTCATTTATGTTTTATAGTAAGCCTACATAATATAAGGAGTTAATTAATTTCAGTGAGTCATCTTTGTGAAGCTGTTCATTTATATGAACTGTCCAAATGAACCGATTCAAAACAATGAAAGCTCAATCCATATCAGAGAGCAATTGAGTGTTTACTTTGTTCTTCAGTTTGATGCATTGTGGCCCATTTGTGCACCTTTTACGAACATCATTTGTGTAACGTTACACCACCAGTCACAGAGATAAAGTTTCCTTGCGCAATTTCATTTTGAATGTAAAAAAAAAAAAAAAAAACGTTTTAACATTTGCTGCAAGTGTTCAGTTCTTTTGATGTTTTGACATCAAGACTCATGGAGAAAAAAGTCAATTTTGTAATGTGCTCCTTTTTGATACCTCAAATTTTCTGGCTTGTTCAAGAGAGGTGTTCTACTATTTTTTCCTAGAAAGCAGATCTTTTTTCCCCCTGACAACAGTACATTTGGGGGGAAATTCCCCTACAGAATTAAGCTGAGGAAGATACTTTGCTTTGTTGACCATCCAGAATAGAGTAGCAAACCTAGTAAGTATCCAAAACACTCTGGCAGCATGCTGACAACCAGCTTGGGAGCCATAGGAAGCACATAGCGTGGCCTGGCAACCCTCTACAAAACCCAAGCACTTGGACAGACAAACACCTCTCACATTTTATTCAGTAAATGTAAGTGCAGCTACTTGTAATCACAGTTGTTCTTCATTTAGAAAAAATATCCTGCATACTCTAGAAGTGCTGTCTCACATAAGGCCACATAAATTTCCAGCGTTTAAAATGCAAATCTGCACTCAGGCACCTACGAATGATTCATAGTTTGTTAGCGGTAAAGGTGAAGCATGATGTTTTTATACACTGGAAATGTAAATCCTGGATTGAAACCTGAAATCAGCAACAGATGGAGGCCAGCTGTAATTTCATCGACTAGATCCATTAGAAATTAGGCACGTTGTACACCTGTCTCCGAGTAATTACATTTATTCAGATGTTATGTGGATGTAGTCGTAGAAGGAACGCCAATGAAGAATCACTGAAGAGTAAACAGTACATATTAACCAACTAACTTATTCTTGGAATGGAAGTGCAAGATAATGGAAAAACTTGGCTTCCGGCTTTTTATGGTTCTTTACCCAAAGCCTGACTCTGCGATGAAAAGGAAGGTGTCGCTCAATGCCTGAAGAGCACACCTGAGACAATCTGTTTTATTAAATGCTCTTCCATTAAGCTCTATGCAGTTGTGCTGTAGATAATTTAAACAAAGCTATTAATCATGTCCAAGCATGGGTTTTGGGAACAATGGAGAGACTAGAGAAGATTATGGAGAAAACAGCCATGAACTTGCACACAGCCTGAAAGAGGCTTTTCATCAGATGCTGAAATGAAATGTGCTCAGAGCCTTTGACTGATATTTGAATAATACACATGGTTTAGGATATAAACAGGGTTGCTCCAATGCATCTGGATCACAACAACGACATCCAGACTCAGTTATAGATTTTTGTGCATCCTGCAAGCTGTATCTGATTATTGAACAAAAAATATATTTTCAGTCTTACGGATGTAACTCACTAAACTAAAAAAGATAAGTTTCTTTAGCAGTAAGATTTAGTTTGGGACACTGTTGTTAGCAATATTATGAATTATTAATATAATTTATCATTTACAAGGCTATTGGTGTTTTCATTTTTATAAATACATAAAAAATAATTGTATTAAGAGTATTGTTATAGATTTCTCTATATCCAGTATGCAGTGTCTGAATTAACAAACACAACATATACTGCTTTGTATATTATGTAAATCACTGGCAATATTAATATTATTTATTTCTTAATTCATGCATACTCTATATAAAAATTATTGTTAAAGTATAGTTGCAGATTATTTTGATTGATAAACTAATCTTTTTTGTTTTAATGAATCTAACTGATTTGTATATTATTTGTAAATCACTCAACTAAAAGATATCATTATTTTAATATTTTATTATAATGATAAAATTACAACAATTTGATATATTTTGTAAACTATTGATAAGAAAAAAATATCCTGCATATACTCTAACTGTCATGTAACAAATGTGAACAAACCTCAGAAGTGCTGTCTCACATAAGGCCACATATATTTCCAGCATTTCCAGCACCAAACTTTTGAAGTACTAAAAAAGGTGGGGACTGTTGCCAATACTGGGAATAATTAATAAATAAAATTAAATTCTATTTATTTAATAAAGTTAAATTCTAAACATACATACAGCACATACATGAAAACTATATATGAAATATGTTAATGTCAAACACATAAATTTTGTCCATTAATTACCATAATTCTGGATTGCCACATAATGACCAATGACCAAGGTCCCGAAGCAAAACCACTGATCCTTGACTGGCCTTAGGCATGGTTCAGTGGTGGGCTGAAGCTGATCCTCAGTCAAAGCTCTTTGAGGAAATTAGTGACCTGAAGATGCTGTATAAAACCGATGGGCAGTAAAGGAGCAAGGCCTTTGCCTGTAAAACATTAACTGCAGTGCAACTCATTTGTAAAGTGTCTCTCTCTCCACTGCTGTAAACAGAAAGATTAAATCTACTTGATGTACTGTGCTGGACTGTGCTTCTAGGGGCTGGTGGCATTGTCAAGGTGTGTGTGGATCTAGAAGCATGTTTGCTTCTGTGTGTGGTTGTGTTCTGTCAGCGGTACATCTGTGATTTCTCCTGCTTGGAACACTGCTGTCCAGATTGTGTTTGTTTTAGCTGGCAGATAAGAAGCCTGTGGAATAGGAAATAAAGGCAGTGCCGCTGCATACCCTGGAAATAACTGATTTCAAATGCAAGCATTTGTGTTTTCAAGCAGATTCTGACACTGATAATGGTGTTTCAGTGACACAGTAGGGGAGATCAGGGATAATTGTCATAATTTAAATTATTTTCACTTGGATATTTGGATTTATTCAGAAAGGATTTAGCATCAATGTGATTGAACCCAATTGAAATCCCTTTTTTGTTTTGCATTTAAATGCCTTTTTAAAAAGTCTGTATGTACCTGTATATATATAATTTTTAAGTGTTCATATCTCTTGATGTTTTGACATTAAGGCTGATAAAGAAAAACCTAGGATTATAAAATCTATAATTATTTTTTTCTTGCATGGCTGGGACTTTATAATGTGGTGTTTTTTGTTTATCAGTGTATTTTGTGCATGCAAGCACATTTATTATTGCTAATACTAAGGGTAAGTTGTTTGAACAAACCTCTACCATAAGTATTAAACTTTTGCACATAATTCATCATGCACCGTTTGTGCTACAGAAATGAATGATACGTCAAATCGTGTGGCTTGTTCAGGAGAGGTCTTTTATTACTTTTCCAAGAAATCGGACTGCAATTCTTCCTGGTGGACAATAAATGGGAGGGGAAAAAATCCTACAGACGTACTCTGAAGGATGAACTTTCTCTTTTCACTTGGATTTATTCAGAAAATGTATGGCATAATGCTTTGAAAAATTGCTTCCAACTATTTTCTTAAAAGTTTAACTGTCATTACTCAATTAAATCATACATAAATAAATCCAAAAGGACAGCATTTATTTTATATATATATATATATATATATATATATATATATATATATATATATATATATATATATATATATATATATATATATATATATATATATATATATGTATATATATATATATATATATATATACATATATATATACATATATATATATATATATATATATATATATATACGTATATACATATATACATATACTACTACTTAAAACATTACTACTTTAATGCTTCTTCTGCTCATCAAGCCTGTATTTATTTGATCAAAAATACAGAAAAAACAGTAATATTGTGAAATAGTATTACAACTTAAAATAATAGTTTTCTATTTGAATATACTTTAAAAAAATAATTTATTCCTGTGATGCAAAGCTGAATTTTCAGCATCATTACTTCAGCCTTCAGTGTCACATTTAACATTCAGTCTATTACATGATCATTTAGAAATCATTCTAATATTCTGATTTATTATGAGTGTTGGAAACAGTTCTGCTGTCTAATATATTTGATGAATAAATGGTTAAAAAGAACTGCATTTATTCAAAATAAAAAAAATTCTAATAATATATATTCTAATAATATATTTTCTTTACTATCACTTTTTATCAATTTAACACATCCTTGCTGAATAAAAGAATTGATTTTATTTAAAAAAAGAAAGAAAGAAAAAAAATTACTGACCCCAAATTACTGACCAGTAGTGTATATTGTTATTACAAAATATTTATATTTTAAAAACATAGCTTCTTTTTTTTTTACTTTTTATTCATCAAAGTATCCTAAAAAAGTATCACATGTTCTGAAAAAATATTAAGCAGCAGAACTGTTTCCAACTTTGATAATGAATCATCATATTATAATGATTTCTAAAGGATCATGTGACAATGATCCTAAAAAATCAGCTTTGCATCACAGAAATAAATGATAATTTAAAGTATAATAAATTTAAAAACAATTATTAAAAATTGTAATAATATATCACAATATTAAATTTTTTTCTGTATTTTTGATCAAATAAATGCAGGCTTGATGAGCAGAAGAAACTTCTTTCAAAAACATTAAAAATAGTAATGTTTCCAAACTTTTGGTCTGTACTGTATATATATATATATATATATATATATATATATATATATATATATATATATATATATATATATATATATATATATATATATATATATATAATATATATATATATAATTTTTATTTTAATGATTTAATTTGCAAATAATTTTGGGATGAGGTAAAGGTTTAATTTAAGCTTGCACATGATATGGCTATAATGAGTGCACTGTGTGTTATAGTGTGTTACAGTGATCCCTGCTCCCACATTCAAGTTGACTTATGTCTCTGGTTGTTCTACACAGTATACATGATAATTATCTTTGTGCTCCCCACATGTTCTATGCATTTGACCTTACAGTCCAGGGAGAACCAAATTGTGTTGCTAATTATTTCACGGTGTGGTTTGTACGTAATCGCACCCTTAGGCCATCTGCCTTACCAACACACCAATGCATCTGCGATGAATGTTTCACCAGCACTCTCTGAATTATGATACATTTTTCAAAACTCCAGGGACCTTCCATTGGGTTCATGCCCCGGCCATCAAGCGGAAAAACACATATCCCCTGCTTGAATAAATTGGTGGTGCTGTTTTCAGTATTTTCTCTCTTTCTATTGTAGACACATAGAGAACTGGACAGGATTGCAGATTCTTAAGGATGTCGACATGGAATTGTACACAGGACTCCAGAGACTGTGAGTATTAAAAGAACCGATCCTATACTGGTGATTATATGTGTTTTACACTAAAGCCTGGTGCACACTGAACAATTTAGGCTGTCAAACACTTCCTTTAAAAAAATCATTACTGACATTTGCTCAATGGATTTCTCGTGTTTATGTGATATAATTTCAGTTTTGTTTGTCAATGAGGATGTCAAAATGTGAGGTGATTGATAGCACATTCAACACTGTCAATCGTGACAAAAGTCCTGAGATCTGTATCGCACACATCGTGACAGCTGATTTCATACAGTCTCCAGTGGCATTTACCCAAAAGAAAATTCACTGGGTTTATATCATACAATATGACAAGTAACAAAGTAGCAAAAAGTAATTGTAAAATCACAAAGTGTGCAGTGGAATAATACATTTATATTGTGATTATTATTTTGTTATTTTGAAATTGCTTTATTATCTTTAATATGAAGATAATAGATATATTTAGGATTTGTATATACTCTTCTATTCAAAAGTTTGGGCTCAGTAAGATATTTCTCTGATGATAGTCAAGAATACAATCAAAAGCAGTAATATTGTGATGTAAAAAAATAAATAATAATAAATAAATAAAATTAAAAAAAATATATTACTGACCCCAAAACGTGTAGTTAAAAAAACGTTAAAAATTCTTCTTTGCACCTTTCCTAAAAACTTATGGTACTTATATTAGAATAATGTAAACTTTTTTTGTAAAATTTTTTGATTCACTGTGCCAAATGCTGCCATTACCAAGCATTTTAGAGAACTATTTAATTTCTCCAAAAATTCTCCAGAGTGGGGCTATTATGTACCAATATCAAACTGGTAATTGTTTGAGAATTGTAATTTCTAATGCAATTGAATAAAATAACAAGTTGCTAATCTGTTCCTCATTTCAGAAAATATAATCAGTTTTAACATCAGTGAAAAATAGTTAAAAGATTTCACGAGTTAAAAGTATACATTGAAAAGCATATAGATGAAAACAGACTAGACCATCTGCTGTGGATCCAGACTTCCCACAGAGTTTCATCACTCCTGCTTATGAGCTTCCCTTCACCTCTGTCAAGCCCTCCCATCTTCCTCACCCCATCCTCTCTTCATCGTATCCTCAAGACTGAGTTTCCTCCTCCACTCCCCTTGATCCCTCAGTAAGGAAGCCAAGTGGACTGTTCCCAGCTTCCCATTTGCATTTTTCTCATTAACGTTGCTCTCTTCTGCTGATGGTGGTCTCTCCTGGTCCAACCCACGCCTGAAAACAGCTCTGACCTCCAGGCCTCTAAATTACCCTCTGAGTTTCCACTAAAGGTCATCAGCCTCTGCCTGTGTTGAGCTCTGTGCTTCACATCTTTTTTTAAGCACAAACACTGTAGATAGCAACATTACAAAACCAAACGCATGAATGCAGGACCTGTCTGTGGAGGTTCGGTGTGGATTAGGTTAGTTGAGTCATACAACATCTCAGCCCACCTGGGGTTTTGATGGGTATGCTGGTAGTTTTGTGCACTGATATTATGTTGACTTAACAATGATGAGTTGATGTACAAACTTTTCTCAAATCTATCTATCTATCTATCTATCTATCTATCTATCTATCTATCTATCTATCTATCTATCTATCTATCTATCTATCTATCTATCTATCTATCTATCTATCTATCTTACATTCACATACAGTATCTATCAATCGGTCCATCCATCTAAACAAAGTCTTAAAGGAATAGTTCACCTAAAGATGAAAATTCTGTCACCATTGACTTGTTTCAAACCTAATGTATACGACCTTAGTTCAGTACAAAAATTTATTTTTGTTGTTTGGAAATATTGTTTGTACCCAAAATATCTCGTTTGTGTTCCACGGTAGCAAGACGCCATGCTGTTTTGGAAGGACCGTAAATGATGTAAGTATTGTAAGAGTGTAAGTAAATGATGACAGTATTTTATTTTTGGCTGAACTATCCTTTTAACCTCGTATAGATCTTGAGGTATTCAACGCACACAAGGCCTGAACAACATTTGAAGTGCTAGGTTTTTTTAAGCATTTTTTTTTTTATTCAGCCAAATTTTTCTAGTTAAACACTGGTAGAGACCACCGACCTGCTCGTAGGGAGCAGCATACACAAAAGCAACATTGCATCAGCGCCGGAATAAAACATCTGCCTACACTTGTAATCCCACCCCCACAAGTTCACACATCACGTGAAGGACCATCAGGAGGGTTTCACAATAAGGCCCCTTGCATTTGTTTTCAGGCTTTTAAGAGCTGAATGGTTAAGGAGAGAAATGGTATAAACACGGCTAACATCCTCCTTACATCTTCTACATAACAGAGATGGATAATTGTATTCCTAGAAATAGTTATAGCTATAGAGCCATCATCATAATAAAACTAATTCTGTACTGATTACTGTTCACTGGATAAGGGTGTTGTGAGTGTAATCACTTTTTGCATTAAATTCCTGTAATGAAAAGATGCAGTCATTACCAATTAATGCCACCGAGACTGTGCACAGAGTCTTTAGGATGCACAATTCATTCCAGCTGCCGCTGCGGCTCAGTGCTGTGAAATTGGGGACCCTGATGATACCATTATTCTAATGACACTCTCTGAAGAGAGGGGAAAGATGGTGAACTGAGATTGCTTCTGCAGTTTATCATCATAAACAGTGTACATCAAGCCGCAAGGCTCTAATGAACTGTTGGCTTCCTCAGGTTTGAATGATCGACTTGCAATGCCAGGTGCAAATGACCAACAACAAGGCCCTCAGTCAAAATTACTGGATGAACCGTGCTGTGTGGAGGCTGAAATAAATGTTGGTGGTCTCACCTTGGGAAATTAATTTGCCCTCATCATTGCTGGATTGATGCTGCTCATTTGTGCCCAACCAATGACACTTGTCATTCACAGATTTTTGAGAGGATCTGTGCATTTTTCGTATATGACCCATGCTGTCAAAATGAGTCGGAATGTGCACAGGCTAATTTTGAGCTTCAAAATGTCAATTTTGTTCGATTTTTGAGTTTTTCACAAAATAAGTACATAAATCCTTGTCTAGCGATCTCAATGCTCCGAATAAAAATTAAACATCTAAAAGTATTTTTATTTGAACATTTTATTTCAGACTTTTATCCGAAGTGCCTGCATAAAGTTAACATTTGGGGAACTGTTTGGGAAAAACATGGGATGTGTAACATTATATTAGATCCATACATTACACTATGTCTTAATTTTTTGCTTTGAATGCTCATTTAGATGAGAAATGAAAAAGTAATACACTATACACTTGTTTCTTATATTTGTTCTTTTTTTGCATTTATAACAACAAAGATAAAATAAAAAATGGCTATGCTGTGATAATTAATCTAGTAATGATTATTAAGAAATGAAGTGGGGGAAATGATGTAATGTTGCTAGGTGACTTTTCTTTGGAACCTTTAGAAAACTTTAAATCAGTTTTTCTCTAAATTTACTTTGTAGACTCAATTGATTTCAAACAGGTGTAGCTCAATCATTTTTCATCCAATAACTTCCATTTTTAATGGAGAATAAAAAAATTAAAAAAAAACTCATAAAGTAACTCATTTTGCCAGAACAGGTCACATATAATAGTAACTCTCTTTTTTTTTCAGGACAATAATAAATTGCAGTTTACGGACAATCCAGGCACGTGCATTTGCCCAGAACCCACACCTGCGCTACATGTGAGTAAAATGTCTTTAAAGTATGTTTTTGTCTTTCTATGAATTTATCTTTTAAGTGAATGAATAATTCATGTTAACTTCCATGCACTTGTAAACAGTGGCTAATGTTGGGCAATTTACATTGAGTGCTCTGATTATAAGAAAGTACAATTTTAATCTTTCTATTTCAAAATTTCATTTAATTAAATGTTTTACTTATCATTTCATTGTAATTAATTGTGAATTTACTAGTGATTCTTGGGTGAAAATTGTGGTAACACTGTTATATAATGCATTATAAAAGTAGTTTTAATGCATTGATTGTGTCTTGTAACACATCTTATTACATGGCTCTGTGGAATACTTGATTCTGATTGGTCAGTCGCGACATTCTGAGGTATGTTATCCCTATATAACAACCTGTAAAAGCTAATAACACAGGCTCATCTGAGTAACAGCAGTCGGCACTGTACTCTTGCTTGAACTATTTTTTCTTGGTGTAAGCTTTGCGTTTGTTTAACTAAGAAAATATTACAACTCAATGTTGATCCAGGAACAAGTTTCCTCAAGTTAATAAAGGAAACATGTTGGGGAGGGACTTGGTTCTATCAGTCAGTTGTTGATTAGATGGCAGATTGGCTGAATGTGCAGCTTGCAGTAGATTGTAAGAAAAAAAGCAGGGTTTAAGCAGACTAAATCCAAAATACATCACTAGAGAGAAGTCTGTCTTTTCAATGCACAATCTCACAAGCAGAGCAACGCATGATTTTCTAGGGTATGCAATAATGGTCTCAGTTATAGGCAAGTGAATGGGCTAAGCACTTCATGAATGGGCCAAAAAGTAAAAGATCCTGTGTTCACTTAAGGCACGGACAAACAGATGTACATGCTAATTGTGGGCTCATTAAGAAATATGGGCAGGAACTTCAGTTACAAAGACGATGACTGCTTGTGTTTTATTCATTTGTGGCTCTCAGAGGATTAAAGTGGCCCCTTTTGAAGCTGTAATAGTCAATGGAAATAAATCACATTCAGTAACGGGCAGCATAAAAAAAAAAAAAAAACATTAATTAAGGCCATGTGGAGAAATTTAAGTACAGTACAACTACTGAGATTTTAGACCTCCTTGACTCTGATAAGTTTGAGTTTCTCTTAATAAACAAACATACATTATTCAGTGGATGAATGAATCTGTCTCTCTCTCTCTCTCTCTCTCTCTCTCTATACATACAATTAAAGTTATATACACTCTTAAAAATAAAGGTTTCAAAAGGGGGGTTTCTCAGCAATGCCATAGAAGAACCATTTTGAAAATAACATTTTAATAATTTAAAGAAAATTTGTCCACTATTAAGCACCATTTATGCAATGGAAAGGTTGTTAAAGGATGTTAAAGGTTCTTCATGGAACCATCAATGCTAATAAAAACCCCTTATTTTTAAGAGTCTATAATAAAATAATATAATGGGAAATAGATAAAAAAATATATTTTGCATTAGGAAAATTAAGCTGATTTTACTACTGTTAAAATGTTTATATTTATGAAGAGATTATTTTCAAACAATTGGCAGTCCCTTAACTCTTCACTTTGGGTTTTAGGATAAAATATGACCTTTTTTTTATGAAATAACTTGCAATAACAAGAATATATAAGTAGTTTATATATTTTTGTTTGACTGATAGCACGCTCCTTAATCTCAACCAAATTTCCATTACAATGAATCCCCCAACTCCCAAAGAAACCCGCTTGTTATTTCCACACATTGATTTGAATGAACCTTTTGGTTTTTATGCGTCCTAAATGTCCTATGTTTTAAAAGACGGAGCGCAGTCTGGGTGGCCAGACGTTGTGTCTCCACAGCCCACATATTAACAGGAGCCTAATAAATTTGAAGGACCCATTGAAGGGAAGGAGGAAAGGTCATATCCTCTTGGGAGGGTGGAAAGTCGCTCCCTCATTAAGTCCTTCTCCTCTACGTGATTATTCTTTCCCAAAATGTCACTTTCCTCAACGAACCCCCTCTTCTGACATCCCATTCAATTAGGGCCAAATATTATGTGTTCATTTGAACATGACTCAGATCAGCGCAAGAGTATTTCTAACAAATGACTTCACTGTAGGGTTGAGTGATCTTATGTGTGGAATACAGCTAGACATATTGTAATATTATAATAGTCTAAATGCTTTTTGTTGGTCATATTTTTTATGTTTCATCATACCATATTTACAGTCTAGTACATACTGTCCTTTTTTACAAATATGGGTTATGTGAAGTACAGCATACATCTAGATTTGTGATACAATGACATTGCTATACAGTACAGGGAACCGATTTTGTGAATATTAATATTTTATCTTTTTTTGTTGTTTTCTTTTTTTGTGTGGGTGGGGGGGTTGAGGTTGTTTTAGCTTTTTTTAATGCATACAACATTATTTAATTAAATGTTTGTTGATGCTTCATTCATGTGGAAATACAAACTGAATTTATTTATTGCATTTATTCAGTGAATCAATTCAGTGAAAAAATGACTTATTCTAAGTTTCAAGTTTCTTTCACTTTAGCTATAAACATGCATTTTGATCACATTTAAGTCTGGATTTAATTCATTGGATATATACAGTTCTCCCTGAACTAATTATCATGCTTAGCACTCTGGAGCCAATAACACAAAGAACAGTTACTGTAGATGCAGTTAATAGGACAGCTAGATGCATTAGCTGCCTTAGAAAGATGATTAGCCTGCATATTCTAAATATAACATGCATTATGGAATATAAAAAGTCAAAGAAGTGGTTTAGGTTGCAAGGACAGAAAATACCTTTTCCAGATTTCGATCCTGATTTTGATCCTTTGATTTGTATAGGATTAAAATAAAGTGACTTATTCATTAGTGGATATAGAAAGAATGATGTTATGTCATTTTTATAGTTTTATTCATGATGAAGTCGCTATTTCCGGAAGGACTACAAGTAAAAAAAAAAATGGTAATAAGAACAACTGTATTATATTAGAATCTATTTTATTATGCTTTATATATTTATATGAGTGACTATAAATAAAATTACCTCAAAATCAGTACTTTCAAGTACCTTTATTTTTAGTATAAAACCCCTGAGATCCCACACTGATCTTAAAAGCTTCTGCCCAGTGATGCCTGATATTTTTATTATTATTATTATTATTTATTTATTTATTTATTTATTTATTTTTTTGTGGTCTTACTGATTTGTTGTTTCTTCTGGCAGATCACTTTACTCCATCCCAACACTTCTGTTGACTCACCAGAGAATGACAACTGATTTTTTTGGCCCTAAATGTTTTAGTCAGACTAGTCAGACTCCATTTGGCAGATGCAACATGTATTGTTCATCGAGACAACGGTGGCGGTAAAATGGTCCATTCTAATTGTGTGTATTTACAGTTAGTGTCCATGCATGTTACAGCTACCTTCACAAACGTGAGCTGCTATTTTCTCAAACACTGCAGCTGTAAATGATATAAAGTAATATCATGGAGGGTTTTCTTTAAAATGTATGGACACTAAGGGCTCCATCATTAGTTAAAGGGTTAGTTCATTGAAAAATCTAAATCATGTTGTTCCAAACCCGTGAGACCTCCGTTCATTTTCGGAACACAGTTTAAGGTATTTTAGATTTAGTCCGAGAGCTCTCAGTCCCTCCATTGAAACTGTGTGTATGGTTTACTGTCCATGTCCAGAAAGTTAATAAAAACATCATCAAACGACTTAAGCTGTTAACTTGTTTAATGTGGCTGACACTCCCTCTGAGTTAAAACAATATCCCTGAGTAATTAATTTACTCAAACAGTATACTGACTGAACTGCTGTGAAGAGAGAACTGAAGATGAACACAGAGCCGAGCCAGATAACGAACAAAAGATTGATTCGTTCTCAAGTCAAGAACTGTTTCTGTCAGACGTGTCCGATTCGAGAACCGAGGAGCTGATGATACTGCGCATGCGTGATTCAGTGGGAAGCAAATCGACACACAGAGCGTCTGAACCGAACTGATTCTTTTGGTGATTGATTCTGAACTGATTCTGTGCTAATGTTATGAGCCCAGGTAAACCGAAGGCTTGAATGAAGGGCAATCATCGCCAATGACGCCATTACGTTGAGCGCAAAAGAACCAGTGAACCGTTTTCTTCAACCGATTAATTGAATCGAACTGTCTGTCAGAACCAGTGGTGATCCGAAAACCGATGACTCAATCTTTCGTTCATTATCTGGCTCGGCTCGGTGTTCATCTTCAATATCTTAAACTGTGTCATGTATGACAGAAGTCATGTATCACGTCAACCGTTTTGGAACTGGCGATTTTGCAGCTTCTGCCATTTTTGTGCAAAATGTGCGTGAGATGGCCAGTAAACAGACTGTAAGCTGCCCAAAGATGGATGTAGCAAAGTAGGAATATTTTAGAGGCTGTGAAAGCTTTCCAAACATCTCAGTAAGATTAGCCTTTGCGGTTGATAAGCTAATAGCTGTGGTTGGGTACAGAGCAGGAATTCAGAGGGGTCTGCCCACTAACGTGATACTCTGCTTGGATTAATTGCTGCTTTTGCTAGTGGTTGAATGCTACACTTTGTTTGTTACACCGCTTGGGAAGCACCCTGTCTTTCTTTGTGGTTTCAAAACATTAAAGGCATTATACAGTATCACTCATTTTTTAAAATTGTTAAGGCCCTTAGCATCTTTATAAAGGGCTATCATAAAGAATTAAAATCATTAACGTAATTTTTACCCCTTTTACCTTGTATTTAATACTGTGCCTTTTTAATGAAAAAAAGAAAAAGTGTCAAGAATTGTTTGACTTCCTTTTTGTTAAACGTCCCATCTGGGTTTCATTCCATGAATAAATTATCCATTAAGAAGTACTTCATAATTTAATGATAAATGGCAGAATGTCTTGGGATCTTATGCATCTTACGTGGAGCTTCTTTATGAAAAGAAATAAATGTTCTACTGTGACTACCTTTCCACATCTTGGATGGCCTGAAGGGTGAATGCATTTTCACCAACTAGGTAGGCCTATAGCTGATATGGTTAGTCGTATTTTGAGAGTTTTTTTTCAACCTGATGGATTTATAATGAGCCTTTATAATAATAAAAAATAGCATTTAATAATTGAATATTTTTCTTATCACAAGAGTATAGTTCTCCTTTACCAGCTTTCATGCCGAAATCTGTCAGTGAGAGCCAAAGATGATCTATAGTTAGTCACTATAATTGCAATATGGCATATATATGACACACAAGTCATATTGTTTTCTCTGCAGGCTTAAACTAATATAAAATTTTCCCCTTAAGATTTCTGTACTTTAAATAAGATTAGGGTGTATTGATCCACCCAAGCTCACGTGCTTCGCTCAGTCAGCAGCTTAGGTTTTGACAGACAGTTACATGCTCTGGGCCTGACACCATGTGTACACAGGTAAAGACAGCCTCTCCAAGCCGCTGTCACTCAGTCTAGTCCGAAGTGTTTTATCACAGCTACGAGCTCAAGCTCCTTACTGTCGGCTCAAACTCCGGAGGATTGTGGGAAGATGTCTGCCATTCACACCCTGTCCACTCACCGTTGGGGTCATCTTGCTTTAGCCTGCTTTCCCAACAACAGCTGATAGTTGATTCTGCAGCATAGAACAGTATGTGTTTCATCCCAAATGATGAAAAAAAGAAAGTTTGTTGGTGTACTCAACATTGTTCAGTTCCAGTTGTGTGGCCTTTTATATAATAGCAGAAAAATGTGAACAAAAACTTCTCATGGTGACATTTATTCAAGTTGTTGTTTCTGAGATCTTTCAGGCAGTGAGCTAAGTTGTTTACATGACTGGTTCAGTGCTGCAAATTTGCACATATAATTACATTTTTATTTCCATTTTAGTTTTTTTCCCCACAGTAACTTTGAGTTCCCTTTCAGTCAGTCACTCTCGACATCATGTTGGTGATGACGACGAATTGGGATATCGCTTCGATAGACCAATCTACTTTGAGTGTAATCTAAACGAGCCAATGCACATTGGCATGCAATTATTGTATCCAGTTGCAGCTGATCACAGCGTGAGTATATTAAGGCAGTGGGTGTAATGCATACCAGCTTTTTGCTTCAGAGCCGAGCGACAGATATTTGTAGAGCTGCGGGCTGGGTGACCCCTTACATGTTCTCTAGGTTCTATAGCCTTCGTGTAGAGCTGGTATCCTCCTGTGTTCTCACCTCAAAAGGGTAGTGGCACTGAGAGGCCCCGGTTAGTGTCGGCTTGCTAAAACTGAGTGTCTGTACTGTAGAGAACATCCGGCGCCAGACCTTCATGATGAATCTGTGAGAACCGTGGAAGGCTGTGTTCCATATTGAGACCTAAGGGGTAGTGATGCGCAGGTTGACTCATAACCCGTGGGCCCCGCGGTTAACCAGTGGTTCGGGTTGGGGCGGGTTAAGAAATTGGCACTTTATTGCGGGGCGGGTTGGGGCGGGTCACTAAAAACAAAATAACTGCGCTTTGTATCTGCTGATTGCTGATTGCCGACTGACCCTGTAGGTACTCTCATTCATTTCATTCACAAACGAGATGTATCAGTTCATTCAACTCTTTCACCTACGAGAATATCGTATTCGTTCACTACATTCAAGAAGTCACATGCTCCGTCACATCTTGAGCTTTGACAGGATGAAACAGTTCACAGAGCTGTTCACGAGCTGTTTCACGAGCTGCGCATGCGCTTCTAATAGCGCCGCGCTCGCGCGCTGCTGTGGGAAGAACTTCATTGAACGAGAAATTAGTCTTTTACTGTCTATGGTCAGTGGATTACGTAAACGAGAACGATTCGTTCACCTAAAAGATTTGTCCACGAACGAACCATCATAGTGCAATTACCTATAGCCTATATTAAATATCTGGAAAAGATATTTTCATATTTTATTATGTTCTTTGATAAGGTTACGATACGAAGGCATAAGTAGCAACGTAACTTCCGTGTGTTCCGATGTGCGGGGCGGGTCAAGAAATTTTATTTTATTTCGCGGGGCAGGCTTGGGCGGGCCAAATAATTTCATAAAAGCGGGACCCGCGGGTTGTAAAAAACCCCGACCTGCGCATCACTACTAAGGGGTACTTGTATGTATATAGTCCATGGTATAGCCTTAGAGCCCGTTTTTCCCCAGCAGACTTCTGCCTTCCCACGGGGGTTACAATCATCTCCAATTTCTCCATATACATCGAAATGGATGCTATATGTGTATTTGCTTCCGAAAACTCCTTCGGGAAGGATGGGGTTTCCCCAGTGTCCCTGTTCCCAGTGGAACGGGTACGTTTTGGTAGGGATCCCAATTCGTTGGTCCCCGACGTGATGTCGAGAGTGACTGAATGGAAGGGAACGTCTCGGTTACGCAAGGTAACCCTTGTTTCATGAAGGAGGGAAAGGAGATGTCACGTCCCGTCGCCATGGTTGCTGTACCAGTACTGAGCCGCCAGGTCACCGGCTAGGCTCTGAAGCAAAAACCTGGAATGCATTGCACTTGCTGCCTTATTATACTCACACTGTGATCACCGGCAGCTGGATGCAATAATTTCATGCCGATGTGCATTTGCTCTTTTAGTTAAAGTCGAAGTAGATTGGTCTATCGAAGCGATATCCCAATTTGTCTGTCACTGACGTGATGTCTCTGTTCCCTCCTTAAGGGAACGAGGGTTACCATATGTAACCGAGATTTTTCTCTCCATATACAGTAAGAAGGAAACATGTTTTTATCGAATTACAGACTGCAGCAGCTTTCGTCTTCTCTGTTTCTGAATAATTTCCTGAACATGCAAGCTGAAACTTGAGAAATAAATAAAAAAGTTAAGTCTAAAACTGATGTTTAAATATAAATGTAAAGCTGAAGCAATATGCATGAACCATTATGACCTGCAAGTTTACTGGTTGCACTTTAAGATTTAGATTTTCCCCTTCTTTAATTATAAAACTAATTGTAATCAATTAATAAATATGAAGGAATTTTGCACATATAGTTTGATTGAGTTAAATCTAAAAGTACTAGTATTGGATTTATTTGCAGCATGCGGTACTGTACAAGCACAGGTTTCATGCACAATATTATGCTCACTCTGTGCATGTATCTGACTGATCTAATTTAAACCCACAGAAGCTTCTCCTGTCAGGTTAGGCTTCCAGACAGTAGGACACTGGCATTATCAAATATCTTTTTTTTTTTTTTGCTATATCAGTCAGCTTGGCAGAAATTATGCTAATAACTAAAAGTGGAAACTTTGTGGGCAGTGTGATTTCATTTCACATCCCATATTCAGTCCATCCTTTAGAGTCCACAGCTGGCTATATTTTTCTTTTCTTTATTTTTTTCATTTGATCTATTTCTTTTTGTGCCAGACAGTAAGTCAGCATGAAAACAAAGCCAAAACTGGGACATTTTTTGGCAATTAAAAAATCCAGACCTGGAAATGTATGTGAAAAAGAGGACACGGTCACTCTAATTTTACCATTAATATTTTTCCTAACTCTACCATGATTAGCATAACTATATGCTGTTTACAAGTGCCAAGCAAAATAGCACACTATATATATGCAGGGCTTAATTTGTGCCGGAACAAGCCGGATCCGGATCCGGCACCTCCGAAATCCGATCCGGCACCTCATTTTGGCGGATCCACCTCCTCCAGGGGCGGCGTTTCCGTATGGCAGACAGAGAATAGCCAGATATGTGCCGTGAAAAATTATCCAAAAATAATATCTCTATTATAATTCGTTATTATTATTTTAAATCACAGGGTTTTAGAATAATTTAACCAATGATAAGTATTAAAAGGAGCTTGTAAAACTTCGTAATGCCATTGGATCCTCAAGCTCTCGTGAAACCTCGTCACTTCGCGCCTTCACTCAGATTGACGCGCGCACACAGCCTGGAGGAGACAGATCTCCGCTTACCCTTAGTAAGGGTAAACAAATAACTGTTTGAATAGTATAGCATTTTCTTTACTCAAACATTAGGTCTGTTAAGGCTATTGTTTGTGTGTCCTTGAAGACTGAGAAGTAGGTTTTTTGCCATCTAGCCAAAACACTTTTGTACGCAGTAAATATCCTGCTGTGCGTAAGTGCTTAATCATCTATATCATGAGATTTTGGCTAAGTGTATTAAACAACAAGAAAATCTAAGCGCCCATAGCAACAATAAACATTATACCCTAACCTGTAAAAGGTGATGGCATTTAATGCACTGCACTTGCCTCAGATGCAGACAAAACACAGATCTCCTCATTTTTGTGACAATGCAACCTGATTAGTCAAGTGACAGTTCTGTCAGCTGTCCCGATCGAAATGCAAGTGAGTCTTGTATCGCAGCGTGCAGCAGGTCGCTGTAGTGCAGACAAGATGCGCTGATGAGAAGTGCGCTCCGAGAGAGTTCATGGATTCGAAGGCTGGTTTCGAATGACTGATTTAATCTAATAGTTTGTGTTGATTTATTTTATTAATCAAATATATGTTGAATAAATGCAGAAATTTCCCTCATTATAAACTTGAAAGCTGCGAGAATTATTAAATCCATGCGATATAGCTATACACCCACAGAAATTTAGGACCTGATTAAATATAACTCTATTAAACAGAGTCCATAACTTTTTCAAAACGTCTTTAGTCCTGGAAATTGTTGTTTTAAAATCGTATGGCATTTCCATGTTATTCATGACTTTACATACTAAATGCAACTGGTGCACGCTATTTAAATCACTTAAACTGATCCAGCAATGTGTTTGCGCGGGTGTTCCTTTACCTCTCCCTCCTGTAATCACATGCCGGATCCGTTACCCCGCTTTGTTCCGGGACCTCGAAATGTACAAATTAAGCACTTTATATATGTATACATGTACTGTATATATTCTCATGTATTATTGTATACACACAGTTATTATTAAAGAAATTAGTACTTTTATCAATTTAATAAAAGATACAATACATTGATGAAAAGAGCCAGTAAAGACATGTGTAAGGTTACAAGAAAATACAGCCTTTTCAAGCTTTCTATTTTTCTATAGGGAAAAAAAAATAGGAAGAATAGCTACTTTTTAAAGAATTCTGAAAAAAGATCATCACGATTAACCGGAACAGAACTGTTTTAGACTTTGATAATTATAATACATTTGTCTTGAGCAACAAATCAACATATTGATTTCTGAAGGATTATGTGAGACTGGAGTAATGAAGCTGAAAATTCAGCTTTGCATCATAGGAATCAATTACATTTTAAAATATATTCAAACAGAAAACAAGTGTAACAGTCAAATTGTAATAATATTTCTCAATATTACTGTTTTATTGTATTTCGAACAAATAAGCAGCCTTAATTAACATAAGAGTATAGTGTTAAGTATCTCTTTCCATACTTCTGGTTGATCTCACTGATATAGTGTGTCCAATTATGTGAGGAAAACCAAATCTCTAGCCGATAGACCAGATCAAGGCAGCCCACTGATTGAGTTTTGCAGGGGCGTGCAGCTTTGCTCCAAACACCGTAACCCTGTGCTAGTTCAACACTGCCATCTGCCCCTGTCTCTCAACTCATCAGAGCAGCTGAAGGTTGCGGGGCCAGGTGCCAGGGCACGGTGACTCCGTGGATGACAGCTTTGCCGGCATTCTGCCAGGCCTAGGCACAGTGACAGTTCAGCATTCATTAGTGCCCCTCACACCTCTGTCATTCACGGGACCCTCTAGTATCTGTCCACACAAGCTTTGCCCTTATCAGTGCTTTTGAAGGTATAAAATAGGTTTGGGCTGTATCACAGTATAGACCAGGCTATGAAAAGAATCAACTGCCAGAAACCGTTCAAAGTTTGGAATTGATATGATTTTTTAAATGTTTTTAAATTAAGTTTCTTAATGCTCACCAAGGCTGCATTTATTTGATAAAAATACTGTAAAAACTGTTATATTTTAAAATATTGTTAAAGTTTAAAATAACAGTTTTATATTTTAATATATTTTAAAATGTTATTTATTCCTGTGATACAAAGTTGCATTTTCAGTATCACTACTTAAGCCTTCAGTGTATTTAATGGCAGTTAATTTAATTCATTCTTGGTGTAAAATAAATAAATAAATAAATAAATACAGAACCGGACATAATACAAACAGGAGGAACATTTTAAAGTGAACTTTTTCTTTCCTGCTAATATAACTGTTGTGATGTGTGCCGTTACAGTGATATAAAATTAAAGCTTTTAGTCCAGAGTGTGGGAACAATCTATAACATGTACCAGTCCTTGTTAGCATGGCTCATGAATATTTTGGTTGACATTGGCCCAATAGTCATACATTTAAATTATTTTCCGAAAAGCTGCTTACACTGCAAAAAAACAAAAACAAAAAAAAAACAACTCTCTTTTTTTATACAGTACAGTTGTCTTGTATTCCTGTAAAAATATCTAAACATACTAAGAGCAAAATAAATTTATGAGAATCAAAATTGTTATTATGATATTATTGTCAGGATTCTGGACTGTCTGTGTCGTGTTTTGCCTCGGTTTCTGTTCCTGTTTGTCCTTATTTGGTCATGTTGCTGTCCTCGTTTAGTTTGATTATGTTCCATTGATGCCACCTGTGTTTTTCCCCATTATCCTTTGTATTTAAGTCTCTGCCTTTGCATTCAGTGTTGGTCGGGTCTACTCATTGTGTTCCTGACTTTTCAATTGTGGATATTCCCCTGTTTCCTGGATTAAGGTCTATTGTTTGTACTCCACGTTTCTCTCTTGTTCCTCCAAGCACAGATCATGACAGAAGACCCGACCAAAAGACAGTAACCTCCGTGTCTCCCCTCCATTTTTGTTTCCATTTTTTCTTTAGTGTTTCCCTCATGGATGCCTTCACCCGTCCCAAATACCTCCTCCTCCTGCTGGAGCAGGGGGACAGATCTCTTGAGGACCATACAAGACTGTTCCTCTTGTTTGCTAACACCACCAGCTACCCAGGTTATGTGTCCGAAGATGGTCCTTTAGAGGACTTCACCACCACTTGGTAGAGGAGAGGTGGGAAAAAGACCTAATTGATTGAGAGGATGACCTGCTTCCTCTACTCCCTCCTCCCTTGGATCCCTTTGTCACCCATGTTCCAATGTCCAGCCCAGAGTGGGCTGCGGTTCCCACATACTGCCTGGAGAGGGGTCCTGTTCCCTTGTCCAGCCCAGAGGGGCCTCCCAAACCTGAGATTAGCCCTGAAAGCCCAGAGGCTCACAAATGCTCACCCTCCCGCCTCGTCTGTCAGCCACTCTGCTCGCCCTCAGCCCACCATCTATACGGTGTGAGCTCCGTGAGTCTGCCATTCTCCATTGTCACCATGGCTGGAGAATCCCTCACCTCCGCCTCCAGTCTCCAAGGCCCGATCCTAGCTCCCTCACCTCCACCATCGCCCATCGATCCAACAGCTCCACTGGGCTCCCTCATCCCTCTGGCTTGGACGGGTGTTGATCCACCATCGCCTCTGGAATCTGCTCCTCTGGGTGAACCTCATCGCTCTATCCCATTGTCTCTGTTAGGCTCCTTCCTAGTGCCAGCTCCATCTTGGTCCTCAGTCGATCCAGCTCCGCTGTGGATCTCCAGATCTCTGCCTCAGTCTTGGTCACCAGAGACCTCGACTCCAACCTGGCCCCCCGGTTCCTCAGCATCACCCTCACTTATTGGCTCTCTGTCTCTGCCTCGGGCTCCTCCACCACCTGCTCCTCTGCCATTGGTCGGACCCTTGGAGTCGGCGGCCATTCCTCCTGCATGGCTCCTCCCTCCGTTGGGTCCACCGTAGGCTACAGTAATGACTGTAGCCTTGGTCCAGCTTGGTTCCTCCAACTCCTGGCACCTCCTGTCTCCTCCCTGGCTCCTCTCTCTTTCATTGCCCCCATGGAATCTGTCTACCGGCCCCCTCCTGGATGTCAGTCATCCTGATCTGCCTCTCAAGTTCCCACCTGGGCCCATGTAGTTTCTATGGCGGGAGGATGGGCCTTCTGGGAGAGGGCCTAATGTCAGGATTCTGGATTGTCTGAATCGTGTTTTGCCCCAGTTTCTGTCCCTGTTTGTTCTTATCTGGTCATTTTCCTGTCCTCGTTAAGTTTTTTTTTCCAATGATGTCACCTGTGTTTCCCCATTATCCTTTGTATTTAAGTCTCTGCCTTTGTGTATAGTGTTGGTTGGGTCTACTCATTGTGTTTGTGTGTTCCTGCCGTTTCCATTGCAGATATTCCCCTTTGTTTTCTGTATTAAAGACTATTGCTTGTACTCCTCATTTCTCTCTCGTTCCTCCGAGTGCAAATCATGACAATTATAGCCTTTTTAAGAAAGTATTTTAATTATTTGAATTCTTACGTCCTTGGCCAAATGTTTAATGCTTTAAACCTAAACGTCACAGGATTATAAATTATGCTTAAAACAAGAGAAAGCAATTTGCAAATAAACTCGGAAAATAATTCTTTATATATATTTTTCTGTATTAAGGATGTTTCAGTGTTTTGCATCGGTGCTGCTTAAGAAAATTATTTATTTTTTGCATTGTGGATGTGGAGAGGTTTCTGTTTGGTCTTAAAGCTTCGGTGTTTTCGTTTGCACTTTGGCTAAACAAATCTAAGCTATTAAATTATTATGACCATTACATAAAAAGTTGGAGGGGCAAAAAGCCTATCTACACCCAGTTATAAAAGCTGCTGATGCCTTGGTCTTGCCTCCCACCGCAAGCACCAAAAAAGCAGAACACATTTTAGCAAAGTGTTGATTCCTTTTTAGGCCTTTGGGGAAAGTGAACAGATGACTTTTATAGACAATGCTTTTTCTACTGGTGATGGCTGATGAGACTCTGAATGGATTTGTGAGTGTAATAGGAGAGCTATTGAAGGAGACAGCAGAGACCTGCTGGGTGCAGAGAACACCCGGAGCAACTGAAACACAGGTGATGCTTTATTTGGTCTGGCTGCAGTAGCACCAGATCTTTCATATACCAAGTGTTTTTGTTCCCCATCCCTCCTTCCCCCACCCCACCCCCACCTGAGCTTATATTTCCTCTCTTTTTAAGCATCCCCTGCCAGGATTATGCCTGAAAGCATGATGTCCCATCTCATGAATCTATTTCCTCTACTCACCGGCAATCACTGAAAACCAGCGTCATCAGAGCCAGACAATCAAAGAGGACAGTATTTGAAAAGCCATTTGCGGGGCAGTGCGCCTCATGCAATGCAATCCTCTCAGTTTTCTAGTCCAGAGACTTGCAATATGTTACATTGAAAGTACATTTTTTGTTTTACCTTTTTTTAGTGCCACTAATAAAAAATCTTATCAGCATTTTTTTAGTGCAAATGCTGATAAGATGAGTCGATTATTTCATGTTAGTATACAAAGAACTGGTACATTTTACAGATTCGGTCTTTTAAAAAAGGCTTTTTACCAGCAAAGAGCAATTGGACAGCAGTTACACCAAAAAAGTCATCAATGGAACCTTTTTAAACTATTATTGCACTTGCGTGCCTTTCTGTGCAACTTCTCAGTAATTAACATGAGCGTGTTGACGTGAAAATAACACATTCTGTTAACAACACCCACTTGTGTCTGGGAAAATATTTCTATTGTGGTTCCTGTTGTTACATATAAGGGCTGAAAACATTTATTCCTTTGAGTGTCTTAATATTAGTGAGTTTGGTGAGCCATTATGATAATTAGGTATGCACCGTTCATGATTGTTCTAATTTTGCAAGCAAATGGGCCAATTCAGATATTGACTGCAATTTTTTTCTTTGTTAAAGCAAGAAACAAGTAAGAACGAAAGATTACATGAACAAGATGATTATTTGCTCCATTATAAGCTGTACTGACCTTAAACAAAAAAATCTGTAGCGATTTGAAATGACAGACAACTATCATTTGCATTTTATTCCCAATCCAGGTAAATCAAGGATCAGCCATAATAGAACAATGTATGGAGCAAAAACTAAGTTTTCCAAATTTTTGCCATGAAAGAAATGCTGTTCACCCCATACTGACATTGACAGTAAAGAGGATCTTTAACTATTTCCGATCAGCGTAAATTCAAGATTGGAGTGGCCGAACGTTCTAGGGCTCGTAAGCTGTGTTTTAAATTTAAAGCATGCATCTGCAGTTATGAATAATAGACGGCAGCATGACTCAGCCTCGTGAAGAGAGAGGAAACTGAACAGGGTGGGTGGCATGCTGCATATCTGACAACAACACTCTTAAAAGTTAGCTCTAGCCAAGCCAAAAACAGACACTGGCAGAACTCCATCTCAGCCCTTGAACCAGAGCTGAGCAATTAAGCTGGTCACTTTATTTTAAGATCAAGTTCTCGCTATTAACAAACTATTAACTACGACTTTACCTCAATAAACTACTAATTTGCTGCTTATTAATAGTTAGTAAAGGTAGATGTTAAGTTGTTAAGCGAAAAAGCCTGTGAAACACAGAAGACTTTAATTGTATCAATTTATTGTGAAATTACTACACTTTTGCAGCACAGCAAAAATAGACTCCGTTCATAAACGATCGCTGCACTGCTGCAGACACACCACTCCTGGAACACACTGACGGACCACAACCGCATAAAGTATGAAAGCTCTAATCCATCAATATGGGTGCATAAATAATACGCAATGCATAAGCACTGCAGGCGGAGTATGTGTGACCCCTGATTTGCACTGCATACGTCTGGGGTGCATTATGGTAGGATTCGCAAGACAACGTGATTTGCCAGTCCAACATTGTTTATTTTGATTTTTGTGTGTTCTAAAATGGTTGGCTAAATGTTAATTGTTGTTTTGTCCGGTTTAATTCTGTTTAATCCACTCCTACAACTCCTGCAATTAAACTCCACACCACATCCTTTTTTTTATTATCCTTGTAAAAAGGAAAATCTTTGGTGTCATATAATAATGTGCAGTTTCAACTTTGAGGATGAACCTCTCGTCATCTATTTCTGTCCACCTAGCATGAATATAGTAATGTGAAATACGATTGCGAGACTGCACAGGGTGTTTATTTTGAAATGTACATGATTTTTTGACTTCTATTTTTTATTTGTTGTGCAGTTTGGACGCGGCGTTCATCAAAAATAGACTAGGCACCTATCTTTAGTGAAGCAACGTGGAGAGCCGCTTCTGGGACGCTTTTAAAAAAAAAGTGCTGCGGCGCGTCTGGTGTAAACACAAGCATTGACAGTGGCTTCAATCAGCTCTGGTAGCCGTGTCAGAGCCATAATGCGCCGCAGATGTGTGCAGTGTAAATCAGGGGTAAATTGGGGTGAAACAGGCGTTAAAATGACAGAGCTTTGGTTCACGCTAAAAATTAACATGGATTTATATGGAAATGTTGTAATTTACATTTATGCATTTAGCAGACGCTTTTATCCAAAGCGACTTACAGTGCATTCAGTTTATTTATTTTTATCAGTATGTGTTCTCCGTGGGTATTGAACCCATGACCTTTTGCACTGCTAACGCAATGCTCTACCACTAAGCGACAGGAACAAATTTTCACAAAAAATAGATATAATTAAAGTCTACTGTGTTTCTATCAGTGGCAACTTTTAATTTAAAATATTTGTGATAACCTAACCCAAGAAAGCTATGCTGTGTTCAAATGTGTTTCTACTTGTTTGAGCAACTTAATATACAAATCTAGAAGGAAATGCATTTAAAACGTTGTTTATATTAATTGAGTTTAAATGTGAATATGTCTATGAAAGATTGTGTAACTGTTCTGTGATAATAGAGGATCACAATGCTGAAAAACCACTTTCAGTATAGGCTAACTACATTTGGATTTGACCAAAAATAACAAGAGTATTTTAAGAGCAAGTGAGCGCACCGGTGCCATCTGTCCATCAATGAGCTACAACTTCTACACACTTGAATAGCGCACATTTCTCTCATTTAAAATTAAATTGAGTGGACATGTTAAAGACTTCAACTTAACCTATGGATTTTTTTTTTTTTTTGTGATTAGTCGACTTTTAGGGGGATGCCCTAAAATGTTATATTAAAAATATAAAATGTATAAAAAAAATGTAGTTTGCAGTCATGGCCTCAGCAGAGTGGTCCACTCCCACGTGTGGTTCCTGTTATTACCACTGAAACACTGGCATGCCTCTCAATCTCTGATGGAAGAGCAGTATTTAAATTGTACCCTCACTGACCCAGACATAAAAAGTTGCTTCAGAAGCGAGGAGCAGAATGCCTTAGAGCACATTATGATGATTCATAAACTTCCTCTGTATATCACTGATTGTTGTGAGGTTATATACAGTCTCATTTTCTTCTGAATTATATTGTAGAAGTATATCCTTAGATGTATTTTCCACTGATAAAGTATAATGGTGTGCTCAGAGCTTTTAAACGACTGTATAGTACGTTGATTACCATATTCATGTCACATGATATTTACAGTACATGTTACTCAGTGGTACATGATCATGGTATTACAGTGGTACTCTTTAAATCTTACATTTGAATTTGCATTTATTGCAGCAATTTTCCATCAAATGTCTATGTGACAGTCTGAGATCAATGCTTTTCAGTGAAACGGACAGAAAAATTTATTTTGCATATGTTTGGGAGTGCAGAATTGGAAAATGCTAATGTTCTTAGGCATGATTATTTCTGTATCTCTCTCTTAGACTGATACATTTTTCATTTTTTCGATACATTCAGTGTGGTTCCTGCACAACTGGTGCCAAATTAATTTATTTCTTAATTCATTAACTACCATCCGCCCTGTTCAATTTGCACTGACATTTTTCTTCACAGTGGTGAAAGATGACCTTTTAAAAGTGCAGCTCCTGAAATATGCAGGTGGCTCTGCACAAAACACCAAAACATTTAGATTTACATTGAAGGCATTTAGCAGACTCTCTTATCTGGTGAGACTTGTAAAAGTGTTTCAATTCCAGGAATTGCTGCTGTGGTCTACCAATAACAGGGGAGAAAAAGTGTTAATTTGTTTTCATCACCATTACTCCAGTCTTCAGTGTCACATCATCCTTCAGAAATCATTCTAATATGCTGATATGCTGCTCAAGAAACATCACCTTTTATTATCAGTGTTGAAAATAGTTGTGCTGGTTATTATTTTTGTTCAACATTTTTTTTTTAAGGATTCATTGATAAGTATAAATTTAAATGTAAATGTTATATGTAAATGTAATATGTTGAAGCCTTTATGGTAAATTCTGATCAATTTAATGCATCCTTGCTGAAATAAGGAATTAATTTCTCTTTAAAAAAGTAGTCCGTTCCAAATACTAAGTAAGATGCAACAAAATTATACAGCCTTAAGAAACTAAACCTTTAATTTAATCTAATTATATGGCAGCAGTTTTTGATCATTCAGGATAAAGCAATCCCAGAATGCATTGCATCAAATGTCCATTCTAAATGTACTGTATTTAATTTAATACTAAAAATAGTGTACACTAGTAACCACCAGGCTATGTCACTGGACCGATTGCATTGTTGGGCTTTTTGAATTTGACCCAGGCATCAATAGCAGGTTCATAGCAGAGGAAATACATATGAATATCTGGCCTGGTTTAGGATCAGCTGGGCTGCAGCATTCTCCATGTGCTGCAAACATTTTATTGCTCATACTGGGCTATTGGCCAACAGTGAGTTGCACTAATGAAGATGAGAGCAGTGTAGGGGCTGTACTGTACTGTAGTAAATTTCCTGTCTAAAAGACAGGAATAGACATCTAGTGCTTTGAATTCACAGGTTTGTCATTATCTTAAAGGGTCATACGATGAGCAATCACATTTTCCTTGATCTTTTGAAAGAAATTAGTTTGATGTACTATGAAAATGTACTTTAACTTTTAAAACTCAAAACATCTTTCCCAGAAACACTGCTTGTTGAAACAAGTCTGCAAAATCAACTCTTCTGAACTTCCACAGTTTTCTGATGACCTACAGATGCATTAAAGGAATAGTTCACTTAAAATGAAAATGTGCTCACAATTTAGGGCATCCAAGATGTAAATGAGTTTCTTTCTTTATCAAAATGGATTTGGAGAAATTTAGCATTCTATCACTTGCTCTCCAATGGATCCTGTGAGGTGAATGGGTGCCATCAGAATGAGAGTCCAAACAGCTGATAAAAACATCACAATAATCCATCAATGAATGTCTTGTGAAGTGATTCAAGTTCTTATGAAGAAACAATCTAATGGTCTAAGGTTAAATATACTTTCAGCAAATGTTCATTAGGAGAACTATTATTTTGCTGGTCCGGTCATGGTGAGTTTAAAAAGAGAAAGCACTAGAGATGTTATTCCTAAACATCGAGCCATAAAATAGGGAAAAGTCTGCCAAACCTTATGCTATTCTTAACTGTATGTAGCACCTGTCACCTTGCATACCCCTTCTTAACAATCCCAGTGTTAGAAACGAGCAACTCAAGTTATTTTTAACAAAGTGCCTGATCATTTCAGTCTGACTATTCATTTATGCGGCATATTTCAGCTCAGACTGTGTTGCAATTTTATAGTGTGCATGGCTTTTGGATAAAATGGTTAAAAAATATTTGGACCCCACAACAAAAAGCAAAGGGTTTCTTAAAGGCACAGCAGCAAAAACAGATGAGTCATGGGGCAAAATTGATTGAGTCTTAATTTGAACTTTCTAGAACTATTCTTGGACAAATGAGATAAATCTGTAGGTTTACAGAGATTTTGTTTCTTCTTCTCAGATGTTGTAACTTTCTGAAAATAAAGATAATTTCTCTAGTGTAAGAAAAACTTATAATTTTTTTACAGACAAATCTTGCCTGAGAGATTATTTTATAAATGATCCCTTGCTAACTTGTAATGAATATTTTAAAAAGCTGATATTTAAGATAAAATGCCTTTTGCTTCAAGAAAAACTGTGCATATATTCTACCGTTAAGTATAATCTGAGCTGGGAGGATTACTTGCTAATTGCAATCCATTACTGATTCCAAATTACGTGACAAAAGTTGTAGTTAGTTTCATAAGTTTCATAATCCATTACAGTACACATTTTAGGTAATATAATATAATATACTTTTTGATTACTTTTGAACTAATTTGTTTATCTCATTGATTTAAATAAGATAATATTGTACCATATTGAATTTAAAAATGCAAAGAAAAATAAAATATATTCAATTTGTTGTCACTGACACCATGCCGTGCATTAAACAGTAATTATGTCAAGGTTTCCCAAACTTTAGGAACTGCAGGGGGTTTATGAGTTTATTAAAAAGCAAATTTATTTAAAAGATGAAAAAGAAGAATTAGGTGTCAGACTCTGTCCCATGTTTTTGTGTATGTTTTTGCTCCTCATTTTGATTGATTTCATCCCAGGTGTTCCATGTAATTTCTATTGATCCCAGGTGTGTCTTGTATTCCTATTATCCTGTTCTGTGTATTAAATAGTGTTCCCTTTGTTTAGTCCAGCATCTGGACTTGAATGTCTTTCTACATTCCCAGCATTCCCTATGTGTTTGGAGCAATGAAGTCTGTGTTATTTGAAGAATTCCTTGTCTCCTTGTTCACTGTTCAAGAGAAGTGTGACAGAATACTGGACCAAAACAAATGACTGCTGAGGACAATCTGTGGGGTTTGCGACAGGCTGGTCGGAGGTTGGAGCGGTATGAGGTGGATTTCCTTGAGCTTGTGAACCTGCTGAGCTGGCACGACGCCGCTCTTGGTGCGTGCTTTCAGATGGGACTGGACGGCGAGATGATCTGCTGCGATCTCCCCATATGTAATTATCGTTCATCTTGTTATTTATTTAAACTTCAATTATGAAGTTGAAGATTTGGGTGAAATGTTTCATTCTCGTCATCCAGTCAACACCCCCCCCCCCCATACCGCACCATCGGTTCAAACTACCTGCTCAGCCCCAAATCCTTCAAGACTCCAAAATAGTCCTCAGCCCAGTTCCCGAGTCAAGCCTGCCGCTATCCACGGCTCTCCAAAGCCCGCTGCTGGTTAATATGGCAAGCTCAATGAACAGTTATATGGCAAGCACCACGAACATTAATGCGGCAAGCCTTCCACCCCAAAGCTCACTCCAGTGCCTGCTCCTCTTAAGCTCAGCCCCAAATCCTTCAAAACCCCAAAATAGTCCTCAGCCCAGTTCCCGAGTCAAGCCTGCCGCTATCCACGGCTCTCCAAAGCCCGCTGCTGGTTAATATGGCAAGCTCAATGAACAGTTATATGGCAAGCACCACGAACATTAATGCGGCAAGCCTTCCACCCCAAAGCTCACTCCAGTGCCTGCTCCTCTTAAGCGCCCTCCAGAGCGCCCTCAAGTGACTGCTCCTCCAGAGCTCACTCCAATGTCGGCCCAGGCCCCAGAGTTCGCTCCAGTGTTGGCCCAGACCAGCGTCTGGTCTTGAATGTCTTTCTGTGTTCCCAGCGTTCCCTATGTGTTTGGAGCAATAAAGTTTTAATTCCTTGTCTCCTTGTTCCAAAGAGAATCATGACATTAGAGAGAACCAATAAATTATCAATGATTTATTGCTATTGAGTGAATAATATGTAATCAATAAAACTGTAGTCTGATTGCAAGTATTTTAAAATGCAATTTAATCTAATTACAAGTACTTTATTTTTGTAATTACATAATCCATCTTACATGTAATCAGTTACTGCTCTATGCATCATATCGATCCTGAGTTGCCATGTCAGGGTGTATTTTTGATAGCACCACAGAGATACTGAAAAATATTTTAACAGAAAAAGTGCACTTTAATATGCTTCACCTTTAAGTAACACCCACAAAGATGTGCAATTACATAGACTGACTTATATAACACATTTTAATAAGACTCAATCAGAAGCTCTTGAAGCAGAAGCTGAATGGTTGAATTACTATGAGTTTCAAATAAAAAATTGACTAATACTCAAAGGCCTCAGTCAGAGTGTACGCGTGTGTGTTTTTGAGTGTGTGTTGACACTTTAAAGCACACAGCGGCAACAAAATCCCTCCCCCTGCATCAGGCCGCATCAGAGAGCTTGTTGCTATGGCGACTGTCTTTGGCAGCCAGCAGTGCTTGTTATAAAACTCATAAGAGTTTCTAATGACCCTGAGAATACGCCAGTCGTCTAGTCAAATAGCTTCTCAAAAGACATGCATCCATCATTCCGGCCATCTTACAGCTGTGTGTTTCTCTAGAGCGGATTTCTTGAGAAAAAATTAAAATACCACGTGGTTGCTAGGTAGTTGATTAATAGTCCAAGTCAAAAGAGCCCACCAACAAGTCCAATCATTCTGGTCTATACTTCAGTCTAATTTTGTGGGATTTGTCCTATTTAATCTTGCACTTGGGCAAAAAATAGTATATCTGATCCTTATAACACAACTTTCCTCAACAAGCTGCTCAATTTGAGTTATCCGTATTACAAATAAGGCGAGTTACATGATAAATATAAAAATATTAATACTGTGAAATATTTTGTAAAATAGCCTTAAAGGGATCATATGATGCAGTAAAAAAAAGAATTCTTCGGAGTGTTACAAGCTCTTGGTGCATAAATAAGATCTGTAAAGTTGCAAAGACAAAAGTCTCAAATCCAAAGAGATATTCTTTATAAAAGTTAAGACTTGTCCACACTCGCCTAAAACGGCCTTCCAAAAGAGGACGATATCTGCTTCGTCATGTCTGGAGCTGATCCGTGCTGGTCGCTGAGGAAAAACATCAACTTTGCATTTTGGATCACCTGATTGGCTTGCACTATGAATGAAGCGGAGTCCAGCCCAGGTTTGTCACATGTGGTTGCCGCAAGCTCCTTCGTAGAATCCACCAGCCGTGCCATTCTCAAGCCGGCCCACCTCTGCTCAGTCAGGTCTGCCTCCGCTCACTCTAGACTGCGGTTCACTCAAGGCCGCAGTGTGCGGTGCTGTTTCATTGAGAAAGCGAAACTACTTTGTTTGGCCTTCCAAAAGTGGACATGACTAGAAATTATGTTTATATCATGTTTATAATGGGGTTTTAATGTTTATGTCTTGTCACTCTAGTTGGATATGGCATCACAATATGTCAAGGGGCGTAACATTTCCGTCACACGCTTGAGGTATTCGTCCAATCACAACGCACTGGATAGCTGACCAATCACAGCACACCTCACTTTTCAGATCTATGTCTTCAATGCTTCAGAAATCAAACTAATATGCTAATTTGTTGTGCAAGAAACATTCCTTATTAGTAAATCAATGTTGAAAACCGTTGTGCTGCTTAATACTTTTGTGAAAATGGTGATTCTCTTTTTCAGAATGGTTTGATCAATAGATTGTTTAAATAGTTTAGAAATAAGACCATTTAAAAATAAATAAATTAATAATAATCTTTTGTTAGATTATAAAAGTTTTTACTTTTGATCAGTTTAATGCAACGTTGTTGATTAAAAGTATAAATTCCTTTAAAAATAGTTTGGCTCCAAAATTTTGAACCGTGATATCAATGGTCTTTTTATTGGTGCTTATTTTATATGAAATTTAGAACCTTTGAAACACTGAGTCAGATGCTTTGTGAAGGATAAAGCATTATCTTTTCACTGAAATTAACTGATATAAGTCTTCTTTTCTGAGGGAAACATAAAGGCTATAAGTTTCTTCTGAGTGCTTCCTTAAATGAATTACTTGATATATTTGAGATAGAAAGGAACAGATCTACCAAGAGGTTTCAGACCATGGACCATTTATAACCATATTTTGCACTGAAATCTAAAACAAATTATTGATAAAAATTATTATATTACCATTTTGCCCAAATATTGATACTTAATAGGATTTCATTCGAATTACAGACCCATTCTATGACGTCCATTCTATTTCTTCTCCATATCACGTATGTCCATCTTTCTTTATAACTAGTGGATTTATCTAATGCCCCCCACCACATATCATGCCTTTGGCTTTGTTGGTTAAAAGCCATTTACAAGTCCCAGACCACCTCTTTGTATTGAATTTGTTGGCTTTTAAAACCTGCAGTCTTTCATTGCGTCTACTGAATTTGTAGACGGCGAACTGCTCAAGTTCTTTTTATTGATTTGGCTGAGCAGCCCCTGCAGCTGCTCCTTTTCTCTCAGCTCCTCTTGGCAGTGATGGAGGCTCTCTCTGATTTCCTGTTGCATAAAGTCCTTCTCTCTCATGTTAACTCTTTCATTAATGTTGTGTTTCACAGAACGTGTTCACTGAATTAGTATTTGTGGATCACTTTGTCTTGCTCTTTATACTTGCGTGTCTAATTATTTTTAAGCATACAGTATGTACACTTGAAAAGTACAGCATTTGACTTATTTTTAATGTTTAATATTCACTCATGTTTGACATTTTAAGAGAGTGTCTGCTGTGTTCTGCTGTTTACCATTCTGCTGAAGAGTAAAGCTTGTGGTTATGTGGCTCTGAATGAATACTATCATGTATATTATAATCATGTATATTTGTCTTATAAATTAAGTTATATTTTTAGGGTAATCATGAAATTAAAAATTGCTTCATCTTTCTATCTTTTTCAGCCGAAATCTCACAGGAAATATCCCATTTTGGGAGTAAAATGTGTCCCAAGCCTTATGTTCTGTTGATTTTTCTGCTTCCTGTGTTCACAGCTAAATCATAAATCACTGTTTCTCTTGTCTCCTTGCACAGAAACCTGTCCAAGAACCCTCTGACCACACTCTCTTGGCAGCTTTTTCAGCACCTTCAGCTGGTCGAACTGTAAGTTCATCGTGCATTAGTTAACAGTATTTCCAAAAGTGAGATAACTGCATGCATTTAATTGTCGAATCGCAGTATAAAAAACACACCAAGCAACAATTCCTATGTTATTCTAATTCTATGATAAGCAGCACTCGCCTGCTAAATTGGACGTTGAAATCCAGGCTTGATACTCGATCGCACTGCAGTGCTCATTACAAATGTTTTCAGCACTTTATTGTCAACTAATTTGTTTGTGCGCCCCCTGCTCCCATCCTCCAATAGACTTGTGTCTCTGTCAAAGCAAAACATCTCTGGTGATGAAGCAGAGACACTTTTACATGTCTGTGAACAGTCGAGTCGTTTGTGCTGGTTAATTAAGACATGGCAGTGAAATGTATTGGTCTTGTCTGCTGGGAGCCTGACCTCATTTTCTTGTTTGTCATGAATATTTGAACAATCTGCATGCACATAAAGTGATGAGTTTGTTTATTGATTGTGAGCGACGATGTGGTCTCTTCATGTTGCGCTTAAAATGACAAAACAATTCAATTCTTTTGAATTTGACACATCTCTGTCCTCGCTCTTTGTTGTGGCTGAATACAACTTGTAGAGCCGCTGACATATGTCCTGCTTAATTTTTTATTATGCACATTTTTGGCCTTTTATTTCAGAATGTGTTGGGGGAGTTTGGGGCCATGTGCATTGCTGTTTTTTCCCGTCCTCCCTCCTGTGGATTTTGTGGATGATATAAACAGCGCAAGTCATTTGTCCAAATCTGTCCTCCAGGAAATTAGTTTTACCAGAATCTGATTTGCGTTAACTGTTATGGTGAAATAGGCATATTTACCAGGTGGGTGCTTTAGAGATCATTTCAGCACAGTTCAGTGCTAAAAGGCAATATAATTTAGTACTGAATTTAATAAGTGTTCAACTGTACCTCTAAAATGTGCCATTATGAGGCAATAGCAAAAGATCAACCTGGCTCAAGAACTGTTTTGTGTGATTCTTTGATTTTAGGCCATTACTGGAATAACTCTGTAAGGAATGACTTGTAAATATCATGAAAATTATAATATTCAGACATGGGAAAGTTGTAGAAATGGATGAACACCACAGACATTTTTATAATGAATGTTAATCTGACTAGTTACTCCTCTTAGTTAATTTGTTATTGTTTTTAATGGGTGAAATCTGCAGTAAATTATGATTAGAAGCTAATGAGTTATTGTGAAGTGAATTTATTAGATAAGAAGAAGATGTGGGAACTTTGCTTAAATTATATCACTGTTGTAGTGCACATTAATGCTTAAAAATAAAGGTGCTTCACAATGCCATAAAATAACCTTTTTTTTTTGTCAAAATGGTTCCATAAAGAACCTTTAACATCTGAAGAACCTTTCTGTTTCATAAAAGGATCTTTATGGCTGAAGAAGGTTCTTCAGATTATAAAAAGGTAAGAAAGAGATGGTTCTTTGTGAAACCAAAAATGGTTCTTCTATGGCATCGATGTGAAGCACCTTTATTTTTATGAATATAATACCTTTATTATAGATGATATAAACAACATGTGTCATTTGTCCAGATTTGTCCTCCAGGAAATTGTTTTACCAAAACCTGATTTGTGTTCACCATTATGATGAATTAGGCATATTTTCAAGGTGGGTGCTTACAGAAATGGAATAATTTGTAAATGTCAGGGAAATTATAATTTTTGAAAATGGAAATGAATGAAAGTTCTATACTCAAAATAAATCTTTCTAGTTTTTTTTTTTTTTTTTTTTTTTTTTTAGTTAAATCTTGAGTAAATTACAATACGTTAAGAATCTTCATTTATTGAAGGTTAAAGGTGCACTAGGGGATTGTCTTCAGAAAGATTTTTTGTTATACTGTTGAAAGTCTCTTCGCATCCCGATAGCAATCATTATGTTAAGTGGTTTAAATTTATTTATCTGTATTTATATATTCTGTGGAAGTGCGTAGGACCAAGAAATGTACGTCCAATCAAAACGCTCGGTCCAAACGTTTTAAATTGCTTTTCTACCTGCCTGTCAACGAATGTATCTGCATACCTCTGTGCACCCTGTTCACGCGGACAGAAAACGTCATTAGTGCATTCACGCATGCTGTGCAGACAGAGCTAGAATGGCAGACAAACATCAAATGCAAATGTTGCTTTTAAGTTTGCAGTGTTAAATAGATAGTAGCAAAATGAAAAATGAAAACTGGCATCATTTACTCACCCCCATGTTGTCATTAAAATGGTATGTTTTTTCCAATGCTGTTTGGGCCCAACGTTCTTGAAAATATCTTCTTTTGTGTCCTGGAGCAGAAACTAAACAACACGAGCGTGAGTAAATGATGACAGATTTTTGTGTTATGTTTTGGTTGGATTATTTCTTTAAAGAAGTGTGTGCATGATTTGTCAGTTCAAAATGATGTTTCAGAGTTCAATCAGAGCACATAACCAATCGTAATGTTCTTGCTGTCCTGTATTATCTGAAAGTGACTTGGTGATACATTCACCCACTGGCATGACGTGTCATCAAAATGATTGATCATACGGTTAAATTGCACTTAAAATGAAAATGAAAGAATGCATTGCAATAAATCCGACAAAGTCATTGTCTTCAAGGACACTTAGTACACAAACATTTGCAGGCTTACTTCATCAGCATAAGGTCTGAGTGTCTCCTCTGTCTGAGTGAGTGAGCACTTCCTTTTTTCAAAGGATGTGACATCAAGATGGGCTGGGGGGTTACAGATTATATCTTAATTTTTCAGCCTGTTGTTGTGACAATATTCAGCATGACTCTTGGGTTGAAATTATAGTTCATTTTATTGAAAAAAAAATAAAAAAATAAAAATGCAAAATATTTATTTACTCGTTTATTCATTCACAAGAGCCATCCTTTCAGCAAAACAGTCATTATAGCCAATTAGATTCAAAAAGTTTGATGCGAAAAGTGAAACAGAGAAATATTTTCACAAATGTGGAAAAAAATAAAAATCTGGAAAATCTGCATTTATTTCCACCGAATATACTTTGTAAACAAACACATTTGAACTTCACTGAACAAATTGCATGTATTATGGAGATAAATAGTGAAGATTGGTATCATTTATGTTGCTGTGGTTCTGTAATATTGGTGTAATCTTCAAAGCTAGATGAGATTCACGGGCATTATTGATTTTCAGACCCAGTGAATTCATCCTAAAAGTCACAGTAATATAATATCAAGCCAGAGGGTTTGGAAAAATAATTGAGAATATAGACTTTATCCGTTAGGACAGCGATTCTCAACTGGTTGGTCACAGGTCTGTTCTGATGGGGTCATGAATAGCAGAAGAAACCATGAAAATACTGAAATGCAGAAAACAAATAATAAACCACAACATCAAATCTTAAATATGTTTTTGTTTACTTTTAAACAGTGTTGGTATCATTTTTGTGGTATCCATTTAATGTCCAATGTAAAATCTAGATTCTAAAGCGAATTCAGACACACTGCTTCAAAGTACCACAATGTTTTGTTTTATTCTTCAAAAAGAAAATTATCCCATTACATTCTGAAGAGTTCTATGCATCTTTCAATTTCTTTTCTCAATAGCTTTCAGGTGCACACACACAACTAAACCTCATCAGCATGCATAATCTTGTTATGGACTGTCAATCACTGTTGATGATCAGGCCCCCCCGTTGGCCACCGCTGGGTTATTCCTGGCAGCGTAAATGATGTCTAAGTTTAAGCTCAAAGCATTTGTAATTACTTAAATACAAAATGCATCTTTTTTGTTATTGTTGTTGATAGACTCTCTCACATCTTCTTTGTTTACTTCATGAACAAACACTCATTTCTGTCAGAATTACATTGAAATAATTTCAGTGAATATGCATGTAAGCTCATTCCACGTGTTACAGGAGCGTTTGTTCTCACAGGTGACCTGACTCCTGGAGGTTTGCAGAAAGGGATTTGCAAAATAATGAAGGGCTCTGAAAACATACAGTAGTGTATTTTCTAACCCATGCATACAGATTAATGGACTAAAGTTTCACACTAAGATCAAAGCCTGTGGGTAATGATATACAGTTCATCACGTTGTGAGCGCCTCATCTTTCTTTCCATTCAGCGACCGCAACTCTGTTTTTCACAAAGTGAAATGTTGTATTGTTCCAGTAATCAATGTCCGCTCACCAAGTACAGCTTTGTATGTTATCACATTCTTATTTGTCAGCATAATATGCAGTTCTTTGAAGAGTACATTGGTTTTAGAAAGTATGTTATGTAATTTATATGTATTTTACATATAAATTATGTATCTCATATAATATAACATTATCTTAGACACAACAGAATGTTTCTATGCAAATCAAACAATGATGCACCCACGACTGGAACTATATACAGTCATGCCCAAATATATGGACACCCTTGGTAAATATGATCAAAGAAGGCTGTGAAAATTAATCTGCTTGTTAATCCTTTTGATCTTTTATTTAAAAAAATCACAAAGATATAACCTTTCATTGGATGATAAAAATGTAAAATGGGGGGAAATATCATTATGAAATAAATGTTTTTCTCTAATACACATTGGCCACAATTAAGGACACCCCTAGAAATGCTTATGAGTAAAATAACTCTGAAGTAAATTCCCATTCATATTCACAATTTTGAGTACTCCAGGGTGATTATGAACATGAAATTATCCAGCCATTGCTTCCTGTTTCACAGAAATATAAATAAGGGAGGGGGGGCTTTTATGCAATGAGCTTTTTAGCAGCAAACACTCAAGATGGGTTTGGTGAAAACAGGGATAAAAAGTACCCCATTTGTACAATGAAATATACTGCTGTATTTTTGATGTTGTGGGCCTATATTTCTGCTGGAGGTCCTGGACATCTTGTTTAGATACATGGCATCATGGATTCTATCAAATACCAACAGATAAAAATTCAGTAAGTGACTGACTCTGTTAGAAATCTTATAATAGACCACGTTTGGATTATCCAACCGTACAATAATCCATACACAAACCTAAAAAACAACACAAAAATGGGTCACTGGGCACAAAACCAAGCTTCAGCTATAGCCATTCCAGTCCTCTGACCTGAAACCTACGGAAAATGAGAGGAGGTAATTGTGGCCAATTTGTATTAGTGAAAAACATTTATTTCATAATGATATTTCCCCCCATTTTAAATTCTTATTATCTAATGAAAGGTTAGATTTTTGTGATAAAAAAAAAGATCAAAAGGATTAACAATGCAGATTAATTTTCACAGCCTTCTTTGATCATATTTACCATGGGTGTCCATATTTTTGGGCATGACTGTACATTTACATTTAGTCATTTTGCAAACACTCTTTTCCAAAGCGACTTACAATTGGGGAATACATAAAGCCATTCTTCTTAAAGAGGCAATTTTTTAAACTATATTTTCATTACTAAGTTTGGGGTGGGCAATAATTTTTTTAATATTGTAATATTGTAATAATTATTAAAATTTTACAGCTTTCTATTTGAATATAGTTTATAATGTAATTTATTGCTGTAATGTAAAGCTGAATTTTCAGCATCATAACTCCAGTCTTCAGTGTCACATGATCCTTCAGAAATCATTATAATATGCTGATTTACTGCTCAAGAAACATTTCTTAATATTATTATTAATGTTTAAAATAAGTGTGCTGTTTAATAATTTTGTGGAAACCCTGATACATTTTTCAGGATTCTGTGATGAAAAGAAAGTTCAAGTTTTTTTTTTTGTAATAATATAAAAGTCTTTTTTGATCAGTTTATACAATTCTTGCTGGACAGTATTAATTTCTAAAACATTTTTTTTTTACATCTTATTGACTCTAGGGGTGCACGATAAATATTGGCCAATAATTAATGCACATCTTGTCAGTAAAGCCGATTCTTTAATCAGCGGTAAATTCCATTAGGTGCGTGATTTGACAGAGCAACTGTTACTACACAGAGGTTTTGTTAACTGACAAGTCAATATTTATCGTGTACCCCTAATTGACACCAAGTGTTTCATCAGTAGTACTTTGTTTCATGGACTTGTATTTCAAAGCAATACTTCACCCCAAAAATGACATTTTTGTCATTAATCACTTACCGACATGTCGTTCCAAACCCGTGAATGTCACGTACGGGAACACAGGAGACGGAAGATCCAAGTGCAGTGTGAGATTTATTGGGTAATCCAAATCAGAGTCAAAAACAAGCCGGGGTTGTAACCAAACATCAATCCAAACAGAAACAAACAAACAGGAACAAGAACAGGAACTCGAAGACTAGGAACGTGAGGAAACCAGGTGACGGAAAGTAAGGACTCCATGCAGACAAACAGAAAAGGACTGGTTAATATAGAGAGGATAATGACTAACAAGTGAAGACACCTGAGTGCAATCAACAGGAGTACAATTACTGTGATGAAGGGACAAGGCTAGTGGGAATTGTACTGCCTACGGTGAGGTGCCTATGGGGAAGTGAGACCACTAGTGGACACCCAGGGAAACAGAGACCAGACAGCGTGACATTACCCCCTCCTCCACGGAGCAGCTACCAGATGCTCCACCCGAACCCAAGAAGAGACCAAGGAATACAGAGACCAGGAGGGAAGTGGAGCGGCGGAGGACCAGGGGGAGGGATAGAGGGCCAGGTAAAATGGGGAAACAGAAACAAGTGCAATTAACAAAAACAAGGAACCCAGGAGGGAGGTGGACTGGCAAAGGACCAGGGGGAGGGACGGAGGGCCAGGTAATAGAGGGTAACAGAGACAGGAAGTGCCAAAAAAAAGCAAAACCAAAACAACAACAAAACACAAGTCCAGGGGAGAACGGAAAGTTCAGTGGCCCAGGGCCGAACCGACAGGGCAGGAATCCAGGGTGGAGCAAGGTGGAATTGGAGCCATGCGGTTGAGTCAGAAACCCACCAGGGCGGTGCAGAAGACCACCACATCCGTGCGGTCGAAACAGAAGCCCACCAGGGCGGCGCAGAAGGCCACCACATCCGTTCGGTCGAGACAGAAGCCCACCAGGGCGGTGCAGAAGACCACCACCACCGTGCGGTCGAGACAGAAGCCCACCAGGGCGGCGCAGAAGACCACCACATCCGTGCGGTCGAGACAGAAGCCCACCAGGGCGGCGCAGAAGACCACCACCACCGTGCGGTCGAGACAGAAGCCCACCACCGCGGCGCAGAGGACCACCATATCTGTGGGGTCGAGACAGAAGCCCACCAGGGCGGCGCAGAAGACCACCACAACCGTGCGGTCGAGACAGAAGCCCACCACCGCGGCGCAGAGGACCACCATATCTGTGGGGTCGAGACAGAAGCCCACCAGGGCGGCGCAGAAGACCACCACAATCGTGCGGTTGAGACAGAAGCCCACCAGTGCGGCGCAGGAGACCACCACTGAGACGTGGAGAGGCTCTGGTAGTTCAGCGGAGACGTGGAGAGGCTTTGGTAGTTCCGCAGAGATGTGGAGAAGCTCTGGCAGTTCCGCAGAGTTTAGACTGGATTCAGGAAAATCAATAGTGACTTGACTCTGCTCATGAAGATCATTGGTGACTTGACTTTGCTCATGAGGATCATTGGTGACCGGACTCTGCTCATGAAGATCATTGGTGACCTGACTCTGCTCATGAAGATCAATGGTGACTTGCATTTGCTCATGAAGATCAATGGTGACTTGCCTTTGCCCATGAAGATAGTCGGTGACTTGACCTTGCCCATGAAGAACACTGGTGACTTGACTTTGCCCATGAAAATCATTGGTGACTTGACTTTGCCCATGAAGGTCATTGGTGACTTGACTTTGCCCATGAAGATCATTGGTGACTTGCCTTGGCACATGAAGATCAATGGTGACTTGAATTTGCCCATGAAGAACACCGGTGACTTGACTCTGTCCTTGAAGATCACCAGTGACTTGACTCCTGAGGTCTAACTGTGGTAGTGCTTAACTCATGAGTGTCAACGGTGACTTGACCTGACTCATGATTGTCAACGGTGACTTGACCTGACTCATGAGTGTAAACGGTGACTTGACCTGACTCTGGAGTGTCAACGGTGACTTGACCTGACTCTGGAGTGTCAACGGTGACTTGACCTGACTCTGGAGTGTCAACGGTGACTTGACCTAACTCTGGAGGGTCAATGGTGACTTGACCTGACTCTGGAGGGTCAACGGTGACTTGACCTGACTCTGGAGGGTCCAAACAGAAATAAAACAAACAAACAAACAAACAGGAACAAGAACAGGAACTCGAAGACTAGGAACGCGAGGAAACTAAGTAACGGAAAGTAAGGACTACATGCAGACAAACAGAAAAGGACTGGTTAATATAGGGAGGATAATGACTAACAAGTGAAGACACCTGAGTGCAATTAACAGGAGTGCAATTACTGTGATGAAGGGACAAGGCTAGTGGGAATTGTAAAGCCTACGGTGAGGTGCCTATGGGGAAGTGAGACCACTAGTGGACACCCAGGGAAACAGAGACCAGACAGCATGACAATGAAAGCTTCGTTCATCTTCTCAACACAATTTAAGATATTTTGGATGGAAACCGGGAGGCTTGTGACTGTCCCATAGACTGCCAAGCAACTTACACTGTCAAGGACCAGTGCCATTTTGGAGAACATCCGCTGATAGCAAGAAACTTACGCTCTTGATGCGCTGTTTTCATTCAGATCAAAGTGTAAATACACATAGAAAACGTATCCTTGTGTCACGGCTGACACAGAAGATCGTAAGCTGCTTGTGTTCTGCTCATATTCTCCAAAATGGCACTATGGTGATGCAGAGAGATACAGAGGAGACAAGTTATTGAATAAAGTCATTATTTGTTTTATTCGCATACAAAAAGTATTCTTGCCACTTCATAATGTTACGGTTGAATCACTGATGGCAGATGGACTATTCTGACAATGCTTTTTATACTTTTCTGGACCTTGACAGTGTAAGTTACTTGGCCCTCAATGGGACAGTTACAATCCTTTTATCCAAAATATTAAATTGTGTTCCGAAGACAAACTAAGCTTTTACGGGTTTGGAACGACATGGGGGTAAGAGATTAATGAACAAATTTTCATTTTGGTTTGGAGTATCCCTTTAAGTGTCTTTGTTTTGCAGTAAAAAAACAAGTTTGTACTCCAGAACTACTAGAAGTAGTAGTAGAAGCACAAGTACTACAATGCAAATGCTCCTAGCTATGCAAGCTCAATTTCACACATAGTTGCATTCTGAATTGTTTCTGAACATAATTCATAATTCGGCAAAAGTACATGTGGTGTTCAGAGGCATTAGTGTTAACTGCCTTTTTTAGGCACTAAAGTAAGCAGCTGTCTTCTGCAGTCACTTCTCTCTTTTCACAATTTTGCAGTTAAGTTCAGCTGTCAACTTGTTATAGCTAGCTATCTGAATAATAAGGCATCTGTTTTAATGCCACAGACACAGAGAGGAAAGCTATTACCTACATCAGTACTGAGATTTGTCACGGGACAGTGCACTTACAATGTGCTGTCCAAGCATATTTACATACTTGCATATGTTTCTGGTCTAAAATAAAGCAAATATCTGGAAGCTATTAAGATGTGCTTTCAGAGAATGTATCTTGAGTTTTTTTTTTTTTACTTATTTTTTGCATAAACATGTCATTTATATTCTGATGTTTTAGTAACTGATTCTAGGATTTCGCTGCTGGGAATGAGAAATGTGAGCTTTGTGCACTTGCCAGTTTTACAGCTTTGAAATGCAAATAACCATGCTTTTAATGCTGTGTATGTTATGCATCATGTATGTGACATGTAAAAAGATGCAGTTGACAAAATGCTGAGATGTGCAATGCATGTCATGCAATAGTAAATATAGTCAATTAGCAGATGCTTTTTTTTTTTCAAAACAGGCTACACTTACCAAGGCTTGACTCTTACTTTTTTCTAGCTGAAAAACAAAAGAACATAAGGAGATTATGTTCTAAAGCTAAAAGTACATAAGGACATTTTTACAAGAAAGAAAAAAAAAAGTTTATTATAATACAATACCTGTATTCCTATAGTTTAGGAATTTAAGAATGTATTTTTATTTATTTATTTATTTATTTATTTATTGTAACAGGAATACCAATATTACACAGGAAAACTGTTCCCCACAATGCAAAATTTTTAATTATAAACTAGCCTGAATGCAACGGAACTCATATTTTGAAATGTCCATAAACTAAACACTGTAACAATTCATCATGTGTTGAATGTGCATAAATGCATGTTATTCACTGCACATTCAATAGCACCATCTTTAGACTTTGAACATGTAGCACTTATTTATTTTATGAATCGTATCCTTTTGAAGTTTACTGTAATCATCACATTAGGATGTATTGTGATTTTTCCGTCAACAAATTTAAGACCTTTTAAAAATGATAATTAGGATTTACCGTATGTTATACTATTTATTAGATATTCGCGTTTTTTTAAATAACTGCAGGGACTTGTTTTATTCTCATAGATGCTCCTACTGTAAATACATTTTATAGTTCTCACTCCTCTATTTTTAGTGGCAAATGTGAGTGAAATTCTCGCACCGTTGAGCCCTGTTGCCTGTGGTTATGAGACTTACTCAAGGGGCATGATGGAGATTGCTTATGGATCTCCCCATGAAACCTACAAGCTTTCAGTAATCAGCCTGGGTCACAATGCCACACCACCCGGGATATATAGTGTCACAAACCTGCTGCTTTCAACTAACGCAGGCAAAGTTTGATTGATTTCGCATGGCCAGCGCAGAGTTAACACTGCATGAAAATCCTGGAGTTTGAGGATTGTATAACTCTTGGCTGTGTGTTGTTGATGCAGGAGGCTGGAGGGGGTCGTCTTTGACTGCGGCTGTGAGATCCGATGGATTCAGCTCTGGCAGCTGCGCGGTGAGGCTGGCCTGCACACCCAGCACCTCTACTGCAAGAATGGCGCAAGCAAGATTCGTCTGAGATCAATGAGCATTGCCCAGTGTGGTAAGACATCTTTCTTCATAAATAATACAGCTGTAGGTCAAGCACACACTACGTTTTGTTATATAAGATTAGATTATTCGTATGATGCAATATTTATCTCACATTATGTTGTATTATTGGGCAGAGTGAGGTAAGATCTGTCAGTTGTATTGCTCTCTTAATCAAGGAAATCATGCAACCATTTTTTTTTTCTTATTCTTTCTTTCTTTTCTATTTTTTTTTTTTTTGGTCACGTTAAAAACAGATTTAATGCAATAAATATGCAAATAATAATAAATGAATCATGTATCCATTATCCATTTCTAAAAATCAAAATCATATATGTTGGTAAGTTGCCAGTTTTAGGGTTAAGATTTGCCCTGAATGATTCCAATTAAGTCATGCACAGTATATGTGGCCATATTTTATAGATCAGTGTCATTTCAGTATTATTTATGAAAGATTACAGTATTTATTGATATTTTACATTAAATTAAAATAAAAACAGATATTAAAATATCAGTTTTAGTAATTAAATGCCTTTGTCATTTTTGTATATATATAATTATTTATTGTTTATATTTCTCTACAATTATTTTGTTTTTATGATATAGTTAGTTTTACACAAAATGTTATGGTATGGGCAAACAAAAACTCAGAAAAAAGAACTGAAAATTCAGAAAATGTGTATCATATACCATTCCAATTAATTAAGTATGGACTATGTATTTAGGCAGAAACTGTGGTTACTATGATAACTTCTTGTAAGAGCGTGTTTAAGTAATGTATATAATAGTCATTGTTGTGATCTAGACCTGCCAGATATCAGCGTTGCTCACAGTAACCTGACTGTGCTGGAGGGCGGTAATGTGACGCTCAGCTGTAATGGCTCAGGGTCTCCGGTACCTGAGGTGGACTGGACCGTGAACGGCCTTCAATCCATCAACACGCACCAGGTGATCATCCCACACCAAACATACCATTTAACCTTCTTTTCAGGCTAACCATAGCATAATGTTTCTGGTCTGCCCTCCAGTCAACTGTGTACTGGCCCAACATCCACTCCATCAACCTGACACTGGTCAACGTGAGTAGAGACGACAACGGGTTTGTTCTGACCTGCATCTCTGAGAATGTGGTTGGGATGACCAACGTGTCTCTTCAGCTGGCTGTGCTATGTACGTATTTAGTGCTTATTACAGGTTTTCTAGTCTCATACTTAATAGTGTTTGCTATTGCTCAATAATACATCAAATTATGTGGCTTGGTGAGAAAAGGTATGCTAGTACTTTAGCAAACAGAAGCCAGATTAAAAAAATAAAATAAAAATGAAATCCTAAAAATAAAATTATTCAATTTTTTTAAGATTCTAAAGATAAAACTAACGTAATATTCTTAAAAATAATTGTAATTAACCCTTTAGGATAGCTTTACACTTCTTGACCTAAAACCAAAAAGGTAAAATGTTTAATGATTTTATTATTATTATTAAAATTTTAAGCATAAATAACACTAGCTACACACATATATATTAGTATTAATATATATATACTATTAATTAGTGGTGGGCCGTTATCGGCGTTAACGTGCTGCATTAACGTGAGACTCTTGTCGGGCGATAAAAAAAATATCGCCGTTAATCTATTCTCAAAGTTGGGTTGGGAGCTGGGTCTATACTAAGCAAGCTATGATGACTTTCACCTTGATATTTTATATAACCGACTGGCTGAGGCCAGCCTAAAAAGATGCTCAGGACAGTTGACGGGCCACTGCTGCGCATCGTCACGAAAGCTTATCTTTTTCACGTGTTTTTAAGCCTTACCGCTTGTCGATTTAAACATTAAAGCATCCAAAAACAAGACGCGGAAAAGCTGAACAGAGTAGCTGGTTACTCGCGCGCTGTGTTCGGTGCGCACGAGAGAGAGAGAGCCGCGTATCACGGACAGCGACACTGAACCGAGCTCTCTTCTGCAAAGTTCTCCTGTCAAAAATGTCAAAATATCCACCCTGGAAATTATGCTCGAAAAAACTGTGAACTCTTACGTGAAAGTAAACAGTTGAGGAAAAAAATGGGATGTGTATTATATTGGATGCGTTCATCGTCTCTTAAAGTGACCGCGCCTAATTTAGCTACTGGCTGCTGTAATGTTAATCCAAGAAAATGAAAATGAAAATCACTCACTGCTCTTGACTGAATTACTTTGTAGTTTTAACAGTCAAACCAAAAATTATTCAGACACCAGATATAAGTTTTGATATATATATAGCAAAACTGTAATAATGTGAGAAATGTTGAAGGTGTCTGAATAAATGTAGGTTTGATTTCATTTTTACATTGAAGACTATCCAGTGCTATTTTAGATTTAATTATTTGGTTTCTGTACCTTGGCACCTATAAACTTGAAAAAAACTTAAACATTGTGTAAATAGCACAAAAAATAAAAAAATAAACGAACATACAAATTAAACAATTTCAAACAGGGCCCACTGGTACAACCTTCACTGGGTCCCCGCTGACCCCAGCTACGGCCCTGCTCACGCCTGTTTTACACATACTCCGTCTGCAGTGCGTATGCAGTCCATGTGCGTTACGTATGTGGTGCAGTACGGACTCGATGTGCTTTCATACAGGACGCGTTTGCAGTCCGCTACTCGGTACATAAACAACCTTCTCAAAGACTTACTGTTTGTCAATTTTATTTGGGTAACACACATATTCTGAATTTTAATCTAGATTAATTTCAAGATCACAGTGAGATTAATCTAGATAAAAAAAATTAATCTATGCCCACCACTACTATTAATATGTATATATATATATATATATATATATATATATATATATATATATATATATTACTATTAATATGGATGTGCATAAGTACTTTAAAGTGACAACAATGATCAGTAATTTACTGTAAATATTGATTGATCATGATTATGTCTTATGCGATTTTTTTTTTCACAGTTACAATCAGAAAAGTCTATCATTTTCTTCTTAAGGATATAAATAAGTTGTTCTTAAGAAAACATTTAACATTACCTTTAACATTTCCTCTAGAATGTGTAACACTTTTAGCTTTAAGAAACACAGTTTCAGCTTTTCATTTAACCACTTGCAAAATAAGTAGAATGTATTTTAATTTGTATGGTATTTAATCTGCATCCTGTAATTGCTACAGGTGTGCTAAGAATGGCTTCATTTGAAACACAAAATGAGAGGTCAAGATATCAGCAGTGTTTTCTGAATCTTCAGCAGCCTAGTTAAGAGCTTGTGAACAGTAGGCTATGCAAAGAGAGTATGTGTTTTAGGGTTTTGGCATATTAAAAAAAAAACATATTGTCTGTGAATCTTTAATCAGATGTAACCTTAAACATACATTTACTGAGGTTGCAAATTTTAACGCATATAACACCTTACTCTTTTATGAAGAAATAACTTTATGGACACGTTTAAAATAGAACAAGGTACTAAATGATGATGAATTGATACAGCAATTAACAGCTATGAACCTGTACGTCTTTGTGTTAATTTAATCAGAGGGTGCGTGTGTGTTTAGGGAAGGCGTTAGGTTGTGATGCATACATAAAAATAGACCTGCACTGCGCCATGTTAAACTGGGTTAAACAGGTATATAAGATGAGAATTAACCAGAGGCAGGATTGAATCTGAAACATCTCTGCAACTTTTCTATGTTTTAATAGGAAGGAATGGAGGACTTTTCCCAATGATGACATTAATGTTTTAGGACTCAGATATGATCTGACACTCAGGCATCATTATGCTCATTAAAGAGCACATGAATTTAAGACAGTGTGTAGATGAAAAGCATTACATTTTATCACTCTGCTTACTAATGACTTTGACGTTAAATTGAAATGACATTGGCAAGATATACAGGCACTGAGTCTGTCAAGTTTGGTTTTAATAACCAAGTACATGGTCTTGTCTTTATGAAGTAAGAGTGAGTACTGATTTCTGATGGCTTATAAAACCTTTATATAGCTAATTATATTCTATTTAGGTTTTTATCCTTTTAATAGTTGGTGTTCAAGTAAATATATTGTATATTATATTATTATATATGGTATATCATTTGTATATATTTTTAATACATGTCTGTATGAAAATTTGTATTAAGAAATGAATAAAAAATAAATAAGTAAATAAATTTTCAATTAGAATTAATTTAAATAAAAATGCATGAATATATATGCATGCTATCTGTTGCCTGTGTTTCTGTTTATTATTGTGACTTAATAGCTTTAGTGCTGAGAACCGTGTGAGAGGCGTGTCCTAGTAATTACCTGCAGACCTTCAATACTGATTGTCAGCACCTGTGTGTTTGCTTCTACCTGTGTGTCTTTGTCATTATAAGATCAGTTTTTTATCTGCTTCACTATGCCCTGAAGTTGTCCATTTAGGACATGTCATTTTTGCAATAAAGACATTTTAATTATGGAGTGCCTCGGCTATCAGAGATTTCTTTTCTCTACACTGTCTCTTATTAAATTTCTGTATTTAAATGCATTTTAAATTTTGTAATAAGTATATATTTACATATTATAAAGTGTGTATCAAATATTAGTGTATAAAATACAATAATTAAATTTAATATTTATATTTGACAAATTAGTGAAATTATATTTGATATATAAAATAAAGTTAAAATATACATATAAAATACACAGTACACACTTATTTATTATTTAAACACAAACTTTTATTTTGAATGTGATTAATCGCAATTTTTTTTTTTTACATGTATGGTAGCCACCGCAGACCAGTTCTTGACCATAATGTCAGAATGCACAAATGTGCTTTCTTACCTGACAGCATGGACAATCCGTCCTAAATATCGGATTTGTGAAACATCACAACTGGGTGCAGAGTCAACAAAGCCAAAGGGTTTGGCCCTGTTCCACTGAGACGCATTAATAATGCTAATGAAAAGTGCAGCAGTTGGATTTTAGCATTCCGATCAAAAGCTCTGGAATATGAGACACACGTATGGGATGCACAACCCTCCCATTCTCTTTCTCTTTCCCTTTCCTGGTGGGATTGCAGCAGGACTCTCTAAATGACAGGCTTCATGCAGTAGTGAGAGCAGACTGGCCGAGAGCAAGGGTGCTGCTGCATGCTGATTCTAAAACACTTGTCATCTGTTTAGGCGGGATGTGTGCCGAGCCGCTCTACAGGAGGGATACAGTATATCTCTCGTCTAGTCTCATCAGTCAGCCAAGCACAAATCACTTCGGCTAGAGGAGGCAGCTGACAATAATGATGCCTTCTCATTTGAATAACAAACAAATGTGCAGTGTCGGACTGTTTGCATGCAGTTTACCTTTGAATAGTGTACAATAGTGCGTCTCTTTCGCCGTTTTAGTCTTATGTTGTGTGTTCTTTTCTTTTATCTGTGAAACATAAAATAAGACGTTAGTCTGAATGTCTAAAATTCGGTTTTCCATACAAGGAAAAGGAATAGAGATTTGTATTTCCAAGCACATTTAGACTACATTTACGCTGCACCAAATTCTGATCTGTGTAAATCTGACATTTAGGACTATCTGTACACATTTTGCAGATAATTAAATTAGATCCATTTGTTGCCATAGTGATGATTCAAGAAACATAGGAGTCGTTGTAGAAAGAGAACAGAAATCTGGCCAGAAATTTGGCCTCTGCTCATGCTCAAACTATATACTTGTACTATTTCTTTATATTTTATTTTACTCTTATTCAAACAATAAACTAGGTTTTACCCATTTAGAATATAATTTAGAATATTTTCAAGATATGATGCTGCGTCTTTTACACACACAACAGAAATACAGGTGCATCTCAATAAATTAAAATGTCGTGGAAAAGTTCATTTATTTCAGTACTTCAACTCAAATTGTGAAACTCGTGTATTAAAAAAATGCACACAGACTGAAGTAGTTTACATCTTTGGATCTTTTAATTTTTATATATATTTTTAAGTTTATATATTTGGACTATAAATCAGCAATTTAGGTTTGGTAAGATTTGATAAATGGCAAAAAAAAAATATATATATATATATATATATATATATATATATATATATGTATTATTATTTTTTTTTTTTTATTAATTATGTAACTATAACTACCATAACTATTTTGTGGTAGATTGGATGCCTTGTTTGTAGTGTTCTTCCCATTGCCTAATGGCTTTCCATGAGAAATATGTGCACTTCACTGATGAGAATTTGCTGTCCTCCATTCTGTCCCTGTATCTCTTAAATAAAGCCTCCGTCTTCCTATAAACCCTCAGTTTTTCTTTCCTCCTTACAGTTCCGCCAGTAATACTGAATCTGGACGAGCCGGAGCGGAGGCATCACACCTGCATTGAGTTCACTGTGAGGGGTTTTCCCCATCCCACACTGCGCTGGTTCCACAAGGGCCGCGAGATCCTGCAGAGCGGATATATCCGCATGGAGATGGAGTACTACCAAGATTACTTGGAAGGCTGCTTGACTTTTCAGAACCCAACGCATTATGACAATGGAAACTACACCCTAGTAGCCTCTAACTCTCTTGGGTCAGTCACCAAAACCGTATACGGCTATTTCCTTGAGCCACCGTTCATTGAGGATGATGGTAAGTTATTAAACGGCTTATTTACTCTTGTACCATGTGGTATGACTTTATTGATATTTATTGAAATGACTCTAAAATGTTTAATATATATGTGTGTGTATTTGAAGTTTGAGGTCAGTACGATTATTTTAATTAGTTCTTGAAAGGAGCCCCACCAAGACTGCATTAATTTGTTTAAAAATACAGTAAAAAACTGTGAAATAAAACTGTGAAATGTTATTAAAATTTAAATGAACTATTTTCTATTTCAATATATTATCAAATGAAATTTATTCCAGTGATGCAAAGCTGAATTTTCAGCATCATTATTCGGGTCTTCACTGTCACAAGAAATCATTCTAATAAACTGATTTGCTGCTCTAGAAACATTTCTTAATATTATCATTGTTACAGTTGCTGCTTAATATTCTGTGGAAACCATGGTACATTTTGTTTTTCAGGATTCTTTGATGAATACAAAAGCATTTATTTGAAATATTTGATTCAAAATTTTAATGCGCCCTCACTGAATAAAAGTATTGAATTTCAAAAACAAAGTCTTACTGACCTCAAACTTTGAACAGTATATCTTTTACACATTTTTATGCTTAAAAAGGTTTTCCATTTTTAATCTCATATCATTTTCTTTCTTTTTTTTTCCATTTTACGCTGCTCTTTTAGGAATAATTGAGTACAGTAAGTGCCTCTTACTTTTTAACAAATACATAAATACAGACAGAAGAAACATATTAGTCACATCACATGTCCTTGTTCTGCTTGTTGAAATTAAAACAAATATTTAGCTTCAAATAGACTATAATCTATGATAAGTTCTACATTGAAGAATTTAATAAAACAATATCATCTACCATGCAGTATCTCCTAATAACAGCTCTTCTCAAGTGCAACAAAAACACAGAGCTTAGCAAAAAAAAAAGCCCAACATAGCACACTTGCACCATCCCATACTTGAAATCATCCTTAGTATCCGTAAAAGAGGACACCCCTAATAACTCTGTACACAATTAGATTGAAGAATAGCCCTTATGAATTGCAGCATGTTTTTGGCACGTACTGTATACAAGCTCTATGCATTAAGAGTTCAGGATGGTGTAATTGTCCAGAGGAGGACGGCTCGTGCTTTGGATGCGTGATGCAGCAATATGTGAGCCCTGCTGCACCTCTGCCATTATGATTTAATTAAATGGCAATTCCTCTATGACACCTGTGAACAAACCACACACAGGTTCAGACAAAAGCCTACCCTACTAAACCAGTTTACATTGTGGCTCTCAGACAGCATCATAAATGTACAAGTCATGAAGTGAAACTGACAAAATAAATATCTAGTAAGGAACAGAAAGAATTCAATATATAGGGCGGAGATGAGCTAGTTCTCATGGCGAAAGTTGTCACAGGGCTAAATAGTTAAATCAAAATATGATTTATTTATTTCAATTCTGATATTATGAAATTTGGCATCACACTAGCATAGTATTTTTATGCGAGTACATACACATTTCATGTTAGGGCTGGTAGTCTTACTTTTGTTGTTGGTTAGTGGTAGTCACATGATTTGATTTGTTGTTGTTTTATACAATTTATTACTTATAATATCTATTGGGGGGATGGTTTATTTTTTTATCACCTTATTTATTTGTATTTGGCTAGATTTTTTCCCTCTGAGAAATAAAGGTGAAAATGTTGTTTAGCTTTTATGCAGCCAAGGATAAACATTACGAAGCAAACATTAAAAGTATGTGCTGGTTTTTATGTTTTTATTTAGCTTTCCTTTGTTTTTGTTTTTTTTTTGTTTTTTGTTTTTTTGAATAATTTAAAACTTAAACTTTTTCAGTTGGTTGCCAATGCAACATGTCTATTTTTTTTTTTAATTTTGTGAGTTTTTAATTTAATTTTTGTATTTCAGCAGTATTGCAACAAAAATATTTGTATTAGTTTTAGTTATCAGCAACAACACTCGTCTTTATTTGAGCAACATCTTTTCTATTTCCTGTAGCTCCAACACCTGAAGATGAGGCGAAGAGTCCTGAAGAAGATTCATTCGGAGTAAGAAAGTAAAACTATCAAAAGGCTAAAGTTCTTCTTTCAATTCAGTTGAATGCTTTATTGTTTTTTTTCTGTAGATGTCTATTGCTGTTGGTCTGGCTGGCTTTGGCTGCGTCTTCCTCATTGTGATTTTCGTCCTCATCAACAAATACAGCAGACGCAACAAATTTGGCATAAAAGGTATGACTAGAGTATTTAGCTGCATTTTCTTAATGTCAAAATGAAGGCAACTTCTTGCTCCATATTTTCAGGGAAGTCAATGGCTATCTTGCTGGATGGGAATTAATTGATTTGCGAAAAATGGTCTCTTTACGACAGGTGGTTGGATGGGAGTAAATACATTTTAATAAAAGACAACAAACATTTTTGTCTTAATGCGCATTTAAGTAAAAAGTGGTCCAATTTTGATGTCATGTTAACTTTAGATATTTTATTCCCAGTGAAAAAAAAGCAAAACTACCTTAATTATCTTCATCCTTTCTTGAAGCAACACAATAGATTTCCTCAGTCTTTTAGCTGTCAATCATCTTGCGAGAGTTCTCGGCTTTGGTTTTAGGCTATGTTTAGAGCCTGCTTTTAAACATTGGTCTGGCACATCATGAGTCAGATAGGGTTTGGTTTGTGCTGTGTGAGTTTGTGTGAATAGAATTTGAGTTGAATGCATCCTCCAGTCTCAGACATTGGGGAGGCAGTTGGCGGAAATGCCTGCGAGTCTTTCGTTGGTTAGCTTGACTTCCTCTGCTAATATTTAGGTTTATATCACTGTGGTGCCAGTGCATTCAGAAATGCAGTTTTATATTCAAACCTACATTTGTAGTAAAGGTGGGCAGTACCAGAAAAAACATATGACTATATGAGTAATTTTAGATCACGGAAACTATATAGGTATACTGTATGAGATTGTTTCGATTTAAATGACCATGAGTTCATACCTACTGTAGTTTTAGATACTTAAATGAAAGATACATTTCTTTTTAACTCAAGTGTTTCATAACGTAAAGCTGGTGTTGCATTGACACCAGTGGTATTATTTACATATAATAATCACACCATTGACCATTTTAAAGTTATAAATATTATCACCCATTTCTTCACCTTTAGGTCATTTCAAACCTGTAGGCACATTTTTGATGGATTCTTTATGTACCAACACAAACACATTGAGTTTATGCATTACCCCCTTGATCCAACATCCCTTGCTTTTTTCTCATATATGTGTCATAAGATGAAAACGCTCTCTCACATTGTTGTGACAGTCCTGTGAGAGACAGAAAATATGGGCTCTGTTAACTCCAAAGAGGAATGGCTCATTATGTCTCACGATCGCTGGCAAGGTTAAAGAGGCATAAACGGATTGACACTCAAAGCGTGACGTCAATACGAGCACTTTTTTTTTAGCATGCTGGCCTTCCCACAATACACCACTTGTACTGTTTTTCTCTTCAAATCAACTGGAGGTCTCAGGCAGCCATTACCTCAGATTGAGCTGTATTGGATTTTTGCCTCACTCAATCATTCGGGAGCATTTTTTTTGCCGCTGGACTATTAGGGCAAGCAGTAAAATCTGATTTTGTGGTGCGAGTGTGTGTTTCTTGTTTTCTGTGTTTGGACCTTTAGTTTGCTATTAAATCATCAAATCATGAACAGAGGTTGTGCTGTGCAGCGTCCATCTGATTTTACTTGCCTTTCAAGTCGTTCAGGGCATTTCTGCAAATGGTAAAGCTTCATAATCTGCCTCAGTCTTAAAGGTCCCATGACATGGATTATTTCCTTTTCTTTAAATGCTTTTTAATGTTTCCTTAGGTGTACTTATATTGTTAGTATGATTTTTACATTTAAAATTTAGAAATAAAAAGCATTTTTATATCCTGATATTAGCCCTCTGGCTTGAATGCTCTGTTTGAAGGGGCGTGTCTGCTGTGAGACTAGCTGTGAGAGTTGAGTAAACGACAACTGTTGTGATTGGCTGACATCTTTGCATTTGAAATGCGTATTACATGTGGAATATATATATATATATATATATATATATATATATATATATATATATACTACTACAGCTGTCGAGATTAACGAATCGTGGATTTGTTGATTATATAATTATTTTTTCGATCTTTTCCCATGCAGGCTGCGTTGATGAGCATTGAATAGACAGAGTCTGTTTATCGCGTGAATGCAGTCATCTCGTCATTATTGCAACACGTTTTCTCTCACAAAATGCTTTCACAACAGCTAACAGCAAACACATGAATGCACCACATGAATACAGTAAGACAGCTCCGAGAAAAAGGGAGCGTTCTTTGATCGCTCTCTGTAGTTAAATCACAATTTAAATAACAGATTTGTTTCATGCTACTAAGAGAAACAACGTGAAGTTGATCGTTTAGTCACTGGCTTGATTCACTGATGCATAAACAGTATTAAACGATTTAGAAAGAAAGTCTGTGTGAACTTGAATAATTAGCTACACATCAGAAATCACTGATCACAGATCAGGCATTAATGAACACTGTTACTCACTGTTTATGGCGGTGCTGTCGAATCCATATCATAAAAGTCTGTTTGTAACGCCTGTGCTGACATTGCGACTGAATTATATTTAAATATTTGGGCGGGCAAAGCAGAGAAAGGGGAGGTAACAATTCTCCTTACAACGTCACAAAGAGGAGATTCAAGATCGTTTGAACTTCCATTTTCTCAAAGGCAGAGAAAGATAGCAAAATCTCGATTTGCACCGATTAAAATTTCTAGAAACTTGGGGACCATATACAGGCTAGGGGAACTCATACTAATGTTGAAAAACCTCAGAAAGTGAAATTTTCATGTCATAGGACCTTTAATTTATGTGTTTGGTTGTAATTGTGGGTAAAAATCAAAAGAGAGAACTTGTGTTTGCATTGAGTTTTTCCTCGTAATTTTCTTGAGAATTTGTATACTCTCTTGTATACTTACATTAGGCTACAACAATAAATGGATAACTCAGTAATTATTTATTAAGGTGAAAGCGTGAACTTTCGTATACAGTAGTTAGTTTCTCTAACATGACTATATTACAAAGTTTTAACAAGGAAGAAAAGCATTGTTATGCATAGACATCTGTTGCTGCCATTGTAATGATCAATTTTAACTAACTTTGGCCCTACTGTACATGGTAGTGCTCAAAAATTAATACTTATATGATACTTATTGACAATCTTGTGTTAGTCATACTACAGCGATAAAAAACACATATTATTGCTGATAACTGATAATTGTATAAAGCAGGCCTAAATGCCTAATTATTTTTAGTGTAAGGGCTGGTTTGATCATATCCTGTATGATGCATACTGTAATTTCCTGATTCTGTGGAGGGAAACTTCTTTTAATCAGTTCCTGTCCGCTATCAATCAAAATGTCAATATGAAAACAGATAATTGATTTGCATTACCAAGAAGAAAGCACAAAGGAAATGTTGATTTCAAGCCTTTCTCTTTGCAACATTTCCACTGGGGATTTCAGAAGTTTTATTAAATTCAGTTCCATATAATGCATTCATTTCCTGTCAGGAGAGGATGTTTTAAGAGAGCCTCAGGCTTGTGTATTATCCTATGGTCATTATTTTATCTTAATTTTGTCCAGCCACAGATCTGTAATATAATCAGTATCCCTGCATGATGTAAAAGTGGTATTATAGATATATTGGGTATCGTACATGCATATGGTGTATACAACCTGTGTGCTGTTTTTATTATATATATATATATATATATATATACATATATATATATATATACTCCTCAAAAATTATTATTTATTTTGGATATATATATATATATATATATATATATATATATATATTAAAAATGAATATTTAATTTATATGTATATTTAATTTTAGATTGTTTTTTAGAAAGCATACAACAAAACTACCCTACAATAAGTATTTTCATAAATTATTTTATGAATAATTTATGAATCAGTTATATATGAAAATATAAAGCTATATTTCATAACAAAAACAATGTAAAAGCTTGAGTTGTGCATATAATTTCTTAATGTACTCTAAAGTTTTTATAAAGTATAAGGGTACATTTGCAGACGGTGAGGTTGCGCTCATATGTAGATGTTTCTGTCGGGTATTATGATAATTACTAACTGCGGTATACTGCATTTAGAATAATCCGGATTCATCAGGATATGATGATGTGCTCTAGGGCTTCTGCTTTTGATAAATAATACATATAAAAAAATAAAAAATAAGTTTAAATGTACTATCTGCATCATTTTCCGGGAACACCGCAGTGCAAACGAAGAAGCTTTGAAGTTTGTATTCACATTGTTGAGCCAACAGCTCAGTCTGTGATGTTTACATCCTGAATTGGTTAAATATATTTTCATTATGTGAATGTGCAGGTCAGAGTTCAGCAAACCTGAATGTTTGTGTTTGAATGGAGGTGCAATATAATTATTTGAGGACACACCTGTTGTGAATCTGGCAGAAATTTTGAGTGAGAATATTTTCTCTGGACCATTCAAATACAATAACCACAGTAATTCATTAATTCAATAATTAAGAAATATTATATTATTACTATTCCAAGTAACAGTTTTCTATCTGAATATATTTTTAAATGTTATTTATTCCTGTAATGCAAAGCTGAATTTTGAGCATCATTACCCCAGTGTCACATGATCCATCAGAAATCATTCTATTATGAATGACACATGAAAACAAGGCTGCAAATTTATCATTGCAAACACCTGTGATTCTGAACATGTTGACAATTTTACTTCCAGCCAACTTGAGTCGACATGCTTGACAGATAAATTGAACATTTTTGTACCTGAAAAAGCAGAACAATAACCATGAATGACCTCTTAGGGCTTCCGTACAACAGAAAAACATCTTAATTTTACATAATTTTTTCCGAAGATGCACTGTGAGTAGTCATTCTTAAATGGGCTTACTCTTATATGCTGACTTACTGTTTAAGAAATATCTAGCTTACGTATGTATCCCTCGTTCCCTGAAGGAGGGAACGGAGACGTTACATCAGAACAGACTGAGGAATGGGGTCTCGCCTGAGAATCCTATAACCTTTGAGTGGTAACATAATGAACCAATGGTATGTTTAGTACATTGGTCTGCGGGATTTGCATCGCAAAGCAACTCGCATTCAAGTCTTTGCTGAGGAGCCCAGCCGTGTGACCTGGCCGTTCAGTGGAACAGCGATTGTGGCAAAGGGACATAATTTCTCCGTTCCCTCCTTCAGGGAATGAGGGTTACATCGGTAACATAGACGTTCCCTTTCAGTGGACGAATGGGATCCCTTACAAAATGCCACAATGGCGGGACTTATAAGAAGACTTACAAAACGGATATCAACCCGTGTAGCGGTGAGACACATAAAGCTCTACCCAGCCCGCAGGGTAGAATGTTTCAAAGTCAGAGATGGCAAGGGTTGCTTCCCAAGGAAAAGGAAAACCGATGCAAACACAACCCGTGAAGGTCTTTTAGAGGAATAGCTCTTTCAGTGGCGCTGAAGCACTCAGGGGAATGCAGAGCTGGAGAGAAGAAGCAAGAAGCCCACAAGAATCGCTAAATCATGTTGTGGCGCCAACACCACTGAAGACTCGTTTTGAGTCTTTGACACTCCGGAGAAACAAGCAGCTTAGATGTGCTCGGCTCTGAAGCGAAAGCTTGAATGCGAGTTGCGCACGCTTCGCTCCTTATATAACCACACAGTGGGGTGGAGCTCGCAATGCTAATCCCACAGACCAAGGTACTAAGTGTACCATTAGTTAATTCTGTTAACAAGACCCCATTCGTCAGTCTGTTCTAACGTAATGTCAAACGTGACCGACTGAAGGGAACATTTATTATTATCAATGTTTAAAACAGCTGTGCTGCTCAATATTTTTGTGGAAAAATGTTTTTCAGATTTGATAGAAAGTTTAAAAGAACAATTAATTTCACATAAAAATATTTTGTAACATAAAATCATTACTGTCACTTTTAAAGTTCCGAATGCATCCTTTCTGAACACATGTATTATTTTCATAAAAAAATAAAAAAAATAAACACTTACTAATTAATAAACACTTACTTAAAAATACCCCCAAACTTTTTAACGATAGTGCACATTATATAGCTTGGCCACATCTTAATGTCACACCAGACATCTGAAATGGCATGATCTACTTTTTGGCAAATATTAGGGAAGGAAGTCTCCCCATGAGTCATGACTCATGATGATAACATCACTAACTGCATGTGACAGAGTTTATTTTAGCTTCACCATGAAAACCCTCCCCTTTACCTCCCTCCATGCACTTTGCCCTGATAGCTCACCTGCCTATTAAGATCCTATCATTGCTGTCACAAGGGCTTAAACCTTCCTCGGCTACATTACTGAAATAAGCCAAGGGCTGTTTAGCACACATCATCAAACCCAAAGATTTAATTCCTGACTGACTCACCTTGCCCCAGCCGATGAAGCAGTCAGTGGAGCCACACATAGAACAACAGTTCACATGTGAAGACACCCACCAACATTTCTGCCGCAACCCTGACACGCAGCTTCTTTGACAGACAGCAATGCACAAAGAAACACTGAAGCTGTCGCTGATACAGATCAATGACCGTTTTCTGATGTCAAAATCCCAGCAAGGAATGGCTGCCTTTTTTTCCTCCTCCTCCAAAGTGGAACAGGGTCATTCAGCTCCATTTTTCAATTTTGAAAAGCACTTCACTCCTTTATGATTGGGGTTTAAAAGGATACTTTGCCCATTGAATTAATGCACTGTGCTGTTTCAACCATATTCCTGCCCTACCAGCAACCGAACAAGTGTCTGTAATCACATCATTTTGGTAATAAAAATGAACATATACCCCTCTTGAGATAGAAAAAAAAATCCTTGCTCATCTCATATTTGATCATTTTTTTCAGGTTCATTTGTTGCTTAAATGCTCCCCAGCTCTCAAATGGTGCCAGTATGAACCCATTATGCCTGACTGTAGTAGTATTTGGTATTATAAGTGGTGTTTGCTAAAGCATTTGAACAGACCTGGAAAAAAAAAACTTTGATGCATCACTCATCCTGCACTATTTGCAGAACAGACATGAATGATACATCAAATCGTGTGGCTTAGTGAGACCTTTTTTTAAGCCATCAGAATTGCATTGTTTTGTAGACTATAAAATAGATGAAAACCCATAGGCTTGTCACTGAATATGTCATTTGAACCATATCTAGAGAAGAGAATAGAGACCAGCTTTTGACACGAGATAGTAGGCAACCACCAAGAACACTTTAGGCATCATGGAGGAGAGTTTTGTTTTTGTTTGCATAAAAATCAGCCATCTGGCATTTGAATTCAAATTAGGAAGGGGAATTACTGAATCCTATCTATCATTTATATATATATTTATCCATGCATCCATTCATTCCATCCGTCCATCCATCTATTCGTATGTCCACCAGTCCAATTGTCTGTTCATCTATCCAACTATCCAATCCCTCCATCTATTTATCCATCCATACATCAGATCCATACATCCACCTATTTGACCATGATCCATTCAATTATCCATCCATACATCTGTCCACTGTTCCATCAATCCAATTGTTCATCTGTCCCTCTATTTTTATATCCATTTGTCAATCCATCCATCCATTCTTTCCATCATCCATTCATTCATTCATCTATCTACTTTGTCATTCATCAATTCATATATAATCTATCGATTTATCTGTACATTTATCCAATCATCCAATTCCTCCATCCTTCTCTTCATTCAACCCATCCATCCATCCATCCATCCATCTGACTACTGTTCCATCCATCCAGTTGTCCATCTGTCTATTTATCCATCTATTTGTGTATCTATCCATCTGTCAGTTAATCAATTTGTTCTGTTCATCTATCCACTTGGCCATCCATCTATTTGTATGTCTACTTGTCCGTTTGTCTGTACATCTATCCAACCATCCAATCCATCCACCCGTTAATTCCATCAATACATCCACCTATTTGTCCATTCATCCACTCATTCATCCACTTTTCTATCGATCTAGTCGTCCATCTGTCCATCTATCCATCTATATGTGCATCTATCCATCCATCCATCCATCGATTTATCTATCTATTCATTCATTCATCTATCCATTTGGTCATCCATCCATTTGTATGTCCATCTGTCCAATTTTCTGTCCATCTATCCAACCATTCAATCCCTCATCTATCCATCCATCCAATCATCTATCTATACATACATACTGTACATCTGTCCACTGTTCCATCTCTCCAGTCGTTCATCTGTCCATCCATTCGTGCCTCTATCCATCTGTCCATCCATCCATTCATTCTATCTACCCATCCATCCATCAAAATTTGACTTCTGCTGAAATCCATCCACCTATCTATCAATCCATTTATTTCTCCGTTCATCCATTCATTCCTCCATCTATCCATCCATACTTTTATTATGTCCATCCAATCATCTATCTCTCCATCTATTTGTGCATCTATACATCTGTCCATCCCTCCATTCTTTCCATTTACCCATTCATCTAAATTTGGCATCTGCTTAAATCCAAGTTATCCATCCAACCATCCATCCAATCATCTATCCATACATACATACAATTTGACATCTGCTGAAATCCATCCAAGTCATCTGTCCATCAGTCCATTCTTTCTGTCAACCATCCATCCATCCATTGAAAATTGACATCTGCTGAAATCCATCCATCTATAGATCCGTCCATCCAACCATTTCTCTGTTTATCCATTCATCCATCCATCTATCTGTCCATACTTGTATTCTGTCCATCCAATAATTCATCTGTCCATCTATTTGTTCATCGATCCATCTGTCCATCCATCCATTCTTTCTGTCTACCCATCCATCCATCTAAATCCGTCCATCAAGTCATCCGTCAGTCTATTCATCTGTCCATCCATCCATTCATTATCTCTACCCACCCATCCATCGAAAATTACCATCTGCTGAAATCCATCCATCTATAGATCCATCAATCCATCAATTTCTCTGTTTATCCATTTGTCCATCCATCTATCCACCCATATTTTTATTCCATCTATCCAATCATCCATCCATCCATCCATCCATCCATCCAGGAAATTTGAGAAATTTGAAATTTGTGTCCTATTTATAACCTGTGCATAAACTATGCTTCTCTGTGACTGAGCTGTTTTTTTCCAACATAAGTACTATCTAGTAAAAACACTTAACCTCTCAATGCTGTTCACCAGACAGATACTGCCCATCTCAACTCTATTATATAGGGAATAGGGGACATTGATAAACGCTGTTCTCTCCCTCTTAAGGCAGTATGAAATGGAGATGAAGGTGTGCGTCGTGCAGAGATGAGGGGTCATTATCAGCCCCCAAAAGGCAGTGCACTAAATCAATTTCATGCCAGTGAAATGGCTCAGTCCCTCTTGCCGTAACACCATTAAACATGACAGAAGCTGACATGGTCTGGACGTGCTTTGATAATGATTGGGGTGAGCACATGTAGATTACACAAAAAAATAAAAAATTGTGTGCAGTTAATTATGAACTGGTGAGATGAATATGTTCTAGAACATTCAGTCCAGGGTCAGAATTCCCATTACAGATATGTTTGGTTTATTTTGGGCTTGTGTTTGTAGATCATTCAAGGTGAGGAGCAGAAATCTTCAGCTAAAACTTAAAAGGAAAAGCCTAAAATAAAAACTTTAGATTTAGATTTAGAAGTGCATATGCACCAGAATGAGATGCAAATGTCTGGTTATATACATTTTTATTTTATTTTTATCAAAATGTTTGACCATGTTAAGTTTTATTATAGTACAATAGCTCATTCTGACATTGATATGACTATTTATTTTAATCACAGTCACCTTAAATCAGTGGCTCCATTCTGGTATGTAACACACAAAATAGCCGTATTTGAAACAGTGATAGGTTATTGTCTTTTAGGTACAGTACAGTATAAATTGTTCTGCGAAAAAAAAGCAAAAATGCTGAAACATATATTGTTAACTGTTATTACAGTCAAATTTGTAATATTGTGAAATATTATTAATATTTAAAAACATTTTTGTTTTATATGTTTAAAAAAATGAATAATAATCTATTCCTGTAAATAAAGTTGAATGTTTAGCAGCAATTACACCAGTTACTTGTCCCATGATCCTTTAGAAGTTACTCAAAATATGCTGATTTGCTGCTGCTGCTGCTGCAAAAAAAAAAAAAAACACACACTTTATTATCATTATATTTTAGTTATACAGTAATATGTTAACATAACAGTAATATATTTTTTCAGGATTCTGCAGAAAGTTGAAAAGAGCAACATTTTTTCTAAATAGAAATCGTAACATTCTAAATCAATTTAATGTGCCCTTGCTGGATAAATGTATCAATAAAACATATATAAAAATAAAAAGAGTAGAACAGTTGTCCTAGCTTATGCAAAATGTAAGTATTTTGTAGCACCTGTTTCCATATATATATATGTGTGTATGTACGTGCATTTATCCTGATTCTGACTATCCACGCTCTGTATTCTAGTTTTCCAAAGACTATCTGTCTGACCTGTGCAATACACTTTTGAAAACACAGGGGCATTTTGTGCATTAACTTTAGTAGAACTGTCATCTATAATAGGAAATTTCTGTGATCGTCATGGTGTGTTGTCACGGTTGTCACAAGAGAGGAGGACACAATAGTGAAGAGCGCTGTAGGGATTGAGAAATCATTTATTTTCCACACTGAATCAAGACTGTGTTTCCCCCTCACCAGTGTTCTGCATTTATTGATAGGTCACTTAATTTTATAGAGCCTCCACAATGCTCATAATTTCAATGACGTGAGCTGTCTGCCTTAGTATACACATCTCAAGCCTTTGTTTTTTCATGAAGGAAACACAAGTGCTTGCTCGGCAGCAAAAATTATATACAGTATATGGATAAACAGATAGATAAATAGACAAATAGTTGACGCAAACAAGACCAAATGCATTTCAGAATGCAGATATTATGTCATCACTGTTGGTTACACTTTCAAACGTTGTGCTTTACTTTCTTGAAAAGTATAAAGTATATACTAATGAAAAATAGACAGCACACCTGAGGCTAAAATTATAAGTTATATTTATAATTATACGTTTGAATAGATTCAGTATGTTAACATGGTTCAGGCTGACTTAACAAAAGTTTCAAACAAAAGAAAATAAATACAGTGTTCCATTGCAAGCAGTGTAATTATTCAACACAATGCCACTTGAATGTTGATTTGTATGTAAGAACTTTCTTTCTGGACTTTTTTGCACTTAAATGATATTCAGCAAAAAAAAATAATAAAAAAATTAACATGTTTTTTGTTAAATGGAGGTCATCCATTGTTATTGTTCTTTTGTCTTTTTCGCACACAAAATGTTTAATTTATCTGTCAAACATCATTCTATAAGCATGTAGACTCAAGTTGGCTGAAAATAAAATTGTACATATGTTCAGAAGCCACGATACGATACGTATTACGATACAGGACTGCACTGAACCTCAGTAGAATTTAATAAAACAGCCATTTTTGAAACACTGCATACTTAAGGGCCAGTGCTAACTACAACCCGAATTCCGGAAAAGTTGGGTCGTTTTTTAAATTTTAATAAAATGAAAACTAAAAGACTTTCAAATCACATGAGCCAATATTTTATTCACAATAGAACATAGATAACATAGCAAATGTTTAAACTGAGAAAGTTTACAATTTTATGCACAAAATGAGCTCATTTCAATTTTGATTTCTGCTACAGGTCTCAAAATAGTTGGGACGGGGCATGTTTACCATGGTGTAGCATCTCCTTTTCTTTTCAAAACAGTTTGAAGACGTCTGGGCATTGAGGCTATGAGTTGCTGGAGTTTTGCTGTTGGAATTTGGTCCCATTCTTGCCTTATATAGATCTCCAGCTGCTGAAGAGTTCGTGGTCGTCTTTGACGTATTTTTCGTTTAATGATGTGCCAAATGTTCTCTATAGGTGAAAGATCTGGACTGCAGGCAGGCCAGGTTAGCACCCGGACTCTTCTACGACGAAGCCATGCTGTTGTTATAGCTGCAGTATGTGGTTTTGCATTGTCCTGCTGAAATAAACAAGGCCTTCCCTGAAATAGACGTTGTTTGGGGGGAAGCATATGTTGCTCTAAAACCTTTATATACCTTTCAGCATTCACAGAGCCTTCCAAAACATGCAAGCTGCCCATACCGTATGCACTTATGCACCCCCATACCATCAGAGATGCTGGCTTTTGAACTGAACGCTGATAACATGCTGGAAGGTCTCCCTCCTCTTTAGCCCGGAGGACACGGCGTCCGTGATTTCCAACAAGAATGTCAAATTTGGACTCGTCTGACCATAAAACACTATTCCACTTTGAAATAGTCCATTTTAAATGAGCCTTGGCCCACAGGACACGACGGCGCTTCTGGACCATGTTCACATATGGCTTCCTTTTTGCATGATAGAGCTTTAGTTGGCATCTGCTGATGGCACGGCGGATTGTGTTTACCGACAGTGGTTTCTGAAAGTATTCCTGGGCCCATTTAGTAATGTCATTGACACAATCATGCCGATGAGTGATGCAGTGTCGTCTGAGAGCCCGAAGACCACGGGTATCCAATAAAGGTCTCCGGCCTTGTCCCTTACGCACAGAGATTTCTCCAGTTTCTTTGAATCTTTTGATGATGTTATGCACTGTAGATGATGAGATTTGCAAAGCCTTTGCAATTTGACGTTGAGGAACATTGTTTTTAAAGTTTTCCACAATTTTTTTACACAGTCTTTCACAGATTGGAGAGCCTCTGCCCATCTTTACTTCTGAGAGACTCTGCTTCTCTAAGACAAAGCTTTTATAGCTAATCATGTTACAGACCTGATATCAATTAACTTAATTAATCACTAGATGTTCTCCCAGCTGAATCTTTTCAAAACTGCTTGCTTTTTTAGCCATTTGTTGCCCCCGTGCCAACTTTTTTGTGACCTGTAGCAGGCATTAAATTTTAAATGAGCTAATTAAGTGGATAAAAGTGTAAAATTTCTCAGTTTAAACATTTGCTACATTATCTATGTTCTATTGTGAATAAAATATTGGCTCATGTGATTTGAAATTCCTTTAGTTTTCATTTTATTAAAATTTAAAAAACGTCCCAACTTTTCCGGAATTCGGGTTGTATAAGCAGTTGACCTCTGCAATATGAAGGGCCTCCATAACTGTACCACAGTACAATATAGGTATAGCATATGTTTAATGTTTACATTGGGCACTCCCCACCAGGTACAACATTCTGATTGTTTGCATTTAGTTTTTAAGCCCATAAATAATAATTTACTCATTCTAATACATTTATATTGTAATGTACTCATATTAATATATTAAAAATCATTCCACAAATGAATGTGCTCTACTTTTTGAAAATAAAGAGTTCTAAACTAATGCACTGTCTTCTGTATCTTATGCACACACTCTCAGTCACTCACACAAATCATGCTTTTCAACTCAATTTTAAACGGTGTCCTTGTATCCAAATTAAGCACTGTCCACTGCTGTGCTTGTGCCACAATATCGATACTGGGCCAGCTGTATCGATATTCGTATTGTCAAATCTCTGTGACGATACATCGTCGTATCGATATTTTGAACACAGCACAAGTAATGATGCTGAAAATTCGGCTTTGCACCACAGTCTTCACCCAAAAGGCATAAGTTTAGATGAGCGTTCGCTTCTAAAAGGCTTCTGTTCTCATGTCACAGCTTTTGTAACTTAATCTGTCTTAGTGCTGCTTTTCTGCTCTAGTGGGAACAAATGCAGCCAATTTTTCCTCATTAAGCGTGATAATTAGCAACAATTGTAAAAGTAATTTCCCAGATTAAGCAACCTCGGCAGAGCAAAGCATGTCTATTAGCTTAAAGCCGTGTGTACACTGTATGATTCTTGCAATAATTTTGTCGTGTGAGACTAAATTTGCAGGTCGCATAGTGTGACATGCTCACCAATGGCTGATTAATTGCCTTTGTTCTGAATCTTGTACAATCTGAGAAGCGTTGATCATAAAGGATGGTAAAAAAATAATATGCAGTGGGCACTTGGTTTAAAATGAAAATGAAGCACATGATGGCTCTTCTTGGAATAGGAGTTCACTGAATTGTCAAAAATTTACATTTGCTGAAAATGTACTCAACCTCAAGCCATCTAAAATATAGATTATTTTGTTTTTTTTTTAATAGGAAAATTTTTGGAGAAATTTGTGCAGTTTGAGAGTCCAAACAGCTGATAAAAACATCACAGTAGTCTACAAATATGAGTCCTCTATCCATAATTTTGGGTGAACTACTCGTTTAAGGCCATCTGACCAACACGCCACTGAAAAGGGAATAAATTGGAACTCTATCAGAAAGACATAAATGTTAAATGTATTGCTTCCATAGCAGATGATTTTGTGGTGGCTAAAACCAAGAGGGTTGCTGGTTTGAGCCCTAGATTATCAAATCTATGAAGTATGACCATTGTGCCACTGAGTTAGGCACTTAACCCTAGCTGCTCCGAGGGAATTGTTGCTGTATTAAACATATACAAGTTGCTTTTTGGATAAAAGTATCCACTAAATGAAAATAAATCTCTAAATTTGTCATTTTTCTGTCACCAGGGTTAGATTTTAGTCCCGTCTGAAGATAATTTGCAAAATTTATAGCGTATTGTGATATTGCATTGTGGGATCCTTGGCAACTCCCAGATCGAATGTTTTCCTCATTTTTTTTTCAGCATATTTAGGATCTCTGTTGAAGGCATGCGAAGAGTCACGTATCTCAGACATTAGTCAAAGACAGTCATCCATCCGGTCGATCTGCTAGAGGAACACTTGTAGCCTTTCACTGTACGTCAAAAACAGCGTCTGCCATGTTCTGATACCAGCGTCATCCCTCAGAGAACGCGTCATGTTCACTGTAGATAAGTGGGCAAATGCAAATCAGTCTTATTTCCAGCCCTCTAGTGTTTGTTAAAACAGCACAGAAATCACTGCACTCTCAGAATCACACACCTCTAAAATAGTCTATAATCATTTTAATCCCAGATGTGAGAGGAAGTTGCTTTTTTAAAGATCACAATTTGCTTCTGAAAAATGTCAGCACACATGGTGTGTTTGAGAACTTGAAACACTCATCTTCCTCTTATGTTGATCAAACAAAAGGAATATTCTTACTTTTTTCACCTTTGCCTTTAGCAGTGCGAATGCTAACAGTTAAAAGGAAAATTCAATACTTGGATTGAGATCTGGTGACTGTGGAGGCCATTTAGGTAAAGTGAAATCATAGTCATGTTCAAGAAACCAGTCTGGTATGATTTGAGCTTTGTGACATGGTGCATTATCCTGCTGGAATGGCCATTTTATACAACCGTCCACTAAACCAAAAATTTATATTCTGTTACATTTAGACACAATATTGTCTGCTTTTCCTCAATTTCACCAATAAAAAACAGCAGTGTCTTTTTCCGAGCATCACATGGTGCTATTTCATTATAGAATGAATCCAAATTTTTTTAAATAAATCGATTGACCAGTTAATTAAGATAGTCTGTAGCTTCTTCTTGGATGAATTAGCGGTTTTAACAATTTGGTTGAATGAACGACTTGAACATTTCATAATTCAAAATTAAAAAAAATAAATAAATAATAATAATAACATATTAATGGCCATTTAAAACTCATTTATTTCGTAACTTTATTATACAGTTCTTTTTTTTTTTTTTTTTACACAACTGTTAATTGAATTTTCTTCTTGGAACACAAGAATTAGTAACAGTAGACATTGGGTAACAGCCTAATTATGCTGTACAACAGAGAGCACAACCACTCACTAGGGTTTGGAAAATAGATATTGTAAAGCTGTCTTACTGCTGCAATAAGAAAGATGCATCAAGAGCTCTTCTGAATGGAAGTGATACATTCAGGTGATTATATACAGTGCAGGTGTGTTTTTTTAATTGACAGGATATAATAGGCAGCGTGGTCCTCTCAAACATCTGTTTGAAATTGATTTCAAAGATAATGGTAATCATATACACGGGTTTCTTGTATACAAACAATACCGGATGCGCGCACATCCAGGAGGCAGAAAACCGCTATCTGTTATGCCGAGTTCAGTAAAAGTACATTGTAATTAACGTAGATTTCGCATTGTTTGTAATTTCTTGTTGACTCTATAATAAATTGCAATTTCAGAGTTGGATCTGTTTGTTTGTGTTTCATATTAATATATTATTAATATAACATTATGTAAAACGTCCAACTGTTTACGAATCAAAATCCGGACATACTGTGGCACGTTGAACATCTGACACCCAGCACTGGCTCGGTTGGTACAATTGACAATGCAACAACTCCTTGGCATTTTGACTAGCGACAACACCACCACCTAAACCATTTACTCCGGTACGAAGAGCGCGGGTCTTTTGCCTCTTGGTTGTGTGCGCAAGCAGTGATGACGTCGCCGAGAAATCCATGTATAGACGTCAATCATATATTATGTATTACTTTTGGTCCCATTTGGTCTTCACTTTGAGTGACAATCTAATTACCCCCTCTGGGACTTGGGCTTTCTAGAAATCATTTGGAGAAATACCATGAATCATGTTGCATCCTCAAGAACTTGATGAATCAGACCAGTGCTGGTTAGTGTCTGCAGAATGGCAGCAACTTTAAGTGCCACAAAAAGCTACCCATTTATGTCAATCACAGGCATTAGTCTTTCTAAGGACTAATACAGCAATCACAGATGGACAAGCATGAGATATGGATTTTTATTTTGATTCACAAATAACTAAATGACTTCAAGGGCAGCATCGGAAAATCAAGAAAAGGTTGGAACTTCAAAAATGTCGCTATCGTTCAGCAGCACACTGATTGCTGGAGGATATTCTGCCTCATGTAAGAAATAAACTGAAAGGCTTATGGACAGAATATATTGAAATCCTAACAAGAGCTGTTTGCTTTCTCTCAAACAGTGATAAGCCTCAGGCAGCATTCAGTGCTGCAAAGCCCCCTCATCGAGTATTTATGTGACATCTGAAAGAGCAGGAATTAAAAAAAATAAATAAATAAAAAACAGTGTGAATGTTTGATAACTGTAGAAATGATTTAAATGCATGGGATGCTCTCTCTTTGAATAAAGCGTAACATTGAAGTTTGTCATTAGTGCTGTTTAGAATAGAAGTGCCACTTTACATTAATGTGTTACCCTTAAAGAGGTCATGTTGTGAAGAATATATATACTTTTTTTTGATAATTTGAAACAAAACAGTTTGATGCACCAATTCATTTCTAAACCTGGGTATGCAAGAAACCATGATTAACATTTTCAAGGGCGTTTATCCTCAAAATCAAAATAATTTATTAAATATATAAAGTTGTGCTGAAAGTCGGTGCCAATAGTCTCGTGGGCAGCATGATGACATGTTGCTTCAAGCGTCACAAATTCATGTCCTGGCTCATAGACCGTCGCTTTGTTTCTAAATACTGTCCGGTCATTATAAAAATGCAAAAATGACAAATATAAATCTTAAAAAGTCCTAAAAGAACGTATGCATGCATAAATTAATAAATAAATAAATTAACAAAAATATAGCAAAATGTTAACATTGCAAAGAATATTTCAAGTAATACATATAATAAATCAGTTTCAATATATCAGTATATTAAAAGTGCAATGTTGCAATTAATAAATACATAAAATAAAAAATAAATAAATAAAATAGACCCACCTCATTATTCCAATGATTTTGAATGTTTTGCATTTGAGTTTTTTGTATGTGACATTATTTTCAGAGGGGATTCTCAATTGATTCTCATTATGATAATAATAATAATAATAATAAATAATCAGCACAAATTACATTTACTGTAAAAGCTTCTCGGGGGATATCAAATTAATAATGTATTATTAAATATAATGCTTTAATATATTTATTTCTCCCAGACAAAACAGTTACTCTGGTAATCCACTATAAATAGCTACATGAATCAAATTGAAATATTTCTCATATTTGCCTTTAATGATCAAAAACAGTACTGAGTTCTGAATCCCTGTGTTCTAGACACTGTAACAGGGTCACAGAACCGACTTGAAAAAAAGCCTTTAAGTCTTAAATTATTAAATTAAGTGTTTCTCACATTATCTCGTTTTGTCCTTGATTTGAGCTTGTTTGTTCCTGTGAACTTGTTGCTTTGTTCTTGGGATGGGATTAACACAGTTGCATTATGATTTAAAAGAGGCAAAATATATTCCAAGGGCCCCTACGTGTGTGTGTGTGTGTGTGTGTGTTTGTGTGTGTTTTGTTTGGCTTTAATAAATCACTTGGACTACCCGTGGAATTCTATCTAGAATTAACTGGAGAGCTAAAAAGATATGCTTATTTGATACATGTTATGTAACCATCTGTGGCACGACTTGAGGAGAATCAGACAATAATTACATTCTTGCCTCCAGCACTGTGTCTGATTGAGCCCATTATGCAAACCCAGATTTTGGGTGACAGCGGCTCACCTCTGTGATTATCTGTCCTGCACATTTAAGATTAGCTGGTGTGTATTTTGGCTTTCTGTTTGCCACGGTATTTGCAGATGTATTTCCTAGAGTCCTCAAGTTGTGATTGAACCCATGCCGGTGCTTTGGTCTAGGGAGCTTCAGGAGATTGTCATTGTCTGTGGTTATTGATGTGACTTCCTTCCCTTCAGACCTCATAGAACCAAACTTGGCACCATGCATTCATTTGTCTATAAATTAATTTGGATTCACATGAAGACATACTGTACAAACTATCTACAAAAATGTGCACATGTGTGGCAGAAACAACCTTAAACAGTTTGCGTTGTTAGATAACTGGAATGAATATGTTTGCAACATTTAGCCTCCATGCAGCCTGTAGCATTCTCATATCTAAGTGCAGTATGAAGTGCTGTGCTAGCACTTAAACAGTCCAAATCTATTTTCTATGCGTCTGGGCCTGCCGCTGTGGGTTTTGAATATGGCTCATTGAACAGAGTTTTCTTTTCACTGTTGGATCAGTGAAGTCATGGGGCCACGCAGAAGCCTGATCGATAGCAGTCTTACTGTCAGTATCTGAATAATCCAATGTTTCTGTGCGCTCCCTCCGACTCTGTAATACAAGGTAAATATTTAATGGCCCCTGCTCAATCGTGGCCCACCACCGACTGCCCAGGATGATGCAACGATATCAATTTTGATCACACCTCCCTCTGTTTAAATTGCTGGAGTGTGACTGATGAAAGTGGCTCTTTATTTTTTCATTGCACTTCAGTTCAGGAGATTGTGTGCTAGTGTAGACTATGAAAAAAGATGGTCTGATGCTTGTATTGTGCTTGGTTAGCCATTCTAATGTACATGGAGCCTGGTAACATTGTTAATTACATGTTCAGTTGTATCTTTTTCTTGTTTTTCACATCCACTACTTCTGTTTTTTAGTCAATTCAGTAGAGTGGCAGAATGTTCTTGACTACTGAACTTATGGTTATTTTTGTTCATCCTTGTAACATATTGTTCGAGAACTGATGTGGTTGTGCAATGATAAGCTTTATTTATTTATTCATTCATTCATTCATTGCATGTTCCCATTAACATTCAATCATGTATTTATTTTTCATGTATAGCTTGGAGTATTCATCATGGTAGTATTAGTTATACTGGTTTTATTTCATTTATGCTGATTTCATGCTGAGTAGTAATGAGAATCCAATCAGAGTCACCGCACAGAATAATTTTAAATAAATATTTTAAAAAAATAAAAAAAACACAAGATCCAGATCTAATGAGAATGTTTAAATTAATTAATTAATAAAAAGAATAATAAAATGAAATAAGTCAAATAAATAAATAAGACCTCCAGATCGAGTGAGAATATGTTTTTTTTATTTTTTTTTTATGAAAATTATGTCACAGATGTCACAAAATCTTAAAATATACTTAATTTTCTTAATTCAATCATTTTTTTTTAAACGTAATTTATTAAGGGCAAAATTACCTTGGCATTTTGTGAGATTCATCCCATTAATGTCAGTGGCTAAAGACAAAATAAATGTGTATTATGCGTTTAGTAGGTTGAGAATTCTTGTAGAATAAAATAGGCTCCAACTTTTCTCCCAGAGCTTTTTATAAAATCATAAACAAAATAAATGATTTGCCCAATGGAGGAGTCATACATTTCCAAGAGCCTACCTTGTGAAGAACCATCAATAACAGTGGTCTGTATACCTCCGAGTGAGACTTGACTGGGAACACCAAGAGTTACACTCAAATGTTTAATATCGAAGTCTTAGATTTACTTTGTCAACAAGCATTATTTCTCACTAGGACCCTAAAAGTCAATCTCAAAAGATGTGTGGTTATGTTCATTTTTACCTATTATATGTCACCACATGAGCTACTGAGTAGAGGCTTCACCAGTTCAGAGAACTGCAGAAGCTTGCAAAACTTCATCAATGAGACATTCATGTACATTTATGTTTTAAGACATTAAGCAGATCCTAAATATACATAAGGAACTGTTGTGGTCAAATATGCAATTTAAAAACATAGTGACTAAAACTAAAACCTTATGCCTTATTCAAAGCCTAATAAACTCAACACGAATAAGCAAGCCAAGTCACTTGTGCTTGTCACTCCAGTCTGGAGTGTTTGCTCTGAAGCAGTTATGGCAAGACTTCACACACCTTGCACCTAGGGTTGTATTTGCGGGGGTTACACCTTCAAGTCTGGGCAATGCTCCATAAGCCTGAGACAGTCAAGGTGAGAGAAAAAAATAATAAATAACACCTCCAGGTCCCTTCAGCTGGTACTGATACAAGAGTTGGTGAGGTATATTGATTAAATGAAAAACTATTCTTTCTGATGTTAGCCTTCGAAATTCACAGAATGTGACAAACTCACCTAGTGAGCTGCCTACCTAGACAGCATTTGCAACATCTTGGGCAAAAAGACTTAAACAGGCTTTGAATACTCCTACATTTGGCCAATTTGCATCGTGTATATCCTTCACAGAGAGGACGAAACCAAAATGGATCTTGACTACGTGAAAATTAGTACAGGATGGCTAGTGGAGATGTGGAATATATCCTAAATATATACATATTCTTATGAAAAAGTGACTATTTTACCCAGTATTTCTAAAATACTGTTAAATTTACAGTTTTAAGAAGAGAATACCCATTTAATGTGTGATTTACTGTGAAAAACTGTCCACTGACATTCCCATAATTCCCTTGAGTGACACTTTACATTTGATGTTTTTTCACTGAAATAACTGTTGTGTGTTTGTTAGTGTATTACAAAGGTACAAAACAGATATTATTACTTCGATAGGTTGGTATATTAAAATTATATCAGTTTATGAAATAATGTTTTGCTGTCAATTTTAGGGTGCTTCCACACCTGTAGATCGAATGCTTTGTTCCGAAACAGGGATTACAATTATTACAATGTTGCTTTTTATTCTTGGTGCAGTTCCCTTTCACACTGCAGAGTTTCAAAATGTACCAAAAAATTGTTAATACAAGTCACATGTTAGTTAACTGTCCTCTCATTGGTCAAAGTTCCATGGTTTAATTTCCAGTATTCTACTCATAGCTGTCATCCGTCAAGATGAAACGACAACAGCTTCGAGGGCTTTTTTTTCTTTGTAGCTGTCATTATATTAATTTATAATTTTGAACAGGTGTCCAGTATTCATCGGGAAAATATATTTTTTAAATGAACCTAACAGTTACTACAAAGAAAAGCAATAAGACGGCATTATAAAATGTAAAGTCGCGCTTTGATTTTGAAGGGTGAAGAAGTGATCATTGATTTTGAAGGGTTATAAAGTGAGAATTGAAATTTGAAATGAAACTTTGCAAGATCTTCATAATAAACATAACAATGCTGTAAAAGTGGAGTTTGAAAAGATGAATTTACCTGTTGGTCGTGATGACATTTAATGTTCTCAACAAGCTCTGTAGTTCACTTTAATCTTTTGCCACCTTTTAAAGAAATGTAAAAGCCTAAATCAGGAGTGGGGTAATACTGATATATTCATGTTGAAGAATAAAACATAAAAATACCCTGAGCTCATTTCAGACATTTAACCAAAAACCCACTGACATAAGGACAATAGAACCAGAAATTTTATTTGTGGATTTAAGGACTCATTCCTGCAGCCCTCAGAAAGGCAGCTCACTAGGTTTTGGAACAGAACTATAGAGATTTTTATTCGAAAATCAGGGTATTCAGATAAATGGATTAATTTTCACATTAGGATAACTGAATTTCACATCAAACATTAACCGACAAGAACTCAGCTTGGAATGAATTCAGTGAAATAATGCTCATTAGGTGAGTTTACAGATATCTGTCCAAGTCTACAGCATTTCAAACAGATTTTAGATATTTGAGGAGACTACATTCAGTACTTCAGTCCCTCTGTGTTGATCATTTGTTTGGTTGGCCATGTATAAATCGGTCCCCTGAGTGTGCTTTGAACAACCGGTTGTTTTAAAAAAAAAATCCTGTTTTGAGGCGGGCTTGTTGAAAATGATATGTTTACCAGCAGTAACATCCTCCTTCCTCCCCAATTCCCCAGTTCAGCTCAGTGGCTCTCCCTCAGGTTGCAAATTTAGATGATTTTCAACCAGTTAATTTCACAATGACTAAACAAGTAAACTTGATGATAGAGTTTTTGATGTCTTAGTAGTCTTGTGAAGGTTTAATGTTGTGAAATGAGCCGATGGTTGTTAAGTCTTCCTGCTTAGCTAGTGTTTAAAGTCTAATGTCTCCTTTGGCTCTTTACAAAGACAGTAATCTGAGCCTGATTGGGATCAAAGCCATCTTTGATTTTTTTCAATACTTCAGAATCACATTCAATCTGCTGTAGGTTTATCATTACTTTGTGCTTGCTCTACAGGCCCAGTGGCAGTCATCAGTGGTGAGGAAGACTCTGCAAGCCCTCTTCATCATGTCAACCATGGTATCGTCACACCCTGCTCTCTCGATGCGGGACCTGATGCCGTCGTAATCGGCATGAGTCGTATTCCTGTCATCGAGAACCCACAGTACTTTCGACATGGACACAACTGCAGCAAGCCAACCACTTGTGAGTACAACCACATTTGCAGAAATTCGACATAGTTCGTAATGTACTGAACTGAACAGCTAGTTGTTAATGTTGTATTTAAATGCGTATAAGATTTGTGTATGTGCAGTGCAAGAAATCACAGTGCAACAGGTACGATTTGACTCATTAGTGTAAGTAGATCTTGCTTTAAAAAATAGCAAGTAAGAACAAGGTCATAATAAACTTAAACCCAAATGTGTTATCTTGGAAATAAGCCACATGCCAAAATATTGCGACCTGGGCTTGCCAACTTTATTAACTCCATAAACTGGATTTTTTAATGAGCTGCGCCCAAACAACACCAGAAGAGGCTTAAAAAGTGTTGCTTATAATAAGTGGACATGGCAACCCTTCAAGAGCACGCTCTGCCAAGCAACCTTCCAAACATAAACAAAACATGACGGCTCTGTCAATGATGATTTAATTAAAATCTCTGAGCATAATGAGTCTTTGGTCACTGTAATATTACCAAAAATAAGATGCCAAAATGTTGATACGGTTACCACGGTGTCAATCATTGCAACTTCAAAAGTGAGTTTTGTTCCGTACACACACAAGCCTGCAATTCACTCCTGACAACAGTGGTTCAGATTTATATTTCAAATAAACGCTGTTCTCTATTTAAATGTATCAGTTTCCACTATTAAGCTGCACAGCTGTTTTCAACATTGATATGAAATGTTTCTATAGCACTACATCGGCATATTAGAATGATTTCTGAAGGATCACATGACACTGAAGACTGGAGTAATGCTGCTGAAAATTCATTTAAATGTACATTTTAAAAAAAGTAGAAACATTTTAAATTGTAATAAATCTAATTCCTGAAGGATAAAATAATACACCAACTTTTTTGCTCATTATATTCTTTCACTCAGAAATACTTCTACGTAAACGGAAATAAATGTTTATGACAGTATCACTGTAATTGAACTCTAGTGACACTTTAGTGAATCTACATGGTGCTTCTAAGGGAACCCGTGAATTTTACACATAAAAAAATATTTAAATACTTTCATGGCCACATCACATTTTTCAGAAAGAATATTTTTAAATGGTGATGGAAATAATATCTGTATTTATGAAAGGTCTCTACTGTAAACCTTTTAACTAGCCTAAAGTATATCCTCATCATATAGCACAGTATATGGGTCATTATGAAGATGTGAAAATAGGTATGTGAAAATTAGCACAATAGTGTTAAGAATAGATGACTTTTGCATAGCCGTAGCTTGCACTTATTGCAGAGTGCATGGGAACAAATGCCAACTCTGTTGTTTGCATAAATGGCTCAGAATGTAAATGCAGAGCTGCTGCTATGATTTATAAGATCATTAATATATTAAGTTGCTATTTTGGGGGTCTGTTGTGACTGAACCTGTCCAAATGAATTTTCTGGAGCAAATGGTGTCTTAGTTTAGACCTTTAATGTAATTAATTGGAACGAATATTCTTGTGACTTTGCATAAGTGTTTTTGTTAGCCAGTTTAAAAAGCTGAAAGGGGCACTGATTGATTTATAGGGCACAGTATGGTATACATGGAGACACACACTTGCACTCATCAACACAAACGGACTATTTATATTCCAGGCACAAAACAGTGGTCTATTCACAGGGTGAACTGACGGCTATGAAAAGGAATCCAAAGGCAGAGGACAATCACATTTTGCCCTCATGAATAAATTAACTCTTTATGCATAATGGATGGCATAAAATCTTTATGGCTGTAGATGCATAACCATCATAGCGTGCCCACATCTGATGAGTGCATGATATTTAAATGACAGTTAAGCTGCTTGAGAGAAGGTATATCTTTACTTCTCTGGCTCTGGGCTACTACAAAGCACTTTATGTTTAAGCTGTAAGCTGAATCATTTATATAAAGATACACCTTATAAAAATGGTCCAAAGTTTAAAAAGTATGTTTTCTTTTATGGATAGAATATAAACTACATTAGTAGAGCGTGTGGAGTGTGGGTTGGGTATCAGACCAGTTTCACCCAGTTAACAGATGACATTTTTAGAAATCTAATTACAGTCCAAATCCATAAAGAATACAACATGCAGACTTCAGCTTAGAGCATTTGCATTACAGGGCAGATTTTACAAAGCTAAGCAAGTCATATTTTATCCCCAAATCAAAATGAATAAATAACGTGTAGCATAAATAAGATCAAGTTCGTTCCTCTGTCAGGTGTGCTGTCTGTTCGACCATATCCAATTCCATACCGAGAAAAGAGATCCTCTGCATTGGCGAGAGTTTGCTCTTTTACCAGTTGACCCGAAGGCCCAACAGGCTGAGGTGCCGGAGCACCAGGTCCCTGTGCTTGCACAACTGATCCCGAGATTGTGCTAGTATCAGCCAATCATCTAGATAGTTGAGAATACGAACACCCTGCTCTCCAAGAGGAACGAGAGCTGCCTCCATGACTTTCGTGTAAACATGGGGAGACAGGGCAGCCCGAAGAGCAGGACCTTGTACTGATATGCCCGTCTTTCGAACGCAAACCGCAGAAAAGGTCTGTGGGGTGGAAGGATGGACACATGAAAGTATGCGTCCTTCAGGTCGATCTCTGCAAACCAATCTTGGGGACGGACGCACCCGAAGGTGCGTTTCTATGTCAACATCTTGAACGGTATCCAATGAAGGGCCCGGTTCAAAGCTCGCAGATCCAAGATCGGTCGTAACCCACCGCCTTTCTTGGGTACAATGAAGTAAGGGCTGTAAAACCCCATCCTCATATCGGTTGGAGGGACCGGCTCTATCGCATCCTTCGGCAGTAGGACTGCGACGTCTTCCTGCAGAACAGGGACATCAGACGCTTTCACTTGGGGGGATGCCAGGTGAACTGAATCGCATAGCCGAGGCTGATGGTCCGCAGGAGCCAGCGAGACGGGCTGGGTAGCGCTAACCAGGCACTTAAAAACCGTACAAACTCATAAAAAAATTATTATTGTATTATTTCAATGTAATACATTAATAAGAATCTAATGGGAACTCAAAGGTAAAATCTGAACGCATTATGGTAATTTGTGGAAAAATTGCTTTAATTTTCATTAATGTCACAGTTCAGGAAAAATAATAATAATAATTTGACCCAAAATAGGCTTCATTCTTTATATGAAATATGCCAAATGTGAAATGTCCCTTTAATTTAATGAGTTCAATTTATACAGAAATTTTGACTAATAAAAAATCTAACTTTGATTACATTTTATCTGTAGACTGCTGCAGTAGGTGTATTTGAAAGGAAGCTGTTGCACAGATTCAAGTAAGCGAGTCCTTTGAGAGCCATGACATGCTGACTTTTCAGGAATCCATAAGATGATTGACTCCCACAAGTTATTCTGCAATAACAATTGAGTTGTGCTGCATTTACAGTACTTTCCTTTTCAACCCAAAAAGAGTTCATGCCTGAACTACTAGCACCAACTAGAGTTTAGCTTCACCTATATCCCTATATCTAAGAATATATATATATATATATATATATATATATATATATATATATATATATATATATATATACTGTATATATATATATACTTTGCTTTTTGCCAAATAGATCACGAAACATACAATTATGTTAACATAGCACATTTATTTCAGAAGAGCAAGGGAATTTTTCTCTCTCTCTTTCTCTCTCTGTGAGTTGGCTCTTTAATTTATTTAATTATTAATCATGAAATATTTGCCGCGGGGATTTCTAGCATAAGTCATGGGAAATACAGCGTCTGGATCACATGCAATAGACTGAAGATCATTATTCAGGTAGCAGTATTCTAGAGGAAGTGAGTGCACTAGAACGTACAATAAGCTCCAGTGAGTACAAAGGCTATAAATATACTGTACGATCCTGACTGTGCATTGCAAATATGGATGATTTTGAGCAGTGCTGTGTCTGGCACATTTATCAGATTGTCAAATTTTGTCTCTCCAATAAAACAAAATGCCTTAAATGATCCATCCATCAATAAATAAATAAATGTGTGTGTATATATATATATATATTAATAAGTCTCTTATGTTTCATTCTGCTAACATGTTTTAACACTGATAATTATAAGAACCATTATTAAAATATATAAATTATAGCAGCAAATCAGCATAAAGTATTAGAATGATTTCTGAAGAACCATGTGACACTAAAAACTGTTGTAATGATGCTGAAAATTCATCTTTGCATCACAGGAATAAATTACATTTTCAAATATATCCAAATAGACAATAGATATTTTAAATTCTAAAATATTTGTCAAATATTACTGTTATCAGATGCCTTTGTCACTTACATAATAATATTTAAAAACATACTAGCCTACTTAGCTACAACTTAATGCATTCCAAAAAAAAGTCACGTATGAATGTGTAGCAAGAGCCAAACTGCAATTATATATAAGAAATTAAAACAATGTCTTCCATTTTAAATAACCAGTCTTAAAGATACAGCTGAGAAAAGCAATTATTTTATCATACTCCTGCAATATCCATTCATTTCTCCACTTCATCAGGTTAGTGACAATGACTGCTGACATTTGCATTCAGCAGTGACTGTGTTTTTGCGTCCTGTTCACATTTAACTGCTCGTGACGTTTAGAGAAGATATATCCATGCTGATGTCTCCTGAGTGCACCTTCATTGTTCTGGACACAAATACTTCGATTGCATTGTTTCAAGGTAACATTTGATGACAAGCTGAATTTATCAGGCTTGAGAGTGAGAAGACAAAGGCATGAGCTCAGAAAAAGGGCATTGTAAATGAATGCAGGCCAGGTTTAATGGAGCTCTGAATGTGCACACCTTCACATAGATTCTGATTCAGTCCATCTATTGTTGCTGCTCATAATTGGAATGCCATCTCATCAAACCATCTCAATGAAGGTGGACACAGTCACAACCTGGGTGCTTAATAACAACCAAACAGCCAAATTTGCAAATATTATATATATATAAACAAAATTTTTTTGTTTTAATTTAATTTATACATTTATTTTCTAGTCAAAAAAATAAACATATTGCATTTGTGAATTTCAGTTGATTTGAATTATATTGTTTTAAATTCAAATTCGCATAATCTAAGCATTTTATTATTTATACATTCATTTTCTTTTGCATTTTTTATTTCTAGTTAAAAACTACACATTATATATGTGAATTTCCTTGAATTTGAGTTCAGTTTAATTATACTTAAATCAAAATTTGTTTAATTTTTTATTCATACATACCTAGCTGAAAATGACACTTATTATTTATGAAATTCTTCGAATTAATTTCATTTTAATTCTACCTCGTCAAAATTCAAATCCGCATTTCATTTATTTCTTTTCAAATTGAAAATGACATTACATTTGTGAATTTCTCTGAATTTGTGATTAATTTTAAGTTTACTTAAGTTATTTTTTTATCAATTCAAATTCAGGAATTATAATTCAAAAGGCATCCAATTCAGTTGTACGAACCTTGGTTTAGGTCTACATACTGGCCTAGTCCACTCTTCACAAGGACATGCCAAATTGTTGAATATGTAAATGAGGGCAGTCAAATATATTCACGGCTATAACACCGCAGTGATGCTTTCAGAATAAGATTGTTTTGCATTTTAATTTAATTGTCTGCATGAACTGGAGGAATTCCTTTAAACTGAGAAATCTTGATTGCTTCAGTAAGAATGAATGGCACTATTTCTAATCATAGATTTTTGCTGCGATAAATGCACCTGCCTGTGGTGCTCTCTTAAATTCAGCTTTAGCGGCTGATACAGTTTCGGCTAGGATGAGGATTAAATAAATGATGGTGAGTCTTGGGATAGTGCCTCTGTAATTCAAAGTCTTTACACGAATGGATTGTGGTAAATAAGCAGCAGAGGGAGCTGGGCTTTACCGGTTGGGTGGAAAGCTGAAGGTTAAGTTAACCCATCCCAGACTCTTACGGCAGGTACACATGTAATTGTTCACTCAAGAGGATGGGACAAATCCAGCGGACCACTTAATGGAAGAACAAGTGAATATAAATGAGGTTTTGGGGGACAGGAAGGTGCTCCAGCCTTGACCTGATCCTGCTTCAATCTGCTAGAGCCCTGCTGCTTGAGTCTCCAAGTGTCAGTGATGATTGTAGCACTTGATACTGGCTCAAGTGTCTCTGATCTGTAAGATTTGTTGTCTTTGTGGCAAGGTGCCATACTTGTCTTAAGCTGTTTATTAACAGTTTCTATGAAACACTTACTTGTTTTAAGTTGAGTGTTTATTAAAATGATTAATTTACTGACAAACTGTCAATTAAGAAAGAGCTTGAAGCAAGATTATGCCATAAGGGCAAAAATAAATGTGGATATATAATTACTGATATATATATATATATATATATATATATATATATATACATATACAGGTGCTGGTCATATAATTAGAATATCATCAAAAAGTTGATTTATTTCACTAATTTCATTCAAAAAGTGAAACTTTTATATTATATTCATTCATTACACACAGACTGATATATTTCAAATGTTTATTTCTTTTAATTTTGATGATTATAACTGACAACTAAGGAAAATCCCAAATTCAGTATCTCAGAAAATTAGAGTATAACTTAAGACCAATACAAAGAAAGGATTTATAGAAATCTTGGCGTACTGAAAAGTATGAAAATGAAAAGTATGAGCATGTACAGAACTCAATACATAGTTGGGGCTCCTTTTGCCTGAATTACTGCAACAATGTGGCGTGGCATGGAGCCGATCAGTCTGTGACACTGCTCAGGTGTTATGAGAGCCCAGGTTGCTCTGATAGTGGCTTTCAGATCTTCTGCATTCTTGGGTCTGGCATATCGCATCTTCCTCTTCCCAATACCCCATAGATTTTCTATGGGGTTAAGGGCAGGCGAGTTTGCTGGCCAATTAAGAACAGGGATACCATGGTCCTTAAACCAGATACTGGAAGCTTTGGCACTGTGTGCATGTGCTAAGTCCTGTTGGAAAATGAAATCTGCAGCTCCATAAAGTTGGCCAGCAGCAGGAAGCATGAAGTGCTCTAAAACTTCCTGGTATACGGGTGTGTTAACCTTGGACCTCAGAAAACAAAGTGGACCAACACCAGCAGATGACATGGCACCACAAACCATCACTGACTGTGGAAACTTTACACTAGACCTCAAGCAACGTGGTTTGTGTGCCTCTCCTCTATTCCTCCAGACTCTGGGACCCTGATATCCAAAGGAAATGCATAATCCTTTCATCAGAGAACATAACTTTGGACCACTCAGCAGCAGTCCAGTCCTTTTTGAAGCGAGACGCTTCTGACACTGTCTGTTATTTAAGAGTGGCTTGACACAATGAATGCGACAGCTGAAACCCATGTCTTGCATACGTCTGTCCATAGTGGTTTTTGAAGCACTGACTCCAGCTGCAGTCCACTCTTTGTGAATCTCCCCCACATTTTTGAATGGGTTTTGTTTCAAAATCCTCTCCAGGGTGTGGTTATCTCTATTGCTTGTACACATTTTTCTACCACATCTTTTCCTTCCTTTGCCTCTCTATTAATGTGCTTGGACACAGAGCTCTGTGAACAGTCAGCCTCTTTTGCAATGACCTTTTGTGTCTTGCCCTCCTTGTGCAATGTCAAAGTGTCAATGGTCGTCTTTTGGACAACTGTCAAGTCAGCAGTCTTCCCCATGATTGTGTAGCCTGCAGAACTAGACTGAGAGACCATTTAAAGGCTTTGCAGGTGTTTTGAGTTAACTAGCTGATTAGTGTGGCACCAGGTGTCTTCAATATTGAACCTTTTCACAATATTCTAATTTTCTAAGATACTGAATTTAGGATTTTCCTTAGTTGTCAGTTATAAACATCAAAATTAAAAGAAATAAACATTTGAAATATATCAGTCTGTGTGTAATGAATGAATATAATATACAAGTTTCCCTTTTTGAATGGAATTAGTGAAATAAATAAACTTTTTGATGTTATTCTAATTATTTGACCAGCACCTGTATATACCTATATAAAAAAATATTTATTATAATGTGGATTATCAATATTTTAATAAACAATTAACTTAACATAAATTCATTATCCTATATATACATTTTTCTTAATAATTGTAGAAACATTTATTGTTGTCCTTATGGCAAGGTGTACTAAATATAACCTTGCCTTTAGCGGTTTTATTGACAGTTTGTCAACAAATTAAATATTTCTGTTAACTCTTAACTTGAAACCAGAAAAAGTTTTATCAAGTATTCATAATCCACATTTTAATGCATCATATATTGTTTTTCATAGTAATTGTACTTATAAAATCAAATTTTTAATATTCGATTAAATTACAATACTCATCTAAAAACTCAGTTTTGTCTCAGAATGGCATCTCTGACCCAGTGACCCAAGCATAATACTAATTCACAATATAGCTGTGTGTCTTCATAGCAACCACAAGGAATTGAATCAATACAACAAATCATTTCGGTTTGGACATGAGCATTTTTACTGACAGCAGTATAACAGGATACACGATATATGTTTACATAATGTGTGTGTGAATAATAGCCTTTGTGGTGTCTGTTGATTCATTTAGAAACTTAGATCTACATAATAGTTTGCCTTTATTAATGAAACATTTGGTAGAGGCCAATGAGTAGATGCGTTTATTTGAAGTTCAAGATTAGATACAGGAAAAGAGAAGCTGCTATGTTTGTGTAGAGTCATATTTGTAGTCTTTTTTTTTTTTTTTTTTGCATTTTTGCTTACTTTAAATTCACACAAATAATTGGAAATGACAATGAACCATGATGGCAAAGCATTACAAGTCCCAGGTGAGTTCCCAACAGATGGCAAAAAAAGACCTTCCTACAATTGACTCGTATACACTCGTTTTTTGTTGTTGGTTATTATTATTATTATTTATTTTTTTGAAAAAGAGAATATACAGCTGTGACTGCGAGCAGCAATTCTAGAACACCATCTGCACAGGAACTGACCTTTTACACAATGCGAATTACTCACGATTGAAGCTTTTATTTACACTTGTACACATATGCGTAAACAATATGCACATTGGGCGCATACAGATAACCTGTCACTCATATTTCATTTGGCTCGGTTTTCCACACTCATTTTTGCCATCGGTTCCTGAGGGACATTGTTTCCTATGAAGATAATTCATTATCTTCATCATTATTGTATGATCAAATATCATGGGCACTGATGAGATTCAGTGACAATACTTTAATCCATCTAAATAAATAAATAAATCCAAACCTATATGCTATGTTCTGTGTAAACCAAGATATGCTGAACAACAACTCATAGTGACCACATTTATAATATATATATTTCCAGATATATTCCTAAAACCTTTAAAATATATATTTTTTTATTTATTTTTTATTAAATTAAATAAAGCTAAAATGAAATATAAATATTAGATGAAAAACTAAATTAGAAATGTTGCTTTGGCTGTTTTAATATCACTCAGATAAAGTTTAAAGCAGTTTTTCATTTTTAAGGTCTATGTAGATTTATACATTTTTATTTCAGTTTATTTAATTTTAGTTTATTATATTAATCTTATGGACAACTTACTGAAAAGTAAATTTAAGATTAAGTGTTAAAATTAAAAAAACTTTACAACTTAGAAAAATATTGCTAAATAAACTAAAACAAATAAAAATGGCAAAAGCAGATAAGATTTCAACAAAAAATTCAACAAAATTAAATGAAACTGAAAATATAAATGCTAATTCAAAATATAAATAAATATATTTGACTATTCTTTTCAAACAGTACCATTTTACAATCCAGTCTCATTTTGCTGCATTACATGTGAACTGATGACCATGACATACAAAACAAATTTAATAGCCGTTATGGTTTTCTCTTTCTGCATTTCTCCTTTAGATGTGCAGCATATTAAACGGAGGGACATTGTTCTGAAGAGAGAGCTGGGCGAGGGAGCTTTCGGGAAGGTGTTTCTGGCCGAATGTTACAACCTCAGTCCCACCAAAGATAAGATGCTGGTGGCTGTGAAGGTGAGGCATGTTTCTGCAGTTAAAAGCACCTTCTTCTTTTCTCAAAATAGATGCACTGCTCCTGTGCACTCTATTCCATTACCAGGAATGTGCTTTATGAAAGTAAAAAGTGTTTTTTTTTTTTTTACTAGGTTAAAGGTACTCCGATTTTTGTTGCACCAACTTTTCACAATTCAAGTCAAATTCCAATAGCTAAGAAACCAAGCTTCAACCTACTGTACATCTTGTTCTTTTTGAATCCAAAATATATAATAATGAATGCAGTTTTACGGTCTTACTGGTTCTTAATAGAATGGCAGAAGTGTGTGTGTGTGTGTGTGTGTACAGTGACAAAATCTTGTTATCACAAACTATTTTTGTGTGTCCAATGTAAAATGTGAGTGCTTTTGAAAAACCAGTTAAGAACTGGTCTAGAACTACTTCCTAAGGCCATTAAGATAATTTAACCACTGGAAGGAATTCTCCTAAATACTGGTTTTCCACTTGATGTCCAATGTAAAATATGGGTCTTTTTTTTCAAAACCAGTTGAGAACAGGTCTAAAACAACTTTTTAAGGCCAATTTAGTTATTTAACCATTGGAAAGAACTCTCCACATCTGAACTTCCTCCTGTAATCCAATGTACCGCCTCACCAGAGCGATTGAACTATTACATCATAAAGATAACCGAAGATGCTGTGAAAATACTCCAGTGTCATGAGGATATCTTATGAACCTGGGGCTGTCAGGCCAGCTCCCTCCAGCAGAGCGCTGCAACAGAAATACAGCGTGTCAGAACTGTGTTGAGTGGCATGGAGCTAACACTTCCCCTGACGGAAATGAGCGCTTCACCATCTGTGTCATTTAAGCCATTCTCTGACGATGCCTCCCTCTGCTTGTGTCAGGGAGATCAGGGGAATTCTGTAATTAAAATCAAATTGCATCATGTGCCATTCAGATTAAGTTATTTAATTGCTAGGAGCAGGACTCAAAGTGCAAAGGCTAGTAAGTACTCTGAAGTGCCTGGGAAGATTAAATGCTATCACATTTCTTATATGGTAAAAAATTATAAAAGCAAATGTATATACGTTTAAAAATCAGCATTTGCCAGAATGTGAGATGTAATTTGTCAGATGGTAAATGTAATGCATGTCATGTTAGGTTAAGTTATATCAGGAAATAAAATTACAAATATTCTTGCAGAATTTTGAAAATTGTTATAATACTTTCTTCTGCCATTCAATAAAGCCATGCAATTGCTTTTTCTTCCCTGATAATAGCATGCAATTTGACATCAGGATGTTTGAATGAATGTTGTAACTTTGTTTTGAGAGAACTATTTTTTAACAAACTATTCAAAATTATGTTAATTAAAAAACAGCAGAAATAAAATAAAATATTTAAATTAGATAAATTAAAAAGTAAAAAATAAAATAACAAAGAAAACATAAATGTTGCCATGGTAATTAATTTAAATAAAAAAAGTTTAATCTAAAGCACTACTACTAACACTACTAAAACTAAAACAGAAATAAAAATAAAGCTACATATAAATTTTACAAAAAAGTAATTAAAATGACAAAAGTCATTAAAAATTAAAATGAATGACTGAATGAATACTGAAAATGTATAATCAAATGTCTTGTGTGCCTGCTGAAAATGTTCTGTAAAAGCAAATTTATCTTGGTCTAAAATGCATCAATGAATGAAAGAATCAACAACAACAACAAAAAATTAATAAAATATTTTATAAAATCAAATACAAATCTTTACCATAATGGTAACTGCTTTTAGCAAATGCAATTATAAATGTTACCTAAAAATGTTGAAAATTAAAATCCAAATAATAAGACATTCTTTTATTTGAAAACTCCCCAATTAACTTAGCCTTTAACATGAAATAGTTTATGCAAGTTGCATCATTGCACCACTTTTCTTTTGAGAATTCATGCTATGGCCTTTTGTTGTATGTTTTTGTCTCATTTCAGTTTATGGCAGACATCCTGAAATGCAATTAGGCATATTAGTTTAACCTCCATCTCATTTCTCCTTGCTCAGAGGACGACTTCAGTAAACACGTGGCATCCCTCTCTCCACTGTGCATTTGTTCTTGTCTGTACATCTACTAGAGTGAACATACTTTCTGTTTCTCAGACTCTCAAAGATCCCACCCTGACTGCCAGAAAAGACTTTCAACGGGAGGCCGAGCTCCTCACCAACCTCCAGCATGAGCACATTGTGAAGTTCTATGGCGTGTGTGTGGACGACGACCCTCTCATCATGGTGTTTGAGTACATGAAGCATGGAGACCTCAATAAGTTTCTGAGGTATTTTTATTGGGATCTCCAAAAATGTACCTACAAATTAATTCACTGCCATTTTCAGCTGAAATTAACACTAGATATAGTTATACGCCAACAACTATCATTCTTTTTCTAACAAATTATGATTATGAGGGCAGATTATTGATTAATAAAAGATGTTATGACCTCAAAATGCTTGTACTAAGCACATGGTTTGTAAACTAATACATTTTGATGTTTGCATCACATAAGCAAATATGTACAGTATGGCTTTTATAATGTAGTAAACTTGCTTGGTAGATCACCTGGTACAGTATTTCACTTGCAGGTCAGCCCTGTGAAAACACAAGTAGTGATAAAACAGCTCAACAGTTGATTCAGCAAATGCGTTTTTATCTCTGATAACTTGATAACACTAGGTTAGGTTAGGTTTAGTGTAGGATTAAGAGTAGATGGTCTTTTTTTTCAAAAAGTGATAAGACTATTAACCTTCAGTTCCACTCACTGGACATTGTCATCATATGTACAACACCCAAACTAATTAAAAGTTGCCAGGCACACGTCTATAATTACTCACTGGTAGGGCTGGGACAACGCGTCAAGGTCATCGATGACGTCGACGCAAAAAATACGTCGACGCAAAATATGCGCATCGATTCGTCCACCTGTTTTTATTTCTCTAAAAAAACGTTTACCTTATGTGTGCTGAATATACGCGATGGCCGGATCAACATTCTGGCCAACGTTATATAACCAATCCAGGGGTTTTTCTGCATTGATCTTTTTTTTGGCGGCTTGTCAAAGCCTTATTTGATCGGTGAGTGATGTAGAATAGAATGACTGTGCTGCGCCTGACAGGGCGCGTACGAGAGAGAGCCCCGGCTGCGCGCGCGCAGTCTTCAAACAACATGAGCGCTTCTTGCTCTCTCCCTCCCTCGTGCATATTAATCAAAACCATTAAACACGATAGAAAAACTCCAAAGTTTCACGCGCGCTCGCGCGCTCGCGCACTCAGTCTTCAAACTACACGAGCGCTCTCTCTCTCTCTCTCTCTCTCTCTTGTGCATATTAACAAAAATCATTAGACACGATAGAAAAAGGGCGGAACGCCAAAGTTTCACGTGGAGCATTCAGAGATTTTTTTTTTCTCCATGACAGGCTGCTGGCTCCCACTGTTATTTTTTTTTTTTTAGAAAAGCACTCTGTATTAGCTTAAAGCCCTCAAGTTTACATTGGTTACTGTATTCTTTCAATTGCTCTAAACAAGTATTTTGGGTGACCTTTTTTATTGAATGCTAGACATCAAGTTGTTGTTATTTTCATCTGAAAGAAGAACTTTTTTTCAGTAAGCTAGGCCCTATGTGTTCAGTAAGCTTGTTTCAGTAAGCTATGTGTTTTCAAGGCTTCAAGGTTTTATTGAATGCTATCTCTATACAAGTGCAAAGTAATGCATTCTTAGTCAGTCTTTTATTTTGTAATTTTTAAGAGCAATAAACATATATTGTAATGTTGTTGTTTTTTCATTCAGATATGTAAATCAACATGTATAAATTGTTAGTAGTCAATTAATGGGGAGATAATCAAAATCGAATCGGTCTGGGAAAAAAATCGTTAGATTAATCGATGCATCGAAAAAAATAATCGCTAGATTAATCGTTTAAAAAATAATAGTTTATCCCAGCCCTACTCACTGGACAATTTCTCTAGAAAGTGTTGCAAAACATGCAAGAAGTGACTATATCATTTTGCAGAAATTTTGCCACAGGCATATATTTCCAATGAGTCAGGGCTGGAATTATAGGATTTTCCTATAATATTATGCACTCCCCTTAAGCAAAGGCTGTCTGAAATTGTAAGTAGTGAAATTATTCTAGCTCCTAAAATTTTTGGGAATATCATGTTTCCTACATGAATGATATCATTTTATCACACGTTGCTACAACCCGAATTCCGGAAAAGTTGGGACGTTTTTTAAATTTTAATAAAATGAAAACTAAAAGACTTTCAAATCACATGAGCCAATATTTTATTCACAATAGAACATAGATAACATAGCAAATGTTTAAACTGAGAAAGTTTACAATTTTATGCACAAAATGAGCTCATTTCAATTTTGATTTCTGCTACAGGTCTCAAAATAGTTGGGACGGGGCATGTTTACCATGGTGTAGCATCTCCTTTTCTTTTCAAAACAGTTTGAAGACGTCTGGGCATTGAGGCTATGAGTTGCTGGAGTTTTGCTGTTGGAATTTGGTCCCATTCTTGCCTTATATAGATTTCCAGCTGCTGAAGAGTTCGTGGTCATCTTTGACGTATTTTTCGTTTAATGATGCGCCAAATGTTCTCTATAGGTGAAAGATCTGGACTGCAGGCAGGCCAGGTTAGCACCCGGACTCTTCTACGACGAAGCCATGCTGTTGTTATAGCTGGAGTATGTGGTTTTGCATTGTCCTGCTGAAATAAACAAGGCCTTCCCTGAAATAGACGTTGTTTGGGGGGAAGCATATGTTGCTCTAAAACCTTTATATACCTTTCAGCATTCATAGAGCCTTCCAAAACATGCAAGCTGCCCATACCGTATGCACTTATGCACCCCCATACCATCAGAGATGCTGGCTTTTGAACTGAACACTGATAACATGCTGGAAGGTCTCCCTCCTCTTTAGCCCGGAGGACACGGCGTCCGTGATTTCCAACAAGAATGTCAAATTTGGACTCGTCTGACCATAAAACACTATTCCACTTTGAAATAGTCCATTTTAAATGAGCCTTGGCCCACAGGACACGATGGCGCTTCTGGTTCATGTTCACATATGGCTTCCTTTTTGCATGATAGAGCTTTAGTTGGCATCTGCTGATGGCACGGCGGATTGTGTTTACCGACAGTGGTTTCTGAAAGTATTCCTGGGCCCATTTAGTAATGTCATTGACACAATCATGCCGATGAGTGATGCAGTGTCGTCTGAGAGCCCGAAGACCACGGGCATCCAATAAATGTCTCCGGCCTTGTCCCTTACGCACAGAGATTTCTCCAGTTTCTCTGAATCTTTTGATGATGTTATGCACTGTAGATGATGAGATTTGCAAAGCCTTTGCAATTTGACGTTGAGGAACATTGTTTTTAAAGTTTTCCACAATTTTTTTACGCAGTCTTTCACAGATTGGAGAGCCTCTGCCCATCTTTACTTCTGAGAGACTCTGCTTCTCTAAGACAAAGCTTTTATAGCTAATCATGTTACAGACCTGATATCAATTAACTTAATTAATCACTAGATGTTCTCCCAGCTGAATCTTTTCAAAACTGCTTGCTTTTTTAGCCATTTGTTGCCCCCGTGCCAACTTTTTTGAGACCTGTAGCAGGCATTAAATTTTAAATGAGCTAATTAAGTGGATAAAAGTGTAAAATTTCTCAGTTTAAACATTTGCTACGTTATCTATGTTCTATTGTGAATAAAATATTGGCTCATGTGATTTGAAATTCCTTTAGTTTTCATTTTATTAAAATTTAAAAAACGTCCCAACTTTTCCGGAATTCGGGTTGTACAAGTAATACAAAGTTTCATGTAATACTGTGGATAGATCCAACCCAGAGGAAAATTTAATTGCTCTCATTTAGCCCTGTAGACTTAATTGAGTTCTGTAATTTTTTATTGAGGAACCAACTTTGTCTAAAATACTTTTTCTTAAAATCCTTTAGGATAAACAAAAATGGACACAGAGATGTATGATTAATAGCATTGCCAAGATAATCGATCCGTGAGCAGTTTCAATCATTACCGAGATCTCTTCTGAAGATATAAGACTTTTTGTTCTCTGGTTCATGTCATTGCTGTAATTCAGATATTAAAGAGATCTGAAAGATTTACTGATGGGAAGTTGTGATATATAATTTAAAATGTTTAATTTAACCATTCCAAATATGAGACACATAAGGTTACTGCTCAAATCAATCAATTATGAAGTTTCATTTTGATGCTGTTTATGTAGACAGCTGTCCATGTATACTGAAACAGCTCAGTAGGTTTTGAGACACAAGATTCAGCTCATGTTTGAACTTTATTGTATGCACGTCGCAAGGTGGATCGAGGCCATGTGAATTGTAATTTGCAGGGGAGAACTTTGAAAATATAAAGGCAGATAGAGAACTGGAGTGAGATGATTGTCTTGTGGGAGCAAAGTGATAGGTGATGATAATAAATTATTCTTTTGTATAGTGAGATAATTTTTTCTTACACTTATGCAGATGGCCGGACTTGCATTTCAAGAAAAAAGAAAAAAAGAACAAATGATTCTTTTTAGAAAAGCTGCAATGATACAAGTTTGGTTGATTTTCATGGACAGCAAAAGGATTTTGGCAGCAGACTCCAGTTAAGCTTCATGCAGATGATATGTGTGTTGAATTAAAGAGATTTAGCGAGAACTTAGGTAAAGCATATTAGATAAGTCAAAGTACATCATTGTATGTATGTGCTGTACATGTGGAAGAATTGACAATAGGGCTGCACAATTAATCAAATTTCTAATTGCGTTTAAAATTATGGATGCCACGATTACGTATTCGTTCAAAGCTGCAATTAATTGTTCAAGTCCACTTATGTTATTCTGCATGCTTAAGATGTGTTTTTTCCCTTCTACGTGTTATCTTAAGGGTTTTTCCCTATTATTTTAATTTTAGTTTAACATTAAAATACCATTCATATTTGTACTTTTTTATAATTTAAAGAAAAACCAATCTGATGTATAGATGACATTTGAGGCTTAATGCTATAGAAAAGCACTAAAAGTTTTTCAGATAGTGTTTTCAGCTTGTTTACTTTCATATAAAAAATACAGCATGCAGTTGCTTCAAACAACGTTATAAACATAATTCAATGTAAATTGTGATAATCGTAATTAATAATCGCAATTACAATTTCAAGGGAATAATTGACAATTATGATTTATGTCATAATCGTACAGACCTAACTGACAATAAAGCAGACTTTGACTTTGACTTTGATTTGAAGAATAGTGCACATTGGTGTACTGCCTAGTTTATATCAGCAGCCTTGGTTAGGATTTTTTTTCTCCATTCATATACTTTATATAGTTGTACATAACTGTATATAATACGCATTTTAAAATTGCATTGCATACCTGCTGCTGCCATAATAAAGACCCATTTCGAATATTCTTTTCTTCTCTTTCTGTGGTGGAGCAGTTACAAAGTATTGTTCTTCTAAATACTTTTCAGCATTTCAGAAGTAAATAAGCATGAAAATTAGAGTGAAGTACAACAGTTACCGTATGGTGTTCGGCAGTGGTCAAAAAGGTATTAAACATTGAATTTTCTCGCAATATTACAGTTTTATTGTATTTTTTATCAAGCATATCCATATCCATAAAATATTATTTTTTATTTTAAATTGTAATAATATTTCGCAATATTACTGTTTTATTGTATTTTTGCTCAAACATATCCAGCCTTTGTGACCATTAAAAAAATGTAAAAAAAAATAAAATAAATAAATAAATTAAATTGTACCAATCTGTTTTAATGGTAACTGGTTGGTAAATCTTTCTTTAGATTATAGGTATTGTAGTTCCTCACTAGGAATTTTACAATTAAATACACGTTTTCAAAAATACTCTGACTTAAGTGGCTTCACCGGAATTACCTCTTGAGAAATCAAATCTTTTAAACAGTGTTTTTACATACAGTTGAAGAGCACATTGCTGAAGAGGCACTGTCCAGGAGAGATGCACAAATTACAGTCGAGCCCTTTTGAACAGCCACCTCATGCAAATGCTGCCGCAATCACACAAAAATACTTTTCCCTGAGTGAAGAGAAAATCTAAAAAGTTAACTGAATAGATGATTTTATTTCACCAGGCAGTTGAAGTCAAAGCACATCGTGCTTTGCCTTAACTTACTCACTTCAAATTGGACAGCTTTACAGGATTAAAGGATTAGAGAGGGAATTATTTTATGGGGCAAAAAGGCGGTACGTTTGAACACTTTGACCCTGTGCCCTTTTACATTGATCTATAATCAATTTTCCCAGCTCGAATTCTAAACGCAAGTAATTGCAAACCTGGACGAAGCTCAGCAGTGAAGGACAATTACTGCCAAGACTAACAAGTATAACCAATACGCCTTTCTTCCCACATTTCAGAGCCCATGGTCCGGATGCCATGATCCTCGTGGATGGCCAACCGATGCAGTCTAATGGGGAACTTGGTCTCTCGCAGATGCTTCATATCGCTACACAGATAGCGGCAGGCATGGTCTACCTGTCCTCCCAGCATTTTGTGCACCGTGACCTGGCTACCCGCAACTGCCTCGTGGGTAACGGCCTGCTCGTGAAAATTGGAGACTTCGGGATGTCCAGGGACATCTACAGCTCAGATTACTATCGAGTAAGTTTCATTAACCATTTTTTTTTTACAATCAAAAAGCATCATTGTAGGTACAGTGCTTTTTATATGCACTTCTGGACCAAAATTATAGGAATTTTTGTCCATGAAAGGAAAGTCACTGGGGTCCAATTTTATTATTAAATCTATTGAATTTGGTTTTCCCAGTCAAAAAATTACAAGCCTTTTAAAAACTGCTTGCAAAGCTATATTAATCACCAATCTTGAATTCAATCTAAGTTTATGCACCCTAGTTGTTAGGTGAAAAAAAGGATTATATATGGATAATTTTGGCAACAATGACTCAACAGTTAAGCTGCATAAGCTCTCATCAATGAGGCCAAAAATCACTCTGTTCCAAAAAGAAATATTATTGATTGATTTTACATTTTTACAAATCTAAATTTGTGAAAAATAAATATCCCCTCCAGGTCAAAATGACCAGAACACAACAAAGTTGTTTAAAAAAATAAGTTGTTTTCCATTTACAATCCCAATCTATAAATATTCCAAATATTTTCCTTTATTTGTGCTAACAGTAGCAACCTATTAGATCGAGTTAAATGCCAAGGACAGCAAAATATTCCACTGAGAAATTGGATTGTGGAGTGAGTCTTTGTATTCAAGGCAGTCGTAAGCTGAAGGCTAGAAACATCTTTATCAGCTGCACATACACACGCTTACGCACAGTCTGCGATATTGAAAAAGCTGAGAGATTACGAAATTATTACCGCATTGGACACGTTCACTGTGTCAAGTGATTATAAATAGAGGATCCTGCCAAGCACGTAATCCACACATGGCGAGTCATATTGACGTTTGTTGTCTTCTGGGGCTCGAGTGTCTGGCCACAGGAAAGGAGCATGACTGGAAGAGAGATCGAGGTACTGTCATCAGTGACCAATTCAACCGCCTTTGTCAAGATGTTATAAGTGGCACATCGACGTCCTGTCACCTAATGGCCTGCCGAGTATCTTTTTGCATGAGATGTTTTTGATAACTCTGTTAAGAGCCTCCGATTGTTGTACAGAAAGTTGTCTAAGCTGTCGTCTTGGGTATTCTTCACCACAAATAGCCGATTACACGCTATAAACAAGTGAAATATACAGGTCACCCTGTCATTTGGGTTTTTAACACCCTGTAAATAAACCACTCATGAATTTAAATGTCATCACATATAGGAAAGGTTTTCTTTCTAACTCTCTAAAGGTCCGTTTTTACTTGAAATTCAGCCAAGTGTTTTAAATGGTTGGAGAAATCCGTTATCAGTCATGGTTGCATGAATCTGCTTCCCCTGTTACTAAGCATAAATGCCCAGAGAGTAGCTCTAGTGGGGTTGTAATCCATTCTCCACCATGCTGCTTTGCTCTTCATACCCATAATCCAATCTAACCCTCTACTGCTGAGCCACAGACTAGCCGAAATATACCAAAATAAAGGAAAAAAAAAACATGTTGACTTCTTCCTGAAACCCACATCATGATGACGGAATGGAAATATGGTCAATCAGCAGAGAGATTCTTAATTTTCCCCTTTCAGTCTTTTATTGTCTAATGGGCTCGTCAATTTTCAAACCGCCAAGGTAATTGCTCCAGTCCCAACCACAAAGCCCAAGTTGATACAGTGGATAGTGGTTTGAATGATTGCTTAACCAATTTTAGTTGCTTGTCTTAATTTGGAATTTGAAAGAAATTTACATGATTTAAGGGCCGGGATATGTGTGAGTCTCCTGCAAGCCTATTATTAAGATCACTGTTACTCAGCTTGTTTAAATGAGCAATTAGCAATTCACATGAATTGATCCAGTAATACCATTTGAAATACAAATTAAAGTGAGGTCCATATAGGCCGCCAAGGACTATAACATATAGCACAACGATGGATGGATGGATGGATGGATAGATAGCATTTCTCAGTAATAAAATCAGTTAAATTAATTATCTTTTTTATCCTTCTTAATCCTACTTATACTGCATCAATAAATCAATTCAGATTTGAATTTAACAGTCAACAACCATGCAAGACTCTTTTCTTTCAGGTTTTTATAGATAAAACTTGCTGATTTCTAGAAATGACAGAACCTATTGATGTTTTTTATTAGCTACACTTTCAGATGTATTTTTTAGTAAAACACATTTTGATTTTGTTCCATGAAAAAAAAAAAAACGAATTTCACAAATGAGATGGTCTCACAGCAGGGGTACTGCAGTGACTGATATGAGAAGCATCTGCAATGTATAATGCAGCTTTTTATTTCAATACATACATAGGGTATCGAATTAAAGAGTTTGCAGTTTATATGAGAAACGATGATTACTGATTACTGGAAATTATTTCACCTCAAAAAAAAAGGTAAAAAACAAAACAGTATTTGTTATTTGTTGATTCCCCACCCCACCAAGAAGCAATTCTAAATATCTTGTCATTTTGCTTATCTAGTAAATGCATCTTGTTTTAAGAACTTAGACATTTTGACTCAGAAGACAAAAATACAGAGGTACGCTTTTTTGCAGTGTTCATACTTCATACAGTATTTTGTTAATGTTTAAAATGTTACAGACATTTCCGCATAGTGTGAAAATGAGTACAGTGTGCACCAAACAAGTCTATGTCCAACCACAGTACACAAGTGATTTCACGCATTATTGTTTTATGAAACATTGTCAGTATACAATTCATAATGTGATGCTATCATGTCTTGCTGCAGAGAAAATAAAGGTATTAGGAACTTCCTGTTTGCCCCTTGATTTTGCATTTTCTCCCGACTATCACCTGCAATAAGAACATCTAAAATACAAATAAACACAGACACGTTTAGGCTGAAAAGGTTGCGATAAGTTATTGACAATACATAGCAGACAGTAGTCACAGGAACATGGCTAATTTCTAATGTGGAGGTAGACATCCATTAGTCTGCTCTCTGCCAGCCGGAAGTAAGATCAATGTAACGGTACACAACAGAGGGAATAGTAATTACAAAGAGAATTTCACGCTGAGCTGGAAGGGCTCCAGCAACACCCGGCAGTCCCATGGACATTTCCTGCTGGCACAACATGATGAATGAAGTGGAATTGACGTGAATAAGAAATAGATTTGAAAATAACCCATTTTAATCGAGTGCAAGCACAATTAATGCATTATTGTTTAGTCAATTTGCCTCAAATAGTGGAGGAACAAATCATTGGTATTAATAAAGCGAATAAATTTATTTATAAATATTTATTTATTTATATTTTTATGTTTAATAGTCATCTTATGTCCTTGTTTTATATATTTTTGTTACATTTGCAAACTCAGTGTTTAACATAGTGGATCAGGATAATCAATGTGTAAAAATATAAAATGTGCAAAATGCTCTCAATTTTGTACGAAGAAAGTAAAACAAAATTATTATTATTTTTTTTTTAATCATGATGAGTTTTGCAGAGTGTTAAAAGATATGTGTTTGCATATACCTAGTTAGGATTTTTACAATCTTTTTAAACAAACAGTAATATTGTGAAATATTATTACAATTTTAAATAACTGTTTTCTATTTGAATATATTTCAAAATTTAATTTATTTCTGTTATGCAATGCTACATTTTCTGCATCATTACTTTGATGTGGTGTTGATACTTCAGAAACATTCCAAATGCTGATTTGCTCCTCAAGAAATATTTATTTTTATTAAATTTACATACTGTACATATTTATATATTTATTGATATATAAATATGTGCTGCTTTATATTTTCTGGTAATGGCGAAATTTTTTTTCCAGAACACTCTGATGAATAAAAAATGTGAAAGAATATTTATTATTTATTATTTTTTATGTAACAATTTAAAAGTCTTTAGTGTCATTTTTGATTAATTTAATGCAGCCTTAATAAATTGAAGTATTACGTTTTTTTATTTTTTATTACTGACCCCAAATATTTGAACGGTTGTATATATTTACAGTATTCATTCTAGTTGGTGTACGTGCTCTTTCATGCCCTCGGTAGGGTCTGTTCATCACGCTACTGCAGCACAGTTCATTGCACTAATGCACTGCCTCACACACAACAGTGTCTCTTTCCTCCTCAACAGTGAGCACTCTGCTTGAACTTACTGAAACTACACACAACAACCGGTAATAAAAATGACTTCAGAAAGCACATATTGTATGATCTCTCCTTTAACACACTAAAGTGTTCTATAATTGACAGGGTACATAATCTTGCATTATAGCTAATCAGAATCCATGGTTTTATTTTTGTGATGAAGTGCAGCTCCAAAACAGTTTAAACTTTTTTTTTTTCATAGAAAATATGTGATGCTGTTTTTTGTTCAAAGTCAGCCTCTGAAAACTCCCAGAGGACACTGATTGCGCAATTCACAACTTCTGCAACAAGTGTCTTAGTTTATCAGGGTCTGCAAAAGCTGAAAGTATATCTCATTATTATATATTCAGAATTTCTAGAATGCCAAGCAAGATCAAAACTTTTTAGTTCGCCAAAAGAGCTTTTGATAAACACTCAGATCTAAACTAATAGACTAAGCTCTTCGCTTGTTTAGAAAAAGAGCTAAATGTCATCCATACCACGTAAGATGTTTGTGAGCATTGCTTGATGTGTAATCTTTCTCGTAGGTGGGAGGTCAAACCATGCTGCCCATACGCTGGATGCCTCCGGAGAGCATCATGTACAGGAAGTTCTCCACTGAGAGCGATGTATGGAGCTTCGGAGTCATTATGTGGGAGATCTTCACCTATGGGAAACAGCCATGGTTTCAGTTATCCAATAATGAGGTAAATGTTGTCAAAACCATTGGTAGAACATCAATTTAAATATGTCATGTTTAGAACGCGAGTCTGCTCTCTATACAGGCAGGGATTAATGCTGTCGGAGATCAGGTTAGAAGCTCACATCTCACCACACACACACAGCTCGCCTGGAAAACCTTGTGAGATGTCTACCTAGAAAGTATTTTAAGAAATCATATCTCGTTAACTGACACGAGGGCTGTTAAAAAAGTTAGAATAGGTCCAAAGTCTGAATTATATATCCGTTTCTCGTGAATTTGTCAGTCTTGTTTTACATTATGTAAAGCTCATATTCATATTCAGGCTCTTATAGTCTCTCTATATACAGTATGTGACCTTGAAGAACAAAAACCAGTCATAAGTAGCATGGGTATATTTGTAGCAATATTTTTAATTATTATTATTTTTTTATTATTATTTTTGCACCCTCAAATTCCAGATTTCCAAATAGTTGTATCTTGCCCAATGTGTTATATTTAAAAATAAATATATTTTTTATATATTTAACTATTATATACCTCTTATTTTTAAATATTTTGTATTATTTAAAGAATAAAAAAAAAGTAAAAAAAAAAAAAGATCAGTCTAATTAAAAATAATTTTAAACAATGCATTACCATTCAAAAGTTTGGGTTCTGTAAGATTTTAACATACTTTTATTTAGCAAGGATGCATTAAATTTTCCTGGGAAAAATTCATCCTGGTTTCCATTAAAATTTTAAGCAGCACAACTGTCTTCATCACTAAAAATAAACGTTTCTTTAGCACCTTATCAGTATGCGACACTGACTGAACCTGCAATAAAGATCAGATTTCATTACAGAATTTAATTACATTTTGAAATATATTAAATTAGAAAGCATTTATTTAAAACTGCAATAATATTTCAAAATTGTACTCTCATGTTTGATCAGAAAAAAAATGCAGCTTCTTTCAAAAACATTTCAAACTTTTTTTACAGTCTCCAAACAATTGAATGGTAGTATGTGTGCTAAGTATTTTTAATGCCTAATATTATAGATTAGAATGCTAATACAAATCAATTGGGAGTTTAGTGTGAGTAAATTATGGGAACGGGACAAATAGAGAGTCAAAATCCCAACATTGTTTCAACCAACGTTGCTGTATCAGATTGATGCTCAAACCAAAAAAGTCACAGTGTGCAACATGAGTTCTATTTGACTGAAATAGCATGAAAAAGTAAACACACCACCTCTAAATCAATTGCACACATTTGCTCATTTCAGTCTCTCTCTTTTTTTTAGGTCATTGAATGCATTACCCAAGGTCGGGTTCTAGACAGGCCTCGCCTGTGTCCTAAGGAGGTGTACGACCTCATGTTAGGCTGCTGGCAAAGAGAACCGCAACAAAGACTGAACATCAAAGACATTCAGAAAGTCCTTTACACTCTGGGAAAAGCCAAGCCTGTCTACTTGGACATCCTCGGCTGAGACTGATGCGACGGCTCTCACCAGAATCCAACACAATCCAGGAATAACCAAACAAGCCCTTTTCCCCACGTCGGAGCTCCACTGTAAAAACACCAACACGTCGGAGATGGACTTTAAGTGCCTGCAACACTTTTTTTCGATACACTGGGTATACAGAAAAAAGTTTTAAAAAAAAATATTTAAAAGCAAACTTTTACATTTTGTTTACAGTATATAGTGTACAGAATTATTCTACAAAGACAAAAAAATTTCCTAAAAAGTGATGGCGAAAGCAGAATGTGAAAGGCACTGTGTTTGAGAAATTATGATTTTCAGTGTTTTATTTTATAAGCATATATACACACATATATGAATATATATTTTTTATTTATTTTCTTTCATTTTGAAGGTAAAGTATGGGTGCCTGTCATGTTTAGTGCTGTTGATATATTATTTTATCAAGACGGATACTCTTTGGTTCTGCTCTGCTTTAACAGCTGGGATTTTGTGAAGAAAGTCTTATTAGGTTTCGATTATTTTGCAGATGCTGCGGTCAGCATCCTTTTCTCTTATGATTTTCTTCTTTCAACTTGGAATCTTTAGAATACTAAAGCATTGATATATTTTCATTGTACGTGATTGTAGGCTATATAGTGTAAATTTATATTCATGTCAGCCTGTTAACTTATTTTTATTTTTTTAATGTGTTTTAATTTCTTTTTCGACACTCTTTAGAAAGGGTCAGCCAGGAGAGAACATAAATATCATATAGTATCTTAAAATGAGCACTTGGCGGCTCATTAATAATACAGGGTCTCTAATATTGTCGGAGGGCAATGCATCATGGCTGAGTCTAGTCTGTAACCATGCTGCAAGACTTTTCTGATTACCAAATCTGAATGTGGTCAAACTAGAACTAAACTGTAGGTTCAAAGTCACTGAGATCCTAAAATGACAGCTGTTTGAATTGATGTTTCGCAATCTTCATAGCGTTTGATAAATATCAATGCCATTGCATCTAAAGTTAATGATTTCATGTTGTTGTCTGTAGCTAAACAGTTCTATGTTATCCCAGGGGCCGTTTCTCTGAGATGTTTGTCGATACGACACCAAATCTTTTTGATGTCAACAGATTCTCTTGCCTCTTTGCAGTACCACATTTGCAAATGACATATTAAAATGTATGTTTAGATTAAGTATTAAATAAATATCAGAACCTTGTCAAATCAAGTCTTTCCTGTCCGTTGCGTTTAGGCTGTCCATTGTTGGTAATGGGTAGCATAACCTAGCTAGTTTTGACTCTGGCTGTCATGAATTTAATTGTGACGGCTGGATATGCCCTATCTTTTGCTCTTGAGGCTATGCAGAGTGAAATCTAATAATTTGTGGCCACCAAAAGCATTTTAACATCAGTGCCATAGACTGTAGTGGCTTGCTGGCTAGCAAGAAATTAACTAAGGAAAAAGCATTTGGGTCCTAACATATTTTAATGTGGCCGTTTCTTTGAAAGATATTCAGCAATATAATTCCTTGTTATAAAACAGTCAGTTTTAAATATGTAAATGGGCAAATCATGTCATGTATTCAGCAGGGCATTTAGTTTATTCATGTGCAAACTGAAGCCATATGCAATGGCTGCATGGTTGTCAGGCTTAACAATTAACCATAATCACATCATTAAACCATTAAATGTAAAATATGCTCATACGCCTGTGATGGAAAAACTGTATGCTGTAAATGTTACAGATTACGCAATTACCACATTTCATTATGCTTTATATGTGTCGACACTTTTGATACCTATTAGCAATCTGAGCAATTTAACATGTGCAATGCGGCTACTCTAAGAAACATATCCAGGTCATATTCCACTAAAAAATTACAAGTTACAAATTAGCTTTTTTGTTTTTCTAAAAAAAAAAGGTAAGCCTGTTTATAGGTCTAATAAGATATTTTGCATTTTGAATATATATTTTTACAATGATTAAGCACGTTTTAAACACAATTAACCAGAATTCTATAATTATTATATATACTATATACAGTCGTGGCCAAAAATATTGGCACCCTTGGTAAATATGATCAAAGAAGGATGTGAAAATGTATCTGCATTGTTAATCCTTTTGGTCTTTTATTTAAAAAATTCACAAAAATGTATCCTTTCATTGGATAATAAAAATTTAAAATGGGCGGAAATATCATTATGAAAAAAATGTTTTTCTCAAATACTCGTTGGACACAATTATTGGCACCCCTAGAAATTCTTATGAATAAAAAATCTCTGAAGTATATTCCCATTCATATTCACAAATTTGAGCACTCCAGCGTGATTATAAACATGAAATCATCCAGCTCTGGCTTCCTGTTGCACAGAAATATAAAGAGGAGGGAAAACAAAGCCCAAATTCCCTTAATCATCCATCACAATGAGAAAAACCAAATAATATATTTCTGATGTGCAGCAAAAAATAATTGAGCTCCACAAATTGGTTAAGTGGCTTTAAGAAAAGAGCTATAGCAGTGAAAATTCCCATTTCCACCATCAGGGCAATAATTAAGAATTTCCAACCAACAGAAAATGTTACAAAACTGCCTGGAAGAGGACATGTGTCTATATCCTCCTAATGTGTGGTGAGAAGGAGAGTTTAAGTAGCTAAAGACTCTCCAAGGACCACAGCCGGAGAATTGCAGAAAATAGATGAGTCTCTAGTTCAGAAAACCTTTAAAAAAATATTCAAACAGAACCTACATCACCACATGTTGTTTAGAAGGGTTTCAAGAAAACTTCAAATGGGACTGGCTTCTATGATCAGATGAAACTTAAAAATTAGCTTTTTAGCAGCAAACACTCAAGATGGGTTTGGTGAACACAGAGGAAAAAAAAGTACCCCATGTGTACAATGAAATATACTGCCGTATTTTTTATGTTGTGGGCCTATATTTCTGCTGGAGGTCCTGGACATCTTGTTTAAGTTCAAGTCTGCTTTATTGTCAATTTCCACATGTACAGTACATAAATACAGATAATCGAAATTGCGTTACTCTCAGACCCCGGTGCATACAGATAACATTAACATTAAAGCCTAAAAAATCTAGATCAAATATAAAATTTAGATACAACTAAACAATAAGGGGGTTCATAGTTCAGTGGTGCCTGGGGCAGAAGAGGGGAGGGGTGGCAAGTTCGGGAGGGAGTTCAGCTTCCTGACAGCCTGGTGGATGAAGCTGTCCCACATGTTTCAAAACTACCACCATCATTCCAGTTCCGAAGAAGCCATCTCCATCCTGCTTCAATGACTACTGTCCTGTTGCACTTACCCCCATCCTCATGAAGTGCTTTGAACGGCTAGTCATGCACCACATCAAGTCTGCCCTCCAATTTTCACAGCCTACTTTGATCATATTTACCAAGGGTGCCGATATTTTTGGCCATGACTGTATATAGTATTGTACTGTATATTGTATTAGCATGCCAAAGTACAAATAAGGGAGATGAAGAAAAGCCTTGTAGTTTAGTCTGTAAAAAGGATTTCCGGGTTCTGTAATAATTTGAGCATCACCGTTTCGACTGGACATACGGTGGCCGAGAGAGCTCAATGCGCTGCAACTTCAGAAAACACATGCAAATACAAAGCACCAGCAAATCAAGAAAACATCTTCATCAGTTTGACAGCAGATGCTGCAAATGCTCACAATGCAAACAAATAAATAATTTTATTTGTTGCTTTGTTTGGTTGTGTTGTGAGTATTTTCAGTGCATTTGTTGTCTAATTGATGAAGTTGTTTTCTTAATTTGCAGATGTTTTTTTTTCTATTTGCATTGCGTTTCTTTATTTGGTTGTGTTGAGAGCATTAGCAACCGTGTGTTGTCAAATTGATGAAGTTGTTTTCTTAATTTGCAGGTATTTTTTTCTATTTGCAGTGCACTTCGTTATTTGGTTGTGTTACGAGCATGTGCAGCGCATGTGTTGTCAAATTGATGAAGTTGTTTTCTTAATTTGCAGGTGTATTTTTTTTTTTTTAATTTGCAGCACATTTTGCTCTCTCAGCTACTGTACGGACAGCTAGAGATTACTCTGTCCACTGTATAATTTCTCTATCACACATGATGACCGTATGACTTTTAAAGTGATAGCATTTGATACTCTACCCCTGAATGGGACTCTGTATATATGAGCCACTCATGTCTATGTGATTGCTTCAGGCAGATGAAGATGTTCTCTGTCAATGGTGTTATCATAATGAAGGGGGATTTTCAGGAAACACTGTGAAACCCAGCTGTTTCAGTATCAGTATTAAATCCCTTAAGGGTGCACAGACTGAGAACTAAACCCACATTCCCTATTGCCTTCATAAATGCAACACAAATGTGCACTGCAATACAATCTGAGATATTATTCTGCTTTATTAGAACACTCTAGATTATTATTCATGGAATCATGAGAGGTATTGAGCCAGTTTAGATGCATACAATATATTAAGATTAAACTGAAATGAACTTCAAATAAAAGTAATAAATAAAAAAATGACACCACTGCCAAATTACCAAAACTATTGCCTTTATTGCCTTAAGCTATTTAACCACTTTTCCAGCTCACTTCAAAAATCTAGAAAGCCTGCACTCATTCTCCATTTTCTCCAACTGATTGTCCTCTTTAGCTAAAACAGTAATATAATGTGATGAAAATCATATAACCCTTGAGGGAGTTTAAGAGCTTTTCTAGACCAAAAAAATCTAATCTCGTCTGAGTGAGTTTCTCATATTGGGCAAGCAGACAGTGGGGTAAATTGTACCACTTTGTGTTTTATTTATCCCTGAGTTCTACTGTATAGCTAATGATAGTAAAGTGCCAAAATACATTTTAGCTTAGTCTGACTCTTAATGGTCCTAAATGGTCCTTTTTGGATGTCATTTGCTGTGTCTTAATAAAAATCCTCTTTCACATGTTAAAAAGTAACTATGAGGACATTACAATGGGAAAAAAGAGCACATATATAAAATAGATGAGCTAAAAACTTGGGGACTCGATGCCTCATTTATAAAATGTTGTGCAGAAACCATCCTAAATTTGGTCTTACGATCATCTCTGAAATATGCGTATGTGTGATTCATAGAATCAATGTACGCACAGAAAACACACGTACGCCTCTCTTTCAGATGAGAAATCTATGAATCGCAAATGATCTTGAACTTGAGCACAATGGAATTGTTTCAAACGACTCCTAATTGATGTCATTAACATATAAAAGATCACCAGTCGTCATCCAAATCCTTTAATTTAGAACAGCGAGCTGCAAGAACAGCTTACATTTCCAAAAACCTGCAGTACTCTGACAGGAAAAAAAGGTATGTTTGCTCAGAATATGATGTGATGCTAAGCACTTTTCCACATCAAAGGCAGTTTTTACAAATTTACGAGCATTTGGCGTGGATTTAAGCGTACGCACACTCTAAGATCAAATCTGAGCGTACGCACACTTTATAAATGAGGCCCTTACGATTTTAACCTGGGAAATTAATGCTGTTTATTCTGACAGCACCAATTCACTGCAGAGGATTCACTGGTGAGCAAAATATGTTCCGATGAAGAAACAAAGTCCAAAACCTACATCATGGATGGCCTGAAGGAGAGTAAATTGTCAGCTTTTTTTTTTTTCTAAACAAATTGCTAAAAGCAGAGCGACATATCAAAGGTAATGAAAACTAAAAGTCTGCACTTCAACCCTGCAATGATAACACAATTGCATAGCGACAAGTGTTAACAACGTAAAGCACAACGTTGCCAGAAGTAACCACCCGACACATATTACGGTCATATTAAATGCTACGTTTGGCAGGTAAAAAATTGCTCCCAAGAGAGCGACCCTGTTTAGAAACACTATCTCTAGATAAGTAATGACAGAATATTATGAATTATTGCACGCAGTTGCACCATTATCAAGTGTTACATTTATTCAGCATAACTCTGACTCCAATTTTTGAACTGGTAAATAAAAAAAGAAGGGAACGAAAGAATTTTCTTTGAATCAATCCAGTGACTGATCCAAATATGGAAATCCGGAACAAAGGAAGAGTCACGTTGGGAAGCTGTACATACTCGTGGTGCTTGCTCACGTCACCCCAGAGCAATATACAATTCCGGCGACAGGTGTTGACACCTAGATTAACCTTGGTTTGCAGAGAGCCAGGCTGCCGAGAGCTTATTAGAATGCACTGAGGATGAGAGCTCCACTCCAGGGCTGCAACCCTCAGGGGCTTTGCCCGCTGTGTGTGTCTGACAGCTCGACTACATGTCTGCTGTGTGAGTGTGTACCATCTAAAAAGAGGACGTGTGGACTGCGGCAACATCGCATTACTGCACACACAACCGTGCTCCATCACCTTTCAACCCAGTTTCTCCTGCAAATGGAACTCCTTTCATGTGTACGCTTTCCCTCACACTTAAATCTGATTTAGCTAAAAATAGGTTTTAAATCAACCCTCTACATTGCAAGTAAATCACTCACATATGCAAATAAATAATGTGTGTTGTTAGCTATTTTCTAATAAAGTGTTAGATTTCGCTTACAAGTGTTTGAGGCTAAGAATAAGTTCGGTACTGATATATTTTTAAACCAGTTTGAGTAAACATGATTACATTTTGTTTGTTAAGTGTAGTTGTTAGTCTTCCAGACCATATTACACACACACATCATATATAGCAAGCAGTGTTAGGTAAGTGACTATAAATAAAAATAATAAATAGCTACTAACTGCATCTTCACCACTGTTATTAGATTACTGTTCCAATTACTCTTTCTAGGTTTTATTAAAAACTCTCTAGGTTTTATTAAAAACATGAATTTTCTATAACGTATTTAATACAATTACATCAAAAGTAATTGTAAATAAATTACAGAAAAAAAGTAATCCCATTTTCAAGAGAAAAGTAATTAAATTACAGTAATTAAATACTTACTAATGGATTACACCCAACACTATTGGCAAGTAAAAAAAAAAAACCTAGCCAATGGTGATTATATTGCTGCGGTGTGTAGATTCTAACTGTATCTCTAATTTTATCATTGCTCTCTTTGCTAAATGAAAAAAATAAAGAAAATATAAAGTAATTTATGTGCTGAATGCACTTTGCACATCTGATGTTGCCAGTCAGTTCTGAGTCACTCGGCTCTTTAAAATGGTAAAAATAAAATTTAAAATCACCCTCTTCTCCATCATTTTGATGAATTACTGCTGCCATGATCAATAGAAAACATAAACATTACATTTAATTTACCGCCTGCTTTCTGTGGGCAACAGTATGATGCTAATTGTGCCAGACAAACAGCGTAGAGTTCTGTGAATGAGACACGATAATGAGCCTAATCTACATAAGATCCTTCTTTGTGCTGAAAAGAATGACAATGCCTTAAATTAAATACTATTTCATGCATTTAGCACCATTTAGCATGTCACAGCTGTGAATTGTGATTTGCTACTTGCCATTGACAGCCAGTGACCAGAGCGGGTTAAGGTTTTTAAAGTAAGTTTGGCCCGCTGGACCCTGCTGGGAGATTTTGTAATTACATTGAAAATTAGAAATATAGAAAATAATTGGTAGTGGAATTTACTGGTCACTTTTCAGAACTGACAAGCAACGCATTGAATTAAATGTGAAATTTAAAAATAATAAATGGAATTTCCTGGAGAAAAGTACTTCTAGAAAATTAGATTTATTTACAATCTCTCTCTCTCTCTCTCTCTCTCTCTCTTTCTCTCTCTCCTTCTCTCTCTGTATATATATATATATATATATATATATATATATATATATATATATATATATATATATATATATGTATATATATATATATATATATATATACACACATATAGAATTTTACAGTGTACACTAAACATCATTCAAAAAAAAGCATTTTTCTCCATTAGCCATCTCTTCTGACACACACACACACACACACACACACACACATATATATATATATATATATATATATATATAAATATGATTTCAAAATTTGGTGTGACAGGTTTGAAAGCAGTTTTGATGCATCCTAGCCCTGGACAACGGAGTAGCACAGCTTAATTCAGATTGGAAACATAATGATTAGTTGTCAGGCAGATGCATGATGCCCTTTACAACAATTTATACAAAGTGGGCATCACTTAATTGGCTTTTGATCAGAGCGGAAAGCAAACATTCCAGTCATTTCATGTAAAAGTTCTTCATGGCTATTACTGACTACTTTCCATCAATTACACACCAGGGCTGAATTACATGCTTAAAAGCTGCACTTTCTTTTTTTCTCTGTTATAATGGTTTTATGTTTGCTTTTGATTTCTGACTTGATAATATATTATGCTGTAACATATCTGATTGACAGATTTCGGGTAACTTCCAAAGCTGCAAATCCATGTGCACAAAAAGTGCATCAATATTTCATTTTATTCAGTAAATTAATCAAAGATTGATGACATTTCTAACACTTTCAATGTACATTGTTTAGTAAGAATTATCAGCGATAAAAACGGTGCCTTAGCAAGTACAATTAATAATGTTTGTTAAAGATATTATTAAGTAGGTTTATTATAAAGTGTCTCTCTGAGAATTTGAAATATCTACAGCTGTTTTGCTCGTAAATATGATTCTCACATTATTTTCTAATAGTGTAAGTTCAATGAAAAACTGAACCACATGTTAAATGCAACATAATTTTTGCTGTGTCTTTAAACTGTCATTTAAAGATCAAAAAAATATATGTATGGCAGCTTGATTACATCATAAACAGTAACTACTGCGCTCTTTAAATTATACATTTATCTGAATGTATTTACCTTTATATTTAAAGCATTTAGCTGATGCTCTTATCAGAACAGCTTACATAAAGTGCTTCATATTTAATGTGAAAGTGTCCCCAGCATATTCTAATAGACATCTGTCAGAGATCAGAACCCTTTCTGTGCAACCTCAATGATATATCATTTACATGAATCATTTACATGCTATTTTTATGCATTCCCACAATCAGTATACACATACATTCACACCTGACTAATTGCATCTAACTCCAAGCTTTTCAAGTGGCCAATTCTGTGCTTTATAGAAGCCCTGAATGCAGTGTATCTCGCAGGCATGCATAGCAGATTGATCAATATTCCTGTCACATCCACTGCCTGCACGGATCTATGTTTCTTAATCTAATTAGCTGGGCTTGACTTTATGTTGCCTGTCAATCGCAGGACACTGTATGAAGGTCAAGATCTCCTTCAGAGATGCATGCAGAGATTACAAGCATGTAAGCAACTGCTGTATTTACCTCTGAAACATTTTTTCACATATATTATGCATGTGTTAACATTCTGATGCAGGATAAATTGGATGTTGATTTTTTCCTTTCCAGAATGAGATTCTTGTTTTGAAAGGGATGCTGTTTTTTAACATTTAAAATCATAAAATCAGGGCATCAGTCTAATGTACCCAACATATTTTCCTAATTGAACCACCATTCAATTATAAAATTACATAACATTTAGCTGGCTTTTATCCAAAGCGACTTACAATTGCTATATATGTCAGAGGTCGCATGCCTCTGGAGCAACTAGGGGTTAAGTGTCTCGCTCAGGGACACATTGGTGTCTCACAGTGGATTCAAACCCGGGTCTCTCACACCAAAGGCATGTGTCTTATCCACTGCGCCAACACCACCCCTATAATAATAGATTTTTATAAAATGACCACATAAATCCTATAGTCTTAACCAATGATTGTTAGCTTTTTTTTCTTTTTTCACTAACATTTTGGTAGTGAAACAGTTTCACTCAGAAATTGCTAATTGTTTTCATATAAATACAAAGAAACTGCAAGTAACACTGACTTTTTTTAAGCAGAAAGATGGTGTTTTCTTATGAAATACACTTCAAAAATCAATAAAATAATTTTTACAGAGTATAGATGGTTTCATCGGGCGCACGCGCCTGGACCTAAGTTAACTTCCGGTCTGTGTTGTGTATATCGGTCTGGCTGCGTTGCCTTCTACAAACGCAGTTAAAGTCAAGGTGATGAGTAGACTGAAGTTGGGCTCAGGTGGTTGTGCTGCGGGATGTGTTTCCCATACATTTATTTATTTTTGGAGACTCAGCACAATTTTAAAACTGATCGATTTTCAAAAAGGCTTCGTTGAATAAACATGAGTAACGTTATGTACTGCACGTTTAATAATAATAATTCCTTACATATATGTTTAAATATCAAAACGAGGCACAGGTGTTTTTATATCGCTGTATTTCTGAAGGAAGACTTGCATGTGCCTGATAAAGCAGCGTGTGAGCGTACGAGCTCTGCTTTGTTTACAACTGTTACTGGGGAAACCTCTATTTCTCGCGCTTTATGTCTATGCTTTAAAACATCTCCTGCTGGCAAAGAATGAATTTGCATTTTCATTAAGTCCGCCTGATCCACGCAGCAAACATATTTTGTTTGTTATCAAAAAATATCTACTCTAGAGGGACTTGGCTGTTGATATTGATTCTATTTGGAAGTCTACCGGAAGTTAAGTTAGGTCCACAAAAGCGCGCATGCGCAGTAACGTTTGTTTATGTTGTTGCCGTTGAAACAGTCTATAAAGAGGTATTTAGACCACCTAGAGATTCAATCTGATTTAAGGATGGTCTCTTTTGAATAGTAACCACCCAGAACTACTTAACAACCACTTACTGTACAACACCATAGCAACCGCAGAGCTACACCTTGGCAACCACGCACAACAGCCTAGCATTGTGGCGATATGATTTAAACTGGCAAACACAAGCTTACGTTTCCTTCATAAAATATAAACATTATTTACTTCTTATTAGTTTTTAGCGAAATTATCCGTTTTGAAAAATCATTCACTTACAGACACGGTTAATCAACTCACTGATTCAAGCAGCGTCAAACCACGCGCCTATGGCCAAAGACTATACAAACGTATATATACATACTATATACAAACATACAAACTTTACTCGCGTGTTGAAAAATTAGGTGGATAGCATCGCTAAGGTTCATTTACACGTTTGTACGAACCTACATTCAAGCTGTGGAAATGCAAAACGAAATACAGACAACGAACCTAGTGCTGAAAAGGGGCGGAGCTACATAAGGCATAGGCCTAAACATTTTAAGCGGGATGTTTACATGAAGCAAAAAAGAAAAGTAAATGTGTTTTTAATAGCCAGTGAAAGTACATTTAAAATATTTTACATAGTCTTGTCAGTGTTGAATATTTCAGCTGTTTATACATTACATTTTTATAAAAAATATTTGAAAGTTATGTGCTGTATTCTATGTGATTTACCATGAAAGCACCCAAAAATAAAATAGTATACAACTGTCCTAATTGTAATTTATTAAATATTTCTTTATTCCAAGACCTGCCTTTGCTTTTCCCACGTCTGTAACTGAGTGCACCTTAAATCATGTAAAAATTTACTGAAACATGTAGCCTACTTGTAGTTTATTCTTTCACAAGAAATTCCCACTAAAACAATAATTCCACTAAATCTATAATTATCTCACCTCTTTGCATCCCTGATTAATTGTAAGTTCATTACTGTACATTATTCTGACATGCATTACAGTGTAACCGTGAAATGTGATACTAAATATACACAGTATATTACAAACTAACTCTGTCCCAACTAGAATTGTCTTATATTTCGAATGCACAAATTAATAAGGACGCTGTACAGAGTCAACAGTTTCCCGCACACCCACTTTTGCAGTAGTGAGAATGACAGCGCATCATTCAATGCACCAATGTCTTTTCAAGCATTCCCTTGGATTTCTGTCGAAGCACTGTATCTTTGACAAAGAGAGCGGGCGGCGTGCCACAAAAATTGTTTGGATAACAGAGCAACATCTGATTCCCGTAGAGGTTCTCTGTAGCTCACTCTCTGAGCTGTCAGAGGCGGTGAGACGAGCGGACCGTATGCTTTAGCTGGCAGAGGCCTCTCACCTTGAAACTCGAAGGGTCAATGTGCAGCACTGTCATTAGGCAACATTATATGCACTCTTTCACATACACATGCGGTTCCTGCTTGTAAGTTACTTTCATTGTAGCTACCGTATGTGCCTCCTTTGATGGGGTTAAAATAAGGACTTGGAGCTAAAGCACTTTTTCGTGTTCTTTCTCCGAGAGAATCCTGAATAAATGATACCAGCATGAAAACAGAAAATTCTGCTAATAAAAATGCCGCTTTTCTATTTTCATCTGAGCATGAATAGTAATACGGGGAGCTGCAAATGCATGGTAGCAGTGGCGGTGAGCAAACTTGGCCTTTTAGTAGGTGTGGGGAGACTAAAGGTAACTTCAGTCTAGAGAAGACAAAAAGTCAAGAAACTTAAAGACTTTGATCGTGCCTTGTTCATGCATTGCATCACCTTGATAATGCATTGTTCTTGGATTGCATCATTTTGATCATGTTGATATCAAACAGTCATATAACCTGTCAGAGCCATGGTTATAGTATGTTCTCATGCTGGAGATTGAATGAAAAATAATCTATAATGAATATACTGCCACACAAGAAAGGCCGGTAGGATACATTTCCATGGCTTTCACATGATGTCATCATAAAGCACTGCCATGAGTTTATTATAGAGACAATCTCCAGGGATCAGAGTTTGGCTGATTACAGTACAATGGTCCTGCTGGAAGATGCCATGACTACACTATTTGGGGACATAAGCAATTTTTTCCATTTGAAGCAGCATGCTGAATATATGGCAAGTATTTGATTATATCATAGTAAATAAATGTTTTGATAGGGTCCATTTTTTTAGAGTGGTCTTAGCAGTGAAATATTTTTCCCAGTCTGCTGTCTTTCAGATCACTATAGTTGCTGTGAAGGAGTGCCGTCTGCCAATCTGATGTGACTAGTTACATGACTTTTATGGCATAATTATGTTTCATCCTTGCTGATGTTTCCAATAGAATTGAGGAATAGACTTAGCTTCATTTATTTTATCATTGCAATCAGAATACAGTACATTCCCTTTGAGAGAATTTAAGTTATCCATCTCCTTTAATGAAATGTGATTTAAACTTTTCAATGAGAGATACATTTCTTTATTTTTCTGACAGTAACCATGCTGTTGATATTGTAAAATGCCTTTGTTTTGCATTGCAATTTTTTATTTATAAGTTCTTCCTGAATTAGATGTTTTCATGCTGACATTTTCCATATTGTAAAATATCTTAAACTCATAAAATAATACAAATACATTTTATAAGGACTATGACAATTTCTTTCTTAGTCTGAGTTATATATTTGGTTACCTATTACATTTATGTTCTTTGTATTTCAAATGTTTCTTAATAAATATGTTGCCTGCCAAAAACTAATTGGGAAAAAAAAATAAAGATGGTATTTTAATTAGATTTATATATTTTATATATTACATATTGTTATAAATATAAAGTATCCTGTTATTCAAATGACTAATATAATGATTTTCAGGTTACTATATGGTAATCTCCACTGAAAGACAAGGATTCATCAGTAATATCATTCACTGAATCGGTTTGTTCAAAACACAGATTCATTCAGGAAAGTGAATGGCGGCATCTGAAATCACATACTTCCCTATAGGTGAAAAACAGTATGTGAACAGTAGTATGTCCAAATTTACTGTCAATAATAGCCAAGTCCCCAGGTAAGGTGATCTGCTATTTACTGTATGGCAAGATTCTGAAGTGCACATCCAACTATCTCATGAGGTAATGGCACAGGATTTGTGAGCAGTGAAGGTCACATGACAATGATAACATGACAAATGTAGTACATTCAGATTACATACTACACAAATTCATATTACAGAAAGTACATTTTAATGGTCATTTAAGCACTTATTCAAAAGAAGTATGAATGAGCTGAATGAGTCACAATTATTTTTTTTTTAAACACCAGCTCATTCAAGAAATGTAGAAGTGCAACAGTTCCTATGGCCTTTTTTGGAAATATTTTCTTTGAACGAGCAAGAATAGTCAAAGTACCTTCCAATATCGTGTCTAAAGTGTAATTTATGTAATATTAGCTTCTTGCTTATTTATTTGTCATAATAAAGCAATAATCACAATAGCAATCATGCTTTCTCTTTAACCCATGGCGTTTCTGTTAGTTAAAATATTAAAAGCATGGAAACAAAAGAAGATACGTATATAATATCTTACTACAGCCAGTTCAATGTTTCAGAAGCTGGATTTGCTCATACCTCATGCAAAACCACTTGTTTTGTTGCCAATTCATTTAAGTGATGACATAACACCTCAAACACGCTGCATTATGTATTCCCATCAGTATTCGGAAGAGCACAACTGATTGACTGTTTTAATTAGACCTATGCTTGAATCCTATTGCTTCCATTGCACAGTCAATATCAGTCATCAGTTACCACCCAATCGCTCACCCCAGCCACCTTACACTGTAACTAATCGACTAAATGTCACAGGTACCCAGCCAACTGACCTGTGGTGGATTCATCAGTGATTACATTTTTCGCACTAATTTCACACCAAGATGAGCTCAAGATTAATGAAAGTGTATTTATTGGCTTAATGCTATTTGCAGATTGGTCATGTCATGTTCCTGTGTCAAAGAAGCAAGAGAGTAAAATATTCATGTTCTACAAGAGAAAAGAACACCATAAATAAAGACCATTTTGGGATGTGTGCGCATTTCTGATGACTCTTACAGGTGATATTTTGGTCAAAAAGAGCAAGGATACTAAAGGTTGGATAAAGATAAAGGTTGGAGAGCATGAGTAAAAGATTAATTGAGCTTTAGTATAATCTAATATTTAATTACATCTTAGTCCATCTGATTACTGCAATAATTCTTGTCTCATTAAAAAATTTAAAGGACAAAAAGTTTGAAATCCAAAACTTAAGCATCACATCACATATCTGATATCACTATTAATATCAGAAAAATTGCTTTGACCCTAACTACAAGTTGTTGGACTTATTTAAATGTTGTATAATTTAACAGTGTTAAAATGTTACGGCTACACAGCAAATAGCATGGGTTACATGTATGTGTTTTGGACAGTCAAGGAAACACCATATGTTGTATAAACAGTCGTTTCAGCCTTTGAGGGGAAAGAAAGATGTACAATGGTGATGGAAAACACATGAATTGGAGTAAAGAAATTCTTACCTTTATAGTCCACCAAAGGTTTCATTCAAAATTTAGTACATTCTGAAAGATTAAGATAATAATGTGTGCATAGTGCTGTCAGAAATATGCTGGCAACAAGTGGTGGGAATGTTAGAACCGGAATGCAAATCTTTTTTATAGAATACTGTCGTCAAAGATGCCATTTGAAGCTAAACGCAGATGTTTAAAAGGACAGACTATGCAGGATGAAAACTGCTCATTTTAATGCATAAATTTGATGTAAATAATAAGTCTACATAATTTTCACATATGCAGTTCACAGGGTACGTATTAGCCCTACAGTTACAGCACTGAATACTATTTAAACTATATAACATTTATTTATTTTATCTCACAATTCTTATTCTTTTTTTAGTAGTCTACTCAACAGTGAGTTTGTCAATTCTGAGGAAATATTTTAAACTCTTGATTCTCAGCAGAGGGGAAAAGAGAGTTGTTTTTCCTTATCAGAATTGTGAAATACTGTATCATCTAAGAATTGTGATAATAAAGTCAGAATTTTGAAATATAAACTCAAATGTACCTTTTATCATTTTTTTTTATTCCATGGCTTCCATAGATCGCTATGTGAAAACTGTCAAAAAATGTATAATAATAAAATTGATTTTAATCAAAGTCATTCTATTTATACAAATTCACCAATCCCCAGTGGATGCTCATCATACTCATTAAAATGTTCCTGAAAAGCTGAAATAAAGTGAAAACTCCATCTGCGCACGAGACTTCACTCTCGTTCTCCCTACATTTTTTACTTTAAGATGTGCATTTTATCATGTGCGTGTCCATAAACTAAAAAGCTGACATTTTCATCACGTGGAATTTGTTTTTGTCCCTGCAATACTGCATTTAGCTTTCAGATTAGAGTTGCGATCACTCAAACTTCACCATTCTTACAGAGAAGTAAATTAAAAGAACCCAAAGAAAGATTTTCTCAAAGTACGAATGGCTAAAACATTTTGATAAATGTGTTTAATCTTCAAATACTTCACCATTATGGGGAAGTCGTGGCCTAATGGTTAGAGAGTCGGACTCGCAATCGAAGGGTTGTGAGTTTGAGTCCGGGGCCGGCAGGAATTGTGGGTGGGGGGCATGGGCGTCAGTTTGGTTTGAAATGTGGTGGGGACAGAGACGCATTCAGAAGTGCATTTTCAGAAGTGGTGGGTACAATGATGCATTTTTTTTTCTCTTTCGCGCAGGTCATGTTTTGAAAGACGTCCTGTATCTTATTAATGTAAATAAATAAAAATGTATACAAAAATGTGATGATGTCCGACTCGTTTTATGAAGAAGAAAGCCGTACAAAGCATTAGACATGATAAATGACCCACTAATCTGCTTCATATCATCATATAAGTACCATGTTGACAATATGACATGGCCATGACGTGGTTTAATGTACCTAAACAATGATTACCAAATTTCTCTTTCATGTTGCTTTGTTATAACCACTGAAAACGGGGAAAAAAATCTAACCCAAAATCGGGCCTCGCTCTACATTATCCCGCTTATTACATGGCTACCCACCAAATAAATCAATAATTTGACACAAAATATTGATTTAAAAAAGAGTTTATTGATTTAAACACGATTGTATTGCTTCCGCTAAAGAAAATAGTTCCGTCTCTACGATTAGAATCCTGCCGCGTCCATACCAACGCTCTGTTTTTCATGGCAACGGTGTTATTATCAAGAAATAACAGACTTCATTCTACAGTGGAATTCAACCAAGCCATGTAATAATTTGATTTAATTCCCAGTACAATTTACCATATCTACACACAACACAACTTAAGCACTACAAATTTTATCAAGATTGAAAAAGCAAAAATACGTAGCACATGAACACTATTGACTATCACACCATGATCTGACTGCTCTCAATTCACAACAACATGCATCCGTCCAATCTACATCAGGCATTTTGACTAAAACTTGATCCATTCCTCCTCATCATCATCATCATCATCATCATCATCACAACTATTCCAGAATTCAGCAATAGATTCAAGCAATAATTAAACAAGATACTGACTACTCAACAATCATCTTCCCCAATACTTGCTGTATGAACGCAAACCGTAACTAGCTAATTAAGTTGGTGGCTAAGGAAGTCTAACGTAACATTAATTGCAAGAGAAGAATTAAAACAGCCGATCCCTTGTGTGCAAATGCACAAGACCTAGCCATAATACCAGCAAATCTTAATAAACATAAGTTATCGCGTCTTACCTTTGTGTCAATGGTCTGCAGACCCTTGCTGTGTGAACAACAACATCCATTTGTTCTACAAGTTATCACTTTGATATGTTATAGTCCATGGCACTAGGATGCAACCTTGTGATATTGTATGAAGGCTAAATGACTTGCTCGTCTATGATACATTCGCCAGAAATTCTGGCCAATCCCAGCAAAGACTAGGTAGCCTCGTTCCCGCTCGTTCACTGTCCATTCCAAACTGTCAACTCATTTGAAAAACATTCTTTAAAAAAAAGAAGCGCGATAGTCATATAGACGGTTTCATCGGGCGCACGCGCCTGGACCTAACTTCCGGTCTGTGTTGTGTATATCGGTCTAGCTGCAGTGCCTTCTACAAACGCGGTTAAAGTCAAGGCGATGAGTAGACTGAGGGCTCAGGTGGTTGTGCTGCGGGATGTGTTTCCCATACATTTATTTATTTTTGGAAACTCACCACAATTTTAAAACTGATCGATTTTCAAAAAGGCTTCGCTGAATAAACATGAGTAACGTTATGTACTGCACGTTTAATAATAATAATCCCTTACATTTATATGTTTAAATATCAAAACGAGGCACAGGTGTTTTTTATATCGCTGTATTTCTGAAGGAAGACTTGCATGTTATATGCCTGATAAAGCAGCGTGTGTGAGCGTACTTTGTTTACAGCTGTTACTGGGGAAACCTCCATTTCTCGCGCTTTATGTCTATGCTTTAAAACATCTCCTATTGGCAAAGAATGGATTTGCATTCTCATTAAGTCCGCCTGATCCATGCAGCAAACATATTTTGTTTGTTATCAAAAAATATCTACTCTAGAGGGACTTGGCTGATGTTATTGATTCTATTTGGAATTCTACCGGAAGTTAAGTTAGGTCCGCAAAAGCGCGCATGCGCTGTAACGTTTGTTTATGTTGTTGCCGTTGAAACCGGCATATAGAGAAAATAATAACAGTGACACGATGACTCCCCCTCCCCCAACCTAGAACGTATCCCAATGTTACAGTTGTTGCAGTTTTAATGAACAGAAAAGCGTGTAGCCAGCGCAGCAGCAGAACTCGAGGTTTAAAAAAAAAAAGTGGTGGGTACAAAATGACTCATGACGAAATCTGGGGGGGACACGTCCCCCCCGTCCCCCCCGAAATCGACGCCTATGGTGGGGGGAGTGCATGTACAGTGCTTTCTCCTTCCTCAATACCATGACTTAGGTGCCCTTGAGCAAGGCATCGAACCCCCAACTGCTCCCCGGGCGCCGCAGTATAAATGGCTGCCCACTGCTCTGGGTGTGTGTTCACAGTGTGTGTGTGTGTTCACTGCTCTGTTGTGTGCACTTGGGATGGGTTAAATGCAGAGCATGAATTCTGAGTATGGGTCACCATACTTGGCTGAATGTCATGTCACTTAAACCATTGAATGAGAGAGTTCTGAAGGACTTTACAGCATTAAAAAGTGAAGGTGATTTTTCTAAAATAAAATTGTGATTTATGTTAATCACCCAACCAACGAATCCATCAATCTGCCTATCTATGTCAATAAAATTGAAAACAAAATTCATATATATAGATAGATAAATATACATGTTGGTTCAGTTCAGTCAGAGATAGTCTGAGTGGCAATACAGTTACATAAAGAAAACCTTGCACCGGTAACCATTAATGGTTCTTCAGCCTGTGTTTCTTCAATAAGTTATACTAAAGTGGTTGTGTATCTCAGAATACACGGGCATCTCTCTCATTTGGGTTAAATATATAATCAAAGCAGACGCACCACAGAGTACATCATGTAGAAAAAAAAAATTGTGAACAATTTCTGCTCTTCAAAAAGGCTGTTTTTTTGTTTTTTTTTTTTTAAATAAAAAATAATAAACTGGGGCAAATCCTGTGATGTGTTTGTGTAACGGCATGATGTTAGCAGCAAAAATCTTTCATCAAAAGCTGGGTGGGTATTTTTTGCATGCTCTCAAACTGTACATGTACGATTCGATGAACACCTCTTGAAGAAAAGGATTATTAAGGGTTGATGTTAACCAATTATTATGATAATTTGTCGTAAGGGAGTTAGTCTAGTATATGCAGGAATCACCTTTCTTTCGTTTTCATCAGGCCAGAAAACAGATACAGTGGATCAATGCAGCATACTAAAGGTCAGATTGAAGATCGAGTCTTTCAAGATTCTAGAGCACATCCCTAATTAATAACTGCATAATCACATTGACAAATGAATGTAGATTTAAATCAATTTACAGTGCATTAATTGCAGGTACAGTTTCGGGGTTAAGTGACTGGCTGAAGGGCGTACAATGTAAATATGATCTCATTTCCTACACTTATTAACCTTAACCTGCACTTTATAATGAAACCCAGACCATTAACCATTATTAACCTTTGATTTAAGAACAAACTTACAGCAAAAGTGAGGCTAGAGTGACAAAAATAACAACAATGGAAAATTACAATACACATTTTTATGATCTGACCTTACCTTTATTCTGCCTGTATACAATTGTTCTACTCACACAAATCCATTAGCCCCTACTCTATGTAACATTGAGTCATATGGACTGGAATTACAGTACAGTTTTTCTGTTTGCTTACTACAGTATCACTCTCGTTGTAAGGGAAGACTCTTCAGAATATTAAATTTTGTGTTCCACAGAAGAAGTTAAGTCATACTTACATGAGTGAGACTAATCTTCATTTTTTTTTTTTTTGACTGAAATATCTTTTAAGTTCTGCAATCCAATCATTTGTGAAAGACAGACTCCATACCCTCAAACAGATTGTGTTTTCACACTACACTGAATCCGCTAAATAAGTCCCAGTGTGTCTTGTTAGCTGTGCAGCACACCTGGAGACATTACCACAGTGATGAGGGGTTAGCGGAGCACTGCAGAGCACTGCAGAGCCCTACTATGCGGTGACCTCATTGCAATGATTATAATAAAACAGCACATTTTATGCCACTGCTTTAATGACACTTTAAGGGCTTTAATAGATTTAAGGAATTTAACTAAGTATTTTATAGTAGGCCTAAACATATATGTGACCCTGTAGCCATCTTAAGTGTCATTTCTTAAAAATTATACATCTTCAAGTTTTGAATTATACATCAAAAAACATGAAGTTGTCCAGATGAAGTTCTTAGCAATGCATACTAATCAAAGATATTTTGTAAGTTTGGATATATTTATCGTAGGAAATTTACAAAATATCTACATGGAACATGATCTTTACTTAATATGGCATAAAAGAAAATCTAGTAATAATAATTATTGACCCATACAATAATTTTGACCCATACAATGATTATTTTTACTATTGCTAAAAATATTCCCCAGCAACTTAAGACTGGTTTTGTCACACACACACACACACACACACACACACACACACACACACACACACACACACACACACACACACACACACACACACACATATACATATATATATATATATATATATATATATATATAATGAACCTACATGCTACACCTTTAATACTCACCCTTCAGATGAAACTTTTATTATGTACTGTGAAAGCGTGTGCTGTGTTTTCATTACAAAAAATAAAAACAAAATAGGCCTAATCTTTTATATAGTACTTCTATCAGTTTTTATAGAAACCACCTTTTTTAACTTTAAAGGTGTTTTCTTTCTCAGATAAGAAACAAAATCTAAACTCTGGCATAAGGTCATGACTGTTCTCTCAAAATCTCAAAAAATCTCAAAAAGTGTAAAAAGCAGTTTTGGAGTGCTACAGGTACCGTCTAAATGTAAATGATAAATGCTTAATGAGTTGTTGTCAGTTTAGTGCAACAATGAGGTATGCATTTTAAAGTCAACCCTCTGGCTAAATCACCCTTCTGACTGGAGTCACATTTTCATTATATATGTCCTTTTGACAAGGCAGTTTTTTACAATTCCTTTTCCCCTCAGGCCCTGGAGATGACAGGGGCTTCATCTGGCCGAAGGCAGTGCTACAATAAATGACTCTCTGTGGCAGACCGTGAGGTCTTGAGGTCTGTGGGAGATGTGGTACATGCAGTTCAGCTGCCATTCTGATCAATGAAGCAATGCCACAGGGTTAGCTAGACACCTGTTTATGTAACTCTACCACACGAGGAATCATTTGAGCTTCCTCCTGCAGCTCTTTCTTCCTTGTGTCTAATCTCTTTTTAAAATCATTTTTAAAATGCTACTTTATTTGATGTTTTCCTAAACATTAGTTCTCCAAACAAATACTTTCGCCCCAGATTATGGCATTAGTTGAGCTTATGTCTCTCCTTCTGGAAGATAGATAGATAGATAGATAGATAGATAGATAGATAGATAGATAGATAGATAGATAGATAGATAGATAGATAGATAGATAGATAGATAGATAGATAGATAGATAGATAGATAGATAGATAATCTTTTAAATAATATTCAAACAACTCTAAAGTTACCCTAAGCTATATGAAAAGTATCCGACTACATATTAATATGCACAGCATGCAATTTGGTTAATATTTAATTATTTTTAAACACATGATTTGAATTTTTAAATACATATGACATTATTCCTGGAATAATAATAAGGATCTTAAATAGAGTAAAAGTGTCAAACTTCAAAATGAGAAAATGAATACATTTACTCTGAATACAACTTATAAGAATTAAACTGAAGATCAAACATGTCCCTCTAGAGTTTCAGAAAATATCTAAGCAATTTCTCAAATGCCTGAAACTCAGTATGAACTCATCAGTTTTTTCCAAGACCAAATTATCTGATTTATTTTTACAAGCTCTATTCAGACAGGACTAGTTATATTGAACGTATTGGAATAGTGCTACATAAAAATGGATGTTGTGGTTATCCAGTGATGTGTTTGTGCTGTAATGACTGCTAGTCTAAGTGCAGACTTCAGCAATGAAGTTTTCAGCTCTCTCTAGCTGCACGTCTGACCCCCGTGAGACAGTGTGTGGCACACATTATGGATTACACACCTTCTGATTGCGACTCGAATCACTTTACACCCGATTGTGGAATACTGTGATTTATCACACCACATCAAACAATATCAGCTCAGAAAGGGGCAGAGAGAGGGAGAAATGGAGCAAGAGACACCGAGTAAGTGACAATAAGGCCTTATGGCTGCTTAAGAGAGATAGATGGTAGACTGATCCCCCTGACTGAAGTGGGTGAGAGAGAGAGAGAAGGAAAGAGCTTTTGGACAGGATCATTTGGAACTGATCTTCAGACAGCCCAATCTAAAGCACTATTTAGATGGGATTCATTTTTCAAATGGTGTTTAAGTTGCAATTATTAACAGAAGATGCCGGTTCTGTATAATAAATAAGATTTATATATGTTAGGTATTTACGTCCTTATGTATATATTGAAGGGCAGGTAGAAATCATAACAAACGCTGCTGCAGTATTTGACAAAGGTCAAAATAAATTATGAGATGCATGAAGGAATAATACAATGTAGTCACAGATATTCCTATGTGGGCAAGATTAGATTGTCAGTGAAGCCTTTAGAGGAGTTTGGCAAAAAAAGCATAATTTGCTTTGTAATTTTGATGAGGTTGTGTTTTGGATTTCAAATGGGAGTAAAATCACATGGAGAAAACAGATACATTTACCTGACCGCCTCTGGGAAAAGCACCATTACATAATTATCTTTTCAATCTTTTCAATGAAGAATATAAATAAATATTTATTTGCACCAGCAGTATGGCTGTCAGTGTAGCAAATTATTTTAGTTAATAATTTTTAAAAAACAAATCATCCGAAAGAGACAATATATTGACTATAACCACCATTACATAATTTTTAACCTATAATGAGCATTTAGTGCATTGTATTTTAGTAAAAAAAAAAAAAAAAAAAAAGGAGAATTATTATTATTGACTCAAAGCCACTCAAATACATTTTGGTTAATATGATGAATTGCAACTAGTCTGATAAATTGATCAGCATATCATGTAATGTATTCAATTATATGTTGTAAATAACTAAAGACTAATGATTAAGTTTCTTAATTCTTTCCCAAAATGCTAATTTACTATTCCTCTGAAAATACTTCATTTTTTATAACATAGGGATTTAAAAGACACTTAATTTTCTATAATATTATCACTTTGATCTTTTGTTTCTGAAAACTGAAGATGAAAACTGAAGATGTTTCATAATTATTGAACTTCATAACTGATTCATTAAACTGAACTGAATAAACCTTTAACTAAACTGAGCTGACTGTCATTCTAGAGCTGTTTTACAGCTGGAATGGTATTGTTTTTTTTATAATTGATCAAACTGTTTTTGTTGTTGCTTTTCTTGTTTATTACTGTCAAGCTGCTTTGAAACAATCTCTGTTCTATAAAGCGTGATAAATAAAAGTGACATTAATTACTGTATAGGCCACATTAACCAAAAGGCAAATTACTATTTGACTATTAATTGTTTTTAGGCTACTGTTTTGACCTCTTTCTGTTAAAAGTGGTAAACTACTGCAATAATAAATCAAATCTAATAATAGATTTAAAGAAAAGAAGTATTAACGTTGACCTTCAACCTTCACTTTCCAGTCAAAAAGTCTTCTCAAAAGTGTGTTTGAGGATAGGCGTCCCTTCACAAGCCGCTGCAAACCCACATTCAGATCCATTGGTTTTTAGTATATAAAACACATTTTCTAATCAAAGTTATTCATTTCTCACTGATCCGATCTCACTTGGAAACATGTCACATTATGGAAGTTACATGGGTTGCAAAGGTCAAGTTGACTTGTAAATGAACAGTTAAGAAAACTGGCATAATGCTGAGGAGAGAAAATCACATTCAGTGACTTGTTTACTCAAATATTATCTGATGTCATGCTGGTTCAGATTGCTGTCAGACTTTTGTAACACTCAAGTAAGTCAAGTCAGTTTCATTTGTATGGTGCTTTTCACAATACACATAGTTTCAAAGCAGCTTGCAACCTAATGAGTCTTGCTTAACACTAACAAGACAGTGAGATGCTGTTTTCTTTAGAAATATGATGTTACATTAGAGATGTAACACTCATACTCTGTCAACTGTCATCTACTTTTGAACGCGTGGCAACAAGAAAAGCACAACATGCAACAATAAATTTTGCGAGCGTGCATGGTTGCGTTGTCAGCTACTCATCTGTATGACTTCGTGCTACACAGTCTGCCACCTCTTTGGCAAGATCCATCCAAATAAAAGCGCTGGCACCTCTTTTGACATCTAGAAATGAAGGTAATGTTCTGTCTGTGCCTCCCTTGGAAATGCAGGGCATGGTATTATGGGTGATTTGTCATTGTTGGCAGGTGTTTTATGCAGCACTCAGTGGACCCATAGAGCACCATGTTCTCTGACACACGCCAGGCAGAGCTGCAATGCTCAACTTGTTCTTCATCTCTTGTTCTGTGCCAAAGCATTTCAAGCCCCGTTTCAGGAAATTCTCTCAATGCAATGGCAACAGAAAATGGTGCCAACAGAGATGGAAATGTGTCTGCGGTGGGTCGATCCTTTATTCTTCTGTTGTCTCTGTCCAAGTGAAGAATTCATATAAATTTTACTGCTGATTCTTGACCTGTTAAAAATCAATGGCAGAAGAAAGCAATACTATTTTTACTGGAGAAAGCAATACTGTGGAAGAGAACTTGTATTTTAGCTGGAAGCAATGGTTTGAAGTTATAATCTTGATGATGATTTTATTACAAACACAGAGCTTTTCACTTCACAAGACTGAGTTGTGTGGTTTACTTGTGGATTATTGTGATGCTTTTATCAGCTGTTTGGACTCTCATTCTGACAGCACCCATTCACTACAGAGGATCCCCTGATGTAATGCAAAATTTCTCCAAATCTGTTCCAATGAAGAAACAAACTCATGTACATCTTGGAAGGCCTGAGATAAAAAAGAATTTTTTTCATTTTTGGGAGGACTATTCCTTTAATTTGTTTGATTTCCATGTGCAATATCAGAGTCAAGCATTGATGTCCAGATTAAAATTTGTGTCCTGAAGTAAAACCATAAAACATCACTGTGCATTTTAACATCCCTTATGCATATTAAAATATGCATATTATAACATTTATTCAAAATGACTTGTTTTTTTATTATTTGAAAGGTCAAGAATTTTGTCTTTGATATGCATTTGAATGATGCTAGCATCTTTTTCTGGACTTAACAAGAGAAATATTTAATTATTCTGAGCCTTTTTGCTTAATGAGGATTCAGAAATGTTGACCCAAACTTTAACCCAAAGCCCCAGTGCTTCCAATTATGCAGTGTTCGCTTCTGCTTTACACTGCTGAAAATGATGCGATGCAACTAATGAGCCATTTGGACAGTTTGTCATTAAAGAAAATATATAAATGAATCAAAAGCCTCAGTGCTGCTGAATAATATGAACGAGATAACCATTACCTGCCAACCAATCACTGTCGATCTTAATATATCAATATGGTAATCTATTCTATTTTGGCAAAATGCACTTCTGAATACAGTTTAAAGCCATGAGAGGCTAAAACACACTAACCTCTAACACAGTTTAATGAAATGGAAATTTTATTCCTATTTCATTGTGTTGAACAGCATGAGGAGCAGAATACATTTCGTGACCTCTTTAAAGGTAGAATTTTAGATCCCTCGCTGACCTTTGATGTCTTATTAGCAAAGCCTCAAATTCTCTCTCTGATTTACACAATGACATGTCACAGCTTTTCAAAACACAGAGAAATTATAATGCAGTGAATATGTTTTAAAACACAGAGACTGTGAGGAATACAACAGGAAAGTATCTGACACGGGAAAAATCCTTGTTTATGTATGTTTCTTAAGTCATGCACAAGAGAGACTCTACCTTTGTATAAACAAAAAGATAAGCTTGCAAGCAGTGTCCTAATTCTCATCTTTATTCTGTCTAATTTATGAAATGCGCACAGCACTCACTGTGATCTACTTTGACATTTCATATTTGTTGTGTAAGCATTACTGGACTGTGCACTCATGGTCAGGGGCGCCGGACTGGGGGTAAGACCAGTACTGATTACCAGGGCCCCAACGGAAGAGAGGGCCCTTGAAAATGTTTGGAATATATATTTTCGGGGGGGGGGGGGGGCTATGCATAGGGCCCGGGATCTTGTGCAGCAATTTCCTAAAGATGATTCTTAACCTACATTAAATTACTGTGCTAACTGGCATTTCAAAGGTTGTGTTACATCAAAGCTTTAATTTTCACCACCCAGTTGAAAAGTAAAGTGTTTTCAGAGGAGGAGCAAGTTATTACTGTACTTTATTTTTTGATGCATGATCGCCAAGACAAACATTTTTCTTTGGAATAAAGTGCACTGATGAATCAGGGAGCAGGAAAATCTATTTAGAGATTAAATAGGTTAAATTCAGAGTTCACGTTGACTTTAAATCGGACGTAAATGATTGGTGTTAGCCGTGTCCAAGCAAAGTAGAACAAGCTCTTGCATTCACGATTGGAAATAGTTTGAAAACAAGGTGAATATTAAATGTACTGCAGTCTTCTCTGGTTTCTGTATTTTTTTTTTTTAAACCAACAAGCTTAGCAGTGATTTTGACAGAGGTGCATTAGTGAAGGGAAGTTAGCATGTGGAATGTGTATTTTCTGTTTACTTAGGAATAACCACTCTTCAGACAGGAGTGCTTTTGTCAATGTCATTTACTGTGGAAAAACATTAATTTTATATTTTTCCTCATAGGTGATGAGTGTTTTTTTTTTTGTGTGTGTTCAGACAGTTTTTCGTATTTGAGCTTAGCTTAGATACACTGACACTATTAAAACATCGCTATTGGCTCAACCAATGACATGAGTTTGAAGCAGGATGTCTGTCTCCTGCACAAATGGGTCCATGCTTGCGATTCCATGGGCTTTTATGATATTTAAAAATTATGATATTTGTCTTTTAAAGTATGTCTATAATTGCCTTTTCAATTTATGGTACTTATAATGGAAAATTAAGTATTAGAAATTACATATTTCTCTGCTCAGAATACCAGCTTGTCCTACTGTTAGCAAGTCTATTACATGTTATCTATTATCTTTAATCACTTATTAAGAATATTGAAGTAAATTGCAAAACAAACTTTTTACATTTGTAAATTTAAGGAACACTGTATTCACTGTTTACTTGTTGCTTATAATCATGCATATTACTACCACATTGACTGTTTATTAATACTTTTAAAGCACAAATGAATGCCTTATTCTGTATGACCATATTTGTCACGACAGTCAGCTGGAGTGCCCATGAACTCCAGTAGAGGGCACTCCACTCAGGACTCTGGCATTTTGTGTCCATTCCCATTTCCAACTCCATTTCCCAGAGTCCCGTGCTTAGGGCTAATCACCACCAGGTGTTCCCCATTACCACTAACCTATATATACTGTGTTTGGACTCTCAATGATTGCGAAGTCTTGTTCACTTCTCTCTGGCATTTCCGAGCGGTTTCACTGTGTTTGTTCCTGCCGTGTCTGATCTTGGATTGTTTATACCGACTGTGATCTACCTGCCCCGACCTCTACTTGTTACTGTTTCTGATTTTGGATATCCCCTGACATACATGACACTGTTTTCTGATCTCTGCCTGTTTGACCATTCTCGATAATAATCTGCAGTACTGCATATGGATCCGGACATCTTTGACTCCTTGTTACAATATTCAACATCCCTTAATCCTACCCAACATCTAAACTATCTTTCTTCTACAAATATATCAATATCTTTCTTACTGTCAGTAAGCTGAAAAGATGTAATTTATTGAGGGATCAAAAACATTAATATGATCACCCAATTGTTCACAACACTAGACAAGAAAACTGTTTGTTTGTTGATTTGCTTATTTAATTAGAGACACTATTACTAGTAGTAAGTAAATAAATAAATAAAATCCCTGTAAATGTTCATAATTTTGATTTTACAACAACTACAAATATTTTGGAAAACAATTACTTTTTTTTAATTATTTTTTAATTAAATTATTTTACTTTTTCTTCTATTTGATGATGCAGAAACTAAGTATAATTTTCTGTTCTGTTCTATTACTCTAAATATGATAAATATCCAATTATTTAATATTATATCATTGTCATGTCACTTAAAGTGTCTACTAAATGAATAAAAAAATTAAAGCTATGTAAAACTGACTAATCTGCAATGGTTATTCCAGAAAGCCATGCAATAGGTTGTCATCTTACAGCATATGCATATCAACATAAGTGTTGTTTTCATGTCAGTGGATTGCATCTCTCATGTTCAGATAAGGAATGCCTAAAACATCTCTTGATTCTCCAGGAGTACCATGCACACCTTACTGAATAATTGAACAATGGCTGTTAAGAGTGAAATATTTATGCATTTTCTGCAGAGTAAAGGAAAGTAGGATGTTGTGATTGAGCTCAGTGTAGCACACTGAGTTTTCTCTGTTTACAGATGACTGTGATTGTATCGTTGCTCAAATCTCACCTGATTTCTGATGGCGGTTTTAGAATGCCACTCAAACCAAACTGACTTTTGAGTACTCAAACGGTGCTTGTGTTGAGCGCTGGAATGCAGGCATTCACAACCTCACACAGAATGAGTCATGTGGTCACAGATTTTGGTTCAGTAAGAGATGAGAACATGTAACCGCCTTCACTTTGCATGAACCTGTTTGCCTCTTTCTTACGGTGGCCGAGATAGCTCAACACGCTGCAATTTAAGAAAACACATGCAAATTGAAAAAACACCAGCAAATGAAGAAAACATCTTCATCAGTTTGACAACACAAGTGTTGCAAATTATCACAACACATGCATATAGCGAAACGCGCTGCAAATCATCACAACACATGCATATAGCGAAACGCGCTGCAAATTATCACAACACATGCAAATTAAGAATCAATTAATGAAGCATTGCAAATTTATTTTCATTAACCTTGAAATTATATTTAGCTGAGGATATTAAAGTTAGCCATCTTAAGTAACGTTTTACATTTAATCATGTAATTATTCAGCTTATTCAGGCTAATAATATCCAAAAGATAAAGGGATCATGAAAAGCACCATGAAAAGAAAAAGCACCTTTCAGTTCACCAACAACTCCACTGACCAGTAGCCACTGCACGATAAGCAAATCCCAGCCGGGTCCGACACTTTTTGAGGTTTCCTCGAAACATTTCCATTGTGGTCAGTGCTATTTGCACCGCTTTTGTTAATTGCATGTGTTTGTGAGGATTTGCAGCGCATTTCGTTATGTGTTGTGATGATTTGCAGCGTTTCTTAATATGCATGTGTTGTGATGATTTGCAGGGCGATTCGCTATATGCATGTGTTGTGAGATTTTGCAGTGCGTTTCACTATATGCATGTGTTGTGATGATTTGCAAGGCGTTTCGCTATATGCATGTGTTGTGAGATTTTGCAGTGTGTTTCACTATATGCATGTGTTGTGATGATTTGCAGCGCGTTTCGTTATATGCATGTGTTGTGAGGATTTGCAGCACTGGTGTTGTCAAACTGATGAAGATGTTTTTTTTTATTTGCTGGTGTTTTTTCAATTTGCATGTGTTTTCTTAGGGTGTACTCACACTAGCCAGTTTGAACCGTGCCCGAGTGCGTTTGACCACCAAAGTGCGGTTCATTTGACTAGTGTGAGTGCTCCGAACCGTGCCCGGGCGCGGCTCGATTAGCCGGCCCTGGGCCGGTTGAAAGAGGTGGGCCAGAGCACGTTTCAGTTGGACTCGGGCGCGGTTCGCATGCAGTGTGAGCGCTAACCGTGCTGGAGCACGGAACAGGACGCGTGGTGTCACGGTTTTGCGACGCTCCAAAAGTGCAGCTGCAAGGTCCTTGCTGCACTTCAGCTGGTACCTTGCAAACCTCCTCATACGAGCAGCACGATTACGTGAAAATTTTCGCGCCACTACACATCTGTTTAACAACAGGCTGTGAGAGGGCTGTGGACCACCGTGGACCAAAGGACACAAAATTATCCACAAAGAAAACAGAGCGATGGACTCCATTGTGTTCAAAGAGCGCCGCTCTTCCTGTTTATCCCGATACCGTCGCGCACCATAATGACGTAAGCGTGCTCCGGCACGAATGCTGAAACCCTATGTGAGTGCAGGCCAGAGGGGGAGTGGGGAGGGGGGACAATCATAATCGGGCCCGGTTCATGGCAACCGTGCCTAGTGTGAGTACACCCTTAAATTGCAGCACGTTGAGCTATCTCGGCCAACGTACTTTCTGCATGTGCTTAATGTGATTGTCATAAAACTGTCAGACACAAACTGCATGAATAGATAATTGAAACCAATTATCAATCATTTTTTAAAAATGAAAACCTGTAATTAAAAGATAACAATTTATACAATTTTGTATCCATTCCAGGGCTGGAATATATATTTATAAACCAGGGTAAGAAAAAAGCAGTAAGTTTTAGTCCAATGTGATAATTCTTTCCAGGTCAAAATGACTGGAACACAACATTATGGTTAAATCAAGTCTTGGCCATAATGCAATTATTATGTATTTTATTTTAATGAAATGTGCAGCCCTAGACTTGAGAGAAAAATAAATCCTGATGGATCTAAATTCTGAATTCTGGAACCAATTCTAAAGGAATCAAATAGGATCAGACAAGGATCTTCTAAGAATCCACAAAGTATCCAATCAAATCCTGCTGAATAAACTATAAGGCTCCTATTTTTCAGTTTGAAATATTACAGAGCTACATTTTTGCCTTGAGACTAAATGTGAAACAAATGAGTTCAGCCTCCCCAGGAGCATTGGAAAAGAATGCAAACTGAAGTTAATTGAATTAGGTTGCAAGAGAGCCAAAGATGCATTGAAAGAATAGTCCAGATCCAGCACAGACACACACTCAATCCAGACCCAACATGTCATGCTATTTTACAGTCCCCATATATATGCAGTTTTATGTGATGTAAAATGAAACCGTTACATACCAAAGTTGATCCATGTTATTTTCAGTTGTTCTTTTCCTTTTCTGTATTGATTTTGGGCAATTAATTAAAACATTATGAAATGTGTTAAATGCAAGTAAGAATATTACGCTCTGTAGCTGAAAGCATTAAACTACTGAATCAAATAACATGCAGAGGGATATGTGTAGAACTTGGCGAATTAATAATATTACGTCTAGTTACAAAAATAAGCAGTGAATCCAATGCATCAGTTTTGTGGCTTAACAAGAGGAATATGACAGCTGTAGCCAAATACCTTGACACGTCTGTGGTGGCTCTTGATGCCTTGACCCCAGCCTCAGTCCATTTCTTGTGAAGTTCACTCAAATTCTTGAATCGATTTTGCTTGACAATCCTCTTAAGGCTGCTGTTCTCTTGGTTGGTTTTGCATCTTTTTCTTCCACATATTTCTTCTTCCACTCAATTCTCTGTTAACATGCTTGGATACAGCACTCTGTGAACAGCCAACTTCTTTGGCAATGAATGTTTGTGGCTTACCCTCCTTGTGAAGGGTGTCGATGATTGTCGATGACAGTCTTCCCCATGATTGTGTCGCCTAGTGAACCAAACTGAGAGACCATTTTGAAGGCTCATGAAACCTTTGCAGGTGTTTTGAGTTGATTAGCTGATTGGCATGTCACCATATTCTAATTTGTTGAGATTTGTGAATTGGTGGGTTTTTGTTAAATGTGAGCTAAAATCACAATTAAAAGAACCAAAGACTTAAACTACTTCAGTCTGTGTGCAATGAATTTATTTAATACACAGGTTTCATAATTTGAGTTAAATTACTGAAACAAATGAACTTTTCCATGACATTCTAATTTATTGAGATGCACCTGTATGTTCTGCCCCCACATTACAAACTTCAGAGGTCTGATCATAAAACTAAGCATTTAAACATCATCTTACTAAGACATATTATTGGGAGATACAGAGTGATCTGATATTAAATGTATTTTATGTAAGTAGATCATAGTTGATATTTTTGGCCATATACATTTTTTCCTTCTCGAGCATGAGCTCCATATCATACCATATGGCACTGATGTATCAAATATGATACTCAACAAAAGCACAAACTTTTCCTTTTTTTTATGTGATTTTTGTGACTTATTTCACATGCCAGACTTCACAGGGTTAATCACCATCTGAGAGACTTCCTAGAGGTCTGGTCAAATTCTCATATTATAATCCACATACATTAATGCAGATGAACCATAAGATACATTCTTTTCACCTTTTTTGTTCTTTTTAAGATTCACACTATTCTGCAAGCTCTCACACTTGTGAGCTGTTGTATGTTTTAGGCACATTACTCAGGTTAAACTGTCTGCCCGCAGCTTTGGATGGGCATGAGAGTCATCTTTTAAGCCTGGCTGGAGCCTGCAGCCCCCTCGCTGCAGGTGGATCCTGAGGGGCCGTGCCAGGGCATGGAGGCATGATGAATAACAGATGTTTCCTGATTGGCTGTGCCATTTGTCATACACCTGCCTCGCCTCAGCTGCGGAGAGCTCCACAATATGTCACTGTCGCCGGGCGGTTGGCCCCAATGCATCACACCATCTCAGCAACGCTCAGCTCTCCAGATCCTTCTGCTTTTATAGAGTCATATTTCTCCTCCCAGCGCTAAATAAAAGAAAACTGGACAGCTCATGTTTTTCTTTCTTTTTTCGCTCAGCATGTTCTTAGCTCAAGGGTAAGGTCAAATGGACACAGTTGGTCGGGTTTTAAATGTAAGAAGCACTAGGCTTGGACTGCATTCGCAAAGCTGTGTCATGTTCAAACCATGGTGGGAAAGCCTGCAAGCAGCCCTCAAAATGCTTTTATTTAATGCAAAGTCTAGAATGTAAAAATGTCCTACACTGAATACATTTTTCCCATGCACCAGTGATTCAGCGATCTATCAGCAGAAATCAGAAAGTTTCATTTGCTTTGGTTATTTGGTATTTGATATGGTGAGTTTTCCAATAAAAAAAGTTGCTAATGTGATTCCCACTTCAAAGAACATGATTAGTGGTGTTCAATAATATTACCATTTCTTATTAATATTACCATATTATAAGGTTCACCACATTAGCGTTATTTAATACATTAGGTATGATGAAATAATGAAAATGTTTTACTGCATGTACTGTACTAATCAAGGCTAAATGTTATTTCTACATACAGTATACTAACACTTTAAGTTGCATAAGTTAATATTTAAGTACAATAAACGAATATGAATTAAGAATCAACATTGTAAAATATTTTTGACTGTTGTTAGTTTAGGGCAGGGTTGTCACAGTGCAAGATGTCTTCTCAGCTTCCCCTGCAGTCTGTGTTGTCCTGTCATGTTCGATAGCTTGTGGTCTGTGCAATCAGCGCTGATACTGCGGCGGGGGTGTGCAGATTACTGATTCTCCCCCACCTGTCCCGCATTCCCTCACTCTCTTATATGTCTCTGCCTTTCTGTCAGCCATCGTGAGTAGATTGTTTTGTCCTTGCTCGTGTTTTGTGTAGTGTGCAAACATCAGTGTCTGACCCTCTGTTCTCCTGTTATTAAAGACTCCTAATACAGAGATCCGGCAGCTTGATTGTCCGCAGTGTGCCGACCAGCTCTGGAATCTTTGTTCACTTGAGCAGCATTTAATTATTGTTCATGTTATTTTGTGCTTTGTGGCATAAAAAAAGATTCTCATTTTTCACTTCTTTGCATCTGAGTCCTCTATCTATCCTCAACCCTGACAAGGGTTATATTACATTCTTTTTTGTTAAATAGAACTATTTAAATCACTTTAGTTCATTTAAATAAAAATTAATAAATAGATAATGTTTTTTAATGGTCATTAACAGAGAATGGTGCTGAGCATGGTTGACCTCAAAATTTCTATCTTCTTTACATTGTATCAGTGGGGTTTTGTACTATATGTTTACTAAAAACTGAAATGAAAAAAAAACTAATAAAAATTACAAGCACATAACAAAATTACTAAAACATACTAAAGTTAAAATGAAATATATAAATCATACTAAAATAACATGGAACGTCTTGGTTATGCATGTAACCCTTATATGGGATCTCAATTCGTCAGTCACTGACGTGACGTCAAGAGTGACCTACTGAAATGGAACTATTGTTAACAAATTGAAACTTACTGTAAAGTGTTTCTGGTTACTTTTCTAGCTATGACTTTTCTAAGTGGCTGGATTACGATTTACTTAAACAGGAAAAAAATCCCATTCAATTAACTTTCAATTAAGGATAGATCTGGAGGGAGTCATATCTACATATCAGCAAGACCTAGCAACCACCATGAACACCATAGCAACCACACAACAACAAGCTAACAACCAGAACAATATCGTTGTAAAATTCCTAAATTTCATAAATGAATGTGCCAGCTTTCATACTGAGCTGCTTAATTTAGATGAGAATTATGTGCCAATGTGAAGACAAAACAATTATCAATCAAAGAAACAAACATAAACAACAACACAACACAAGAGTGAGATCAGAGGGGAAAAAAAATAATAATTATAAAGAGAGAGCCTGTAGAAAGCTTTGGGTTTTTTGAAGTTTTGATCTTTTGATCTTCTTGTATTCTGATTTAACAATCTATGGATGAAATGCGGATCTCTGGCCATCGTCTGAGGTCATATGATGAAAATGCTGATTATCTGGCATTGTTTTTCACGCTTTCCTTCATAAGAGCAACCTGTGATGCCGAGCCCATTTTAATGGCCACATCTTATGTATGTAATTTTACATGTACGTGTACTTCACATAGGCCGCTGCTCACTTTCATATTCAGCCTTCACAAAGCAAAAAGTGTCCACGTTCTGCGTGAATTGACTCATTCCAGACCGTGCATCCAGAAACACACCCCTGACCTTCCTCAGCAAAAGTGATCAAAACATTTTAGCATTTTCTCGTTATTAATATCTAAGATTTCTCCGCCGCATTTTAATCTCTCTTCCAGCCATGAATAATTGAAGAGAATGAGTTTTCACTTATTCTGTACCTCATATCCTGGCATTATTCATGCTTGAATCCTTAATGCCGTGATACTTGAATGGAGTGGTGCTTTTGTGTGGATCTGATCAGCCTACATCAAACAACAGGCTGCAGGATTACGCGCTCCGCATTTCTTAGACGGCTCGCATGAATATTATAAGCACTCAATCGCAGACATTAATGATAACCAAGTTAATGTACTTGAACAGCTTTTACCCAGAATTTATTTGAAGTATTTTTAGCTATCAAATAACAGATGGCTTTTAGACTACTTTTTTCTTGAATACTATGTTTGTGGCTAATGGACAGACAGTGATCAGACTCAGTAACTGGTACAATCTCATAAATGTACATTTTAAAAAAAGGTCATAAAATATTGTTGAATTGTTCAGATTTTTTACTTGAGCCAGCCTATTTATTAACTAACATCAGCAAGAAGAATGATATTCAACTGCATATTTTCACTAAACTTGATTTCACACTTTTACAAGCTCTAAAAAAGGACCACTGGCTAAATATCTAACGTAATATAATGGAATACACAGACTTATTAATTTATAAATACTTAGTCGAAAACAGTTCATTTTTAATGGCAGAATTATAAAAAGTTTGCTGAAAATCTTGTACACAATCTATCACGTCTTGTCATATGATTGATAGTTTATACGTTTTTGACAAGTACAAGGCCTTTTCTTTATATCATTTCAAGAAGCAACTTTTAACTATCCATTCCATTTTTTTTTTTTTTTTTGCAAAAAACTGTTATAAAATAAACTACAAAGATTTGATAATAAAAATAAGCTTTTTAATTTCATACTTAGTCATATTATTGGGAGATATAGAGTGACATCTGAGTGACATCTGCTATACTGCTATAAAGATCTCATTGATTTACAAGATATCAGAATACTTTTAGGAAAAATAAATAGCAGCAACTGTATAAAATTGCATATTTTTACTAACTTTTTCTGCTCAGATTTGAGCTTCATATTAACACTATATCATAGTATATGAGGCACAAAAGCCTGATATATCAAAAAATACTCCAATTTTTTTACGGTCTAATGTTTTATTACAGTAAATGGTTCCATTAAAAAAAGACTACTATTACAAATAGCAGGCTTTACAGGGTTAAGAAACTGAAGGTGCAGTTACAACAGACTAAGTAGTCCTAACTAGTGTGGCCAACCCATAACCTTAGTTCAGTGCTTTTCAGGTTTTTTGTTTTACTTCAAAGAGCTCATGACTTGCAGTCATTTGTGCTAAAGAATGAAAAGAAGATTTATATACTGTATGTTACAGTTTCCACCCCATGAAATATTTTAGAACTTGGCATAAATGTATATTAATTAGAAAAATGCCCATTTTATTACTTAATTTATTTATATTATTTTTCCAGGTCTAAAAAAAACCCACATATGGCTTCACTGGCAACCACCCTGGGTGCACTGTATTCTCAACATAGAAGAAAGCATACATGAGTGTTTTGCATGAGCATTTTAAGAGGAGCTTGTACTTGACTCTTGCTCAAGTAGCTTTCCAGACATAAATATCAGCTGGAGTTGATTTTTCTGCTTCTGGTGGAGAGGGATTTATTTTACTCTCTGCTCACCTACACTCGTTTAATATCTGATTGGACATGGTGATATATAGACGGTGATTGTTAAGTGCTGTATGTGGGTTTGAGATAACGGCGTCCACAGGAGGTGAACTGCTCAAGCGCACTCATTCAGGCCACCACATGAAGAGAAAGCTACATTAAACATGTCTCATTAAGATCTCTGCTGTGATTTACTGCTTACTACTTTATGGACTCGCCTGCTCTGTTTTTTAGTGCAGAATTTGCCCCAAGATACAAAACAACAACAAAAAATACAAATCTTCCAGGAAATTGCTTTTACTTTATAACACCATCTTTTAAATACAGTTTAGTTAAATGATGAGAAAAGTGACTGGCATTTATTGGGATACCAGAATGGCATAATTTAAGGATATATTTGTGTTAGAAGATGCTGATTTAAGTTTGCTTAACAGATCATTGTACACTAATAGTTCATGCTCATTATTCAGTGCTTGAAAAATCATGCTAATTCAAGGACTGACAGATAAGAGCACCTCTTATGGCCCATGTTTTCAGCTTCGCTTACAGTTCAAAGGCTGCAATAAAGAAAGCATTTCCATAATTTCAAAAAAGCATCATGATATTAATGATATATATATATATACACACACACACACACACACAATAGTTTGTAATTAAATGGAAAATATTAAATTTTTATGGAATAATATGACAACTCATGTGTGCATAAATAGAGACTATTAAGACTTTTTAAGATCTTTAAAGACCAAGTAAAAAGTATATAAGGAATAAATCGAACAGATCACAATACTTCAGTATTACCTCATTTTCTTTTTAGAACTTTGAAACACTGCAATACAAATTCCAACAGATCTCCATTCCTTTTCATTTATTTTATAAAAAAATTTAAAATAAAAATAAAATACTTCCTCCCTGAATTACTATGGAGTTTCTAATTAAAACCAGAACAAATTTAGGGCTATCAATTTAACATTTAATTATTTAAATACTAAATATTTGTTTGTTTGTTTCTTTTATATAAATAACAATTTAACATTTAATGACTAAAAACTAAATAACAATTAAATATTATGTGATTTTGCAATGAATCATGCCCCTGACCCAGAATAATAATAATAATAATAAAAAGCAGGACCACTGAACATAAAAATCATCTTTAAAAGCATCTTAAAAAATTGTGAAATGCTGAAAGAAAGAAAAAACAGCAAGACACACATATCAGAACAATTCAAAAGCTATTTAATTGTGTCTGTTGCCTGATTTACACGTCTGCCTTTATTTTTATTTGAAGGCTGTTCACCACAAATATTGATAATTAACATTTTACATTTATTTTTAAATAACATTATTAATCAATTAATTTAATTTAAAGCCCTAATCAAAAGTCACCAAAAGCTTCATACATGGCATCTAAAACTTGGCATGGCATGCTAACTATCATGCAAGGAGAAAACCATACAGCACAGCAAATGAAAGAGCAGTCATGTGAGTTATGTATGCACATACTGTTCTCTGCAGCCATAAAAAAAACAAAAACGCCAAAGGCATAAATAAATAAATTTATTGTTGTAAAGAAGATGCTACAACTTATACTCTGAAGCAAGAACATTTGCATAGTAACTTAACTGACCCTCTGAATACCCATCTTAATAAATGTGATTCAATTGTGTGTCGTTATACTGCATTGATATGAAATGCATATTTGGCCAAATGCAATAAAGACTTTTTTTTTTTATTCTGCATGCCCTTAGGAAACAAAAACTAAACACAATATCTCATCGCCTCTGAGGAGTGCTGAGAAACTTGGAATGAGATTAAAGATTAATCTTCTCTGTCCCTGCTGAAGATGCTTGGGCAACAATTCAGAGGTAACACACTAAATTCTGTGCTTGTTCTGTGTACAGAAGATCTGCAGCTTATTTGTCACTGTAGACTGTTGTTATATATGGCATCTGAAGATTTAAAGATCAACTCTCTACTCTCATTATAAAACCTATTTGATGAAAATGTTATTGTGTTCATGTCATGTTTATATATCTATATTATTAATATGTCTGTACAGTTTTAATAAGTTTTAGTTTATTAATTTTAGAGTACATTTACACAACAACAATGTACTTCAAAACGGACAAAATGTTCTTTGTGTTTTTAAAAAAAGTTGTGTGTCTGCGAAAATGACTAAAATTCTGCATTATTCATACCAGGCCAGTAGGTGACGATGTCACTTTGAAGGAAGGAACTCACACCTATAGAATGAATGCACAATATGCATCCGCAATACATCACAGTTTCACAAATTGGTGTTTTTAGAGTATACAAGGAGACGATAACGCATTTTCAAAAACTTGCACTTTCAAACCTTTTTTTGCATTATCGGCCACCGAAACACTGTTGTCATGTAAATGAATGGCTAAAATTAATTAAAAGGATTTTAATTATTTTACTGATCATTTTATTGATTCTCTAAAAAGGTGATATTAATTATAATTAATTTGTTTGTGAATTGCCACAGGTCTCGCAACATTTCTTTATTTACTTTTTTTCTGATTCACAAAAAAAAAAAATCATTTGCTTGTAAATTTGCACCATAAAAATACTAATTATTACATTAAATCATTTCTATTCACCCATCTTATTTTGTCTGGCCTTCAACAAACACATACATACATTAATTTTCTCCACTTGAATGAATCGAAGACTGAAGTGATAGTGTTTGGCCCTCCGAGTTCTTCCAAACATTTAATTAGTCAGTTAGGCCCTTTTAAATCGAAGGTACATAATCAAGCTAGGAGTCTTGGTGTTCTTTTTGATGCTGAGTTAAAGTTTGATAAGCATATAAATTCAGTGGTTAGAGGTGGCTTCTTCCAATTAAGGAATATAGCAAAATTGAAACCATTTTTGTCTTTTAATGATTTGGAAGTTGTTATGCATGCTTTCATTACGTCCAGATTGGATTATTGTAATTCATTGTACTATGGTATTTCTCATGCATCACTTTCACATCTGCAGTTGGTTCAAAATGCTGCTGCCAGACTATTAACCGGGACTAGGAAATATGAAAGTATAACACCTGTACTAGCATCCCTTCATTGGCTTCCAGTCAAATTTAGGATTAATTATAAGATGTTATTATTTTTTTTAAGGGCTTAAATGGGATGGCACCAAGTTACATTAGTGAACTCCTTCAGATACATACATCCTCTAGGCCTTTAAGATCTGTACAAAGGTTTCAGCTAACCATTCCTAAGTCTCGACTTAAATCAAAAGGAGACAGGGCCTTTTCTGTTGCAGCTCCTCGTTTATGGAACAGTTTACCCCTCCATGTTAGATCTTGTGCCACCCTGGATGTATTTAAATCTCATTTAAAGACTCACCTCTTCTCTCTTGCATTTGATTGTAATTAATTTGTAAGATATTGTTTTATACTTTGTTTTATAATCTTAGACTATATGTAGTGGGCGTATGTAAAGCACTTTGGCCAACGTGTTGTTTTTAAATGTGATATATAAATAAATGTGATTGATTGATTGATTGATGCATGTGAAACAAAACAAGTCTTCCCATCAGTGGCCACTGTTTGCCAGCTCAGCCTTCAGATCCTGTGGCCAGAGAGAAGTGAGAGATGAAAGACTCAAAACAAGGAGAGGCAGTCAAATATTTATGAAAGCACACATCCCCCTCACAGACAAGAGAGAGAGTGCGAGATGCCATCAAGGTGTTTGATCGATGTAATGGAGTCCGTTTAAGAAGCGGAGGGTGCGTGGCCAATTCCCTGGAGCACAGAGAGAGTAAGTTTGATATGATAATGCACCTCGTGCCAGTTCTGTGCACCATATGCCCATCCTTTCATTGGGGAGATTGGTGCAGATGGTCGGCTTGCTGCTAATAAGGGGAATAGAGCAGGATGGGAAAAGGGGTGAATGATCCCTGGTGCAACATTAATGACAAGCCCAATGACAACACCTTCAGTCTAGAACAGCAGGGTCAACTTGTCCTGCCTTCTTCCCAAAATCACAGAAATCTGTCTTGTTGACTACAGGCTGAACTCCTCTTGACTCTTGAATGATTATGTTAGCGGTAAAACGAGTAATTTCTGTGCCAATAGCGGCACCACATGATGGACTCGCTAAAATAATGATTGTTTCCAAACAGGTCTCATAAGGGAAGTGTGCTTTTATATTTATACCACCAAACAATCTGGTGCCACATTCACCCACATTGATATTATTGGATATTATTAGGTGTGAATGATTGCAAATACAGAAATACAGTAGCATGTTTTTGGTTCACTAAAAGGAACCAACTTTTCACAAAAAATTTTTGTGAAAAGTAGATCACTAAAAATATCCAGCACAATTGTTTGTAAATCATAATTTCATTGATTCACCAAAAAGAACTGGCTCATAGTCATTTGTTTGTGAATCACCAGTGGTTGTGCTACTTTTTGATTCACTAACAAGAACCTGCTCAGAAGAGTCATTTGTTTGTGAACAGAAATTGGCCATGCTGCATTTTATTGATTCACTAAAAATAACTGGCTCATGAGAGTCATATGTTCGGGTATCGGACTAATGTACTGATCATGCTTTATGTTTTTTATTAAATAAAAGAACCAATTCATAAGAAGCATTTGTTTGTAAATTGGAATAATCTGGTCGCACTGCGACATATATATATATATATATATATATATATATCATTTCAAATAATGTTTAATTTATTTAAAGCAACAAACTGTTTTTAATGGTTTTAGTTTTAGTTTAGTTGAGAGGAAGGTCTACACAGCTCTGCACTGCATCCATTAGAAACTGCCCGGTGACTGCATCAATAAACATGATATCTTGACACTACACCTACTATTAAAAGGATTCAGTATACAATTCCTTTAAAAGCAGTGAGGTCAGAGGACTGGACATTACTGATGGATACCTTAGGGTATCTGTCCCTTTCATCAGCATCTCTGCTGATATTTCCATGCTTGTTTTCTCACTGTCAGCGGCCATCTGCTGTGCCAAAGTGTAAGCAGTGTTAAGTGACGGCAGCGTGGCAGAGCTGTGGGGAACCTTTGATAAAGATTCATTCTCTCTGACTGACATACAGTACATGTCAACAACTCAATACCTGGTGGAGCACTGATTTTTCACGCAAAGACCATCTGTCAAGAAAGAATAAACGTTCACCCAAAACTCAATGAATGATTTGCAGAAAAACATCTCTACTGTGTGAAAAATAAAAATAGCTGAAAATGTACCTTCAGGCCATCCAAGATTGGAAACACAACGTCTTGCTTCACAAGACATTAATTGATGGACTGGAGTCTTGTAGATTATTGTGATATTTCTATCAGCTGTCTGGACTCTCATTCTGATGGCACCCATTCACTGCAGAGGAGCAAGTAATGTAATGCTATTTTCCAAATCTGTTTCAGAAATGAAGATACAAATTAATTTACATCTTGGATGGCCTGAGGGTGAGTAAATCTTTAGCTAACTTTAATTCTGTGGGTGAACTATTCCTTTAATCTTAAGCTTAAGACTAGTCCTAGACTAAAATGTAAGTCTGAGCTGTTTCCACTGAAATAAACTTGCACTGACTGATCTTAAAAATATATCAGTGCCTTTTTAGTTTTAAGATGCACATCGGTAATGTTTTTTTTCTAAGCATGTTTATAAAAATTACTTAAATGTCCTAATTGATCTATGGTCTAATCCTGGCTTAGTCTAAGCCCTGTCTGTGAAACCGGGCCTTAAAGTTTTTATTTCATTTTGAAGCTGAAGTGTACGATGCAGAGCACAGTATTATTCTTAATCAGGGCAGAATCAATTTGGTCATGCAATGATATTATTAAGCTCTTCACAAACACTCTTATGTGTTAGCACTCCAACTGTTTGGATATGCAGCCAACAGCAACTGGCACCGCAGGGTTCTAATGCGCACAAGTCAGACATCAAATGTGCCAGCTGAAAACTTGGTGTAATGCTTCCAGCTACAGATTCTACAACGAAACTGCATTTTAGTTTCTCAATAGAGTAAAAACCAACCAGCATCCCCATGGTGTGGAATGTTAAATGTGTAGATGCACTAGACCTCTATCACGCGCAATCCTAAGTAAGAAATGTCAAAGCCTGGTACGATGAGAATTCATTACCTTATGTTCCGTGACACTTCATTTCATAGTTAAATAAAAAATAAAAATCACAGTAATAGTTTCCTAGAATACTCTCAATATTTACAATTGTCAGAAAATAATTTATATTTATACTCACAAAGACTGCATTTATTTAATCAACAATACAGTAAAATTTATATATAACACACAATGCTATAATAATATTGTGAAATATATTATAATTTAAAATAACTGCTTTCTATTGTAATATATTTTAAAATATAATTTATTATGATGCAAAGTTGAGTTTTTAGTATCATTTCTCCAGTCTTCATTGTCACATGATCCTACAGAAATCTATATTTGGTTCTTAAGAAACAAATATTATTATCAATGTAGCTGCTCAAAATGTTTTGGAATTTGTTTGTAACAATGTAAAAACAGAGATTATCACTTACTGTGTCAATTATATGTTTAAATAAATATGCAAAAATAAATATTTATAAATATACATGTAATTATGGTGATATCATAATTTGGCAAAATATATGTAATCCTAACAATAATTATTCCATCTCTCTCTCTCTGTTTTTTTTTTTTTTTTTTTTTTTTTTTTTTTTACTTTTTTTTTTATTGTTATTCATGAATTCACCTTCCGGGGAAAGAGAGCTGTCTAATCATGCTAATTGCATTACATACAAAATGCAAAGTTCATTAGAAGATTTTGCGGTTTATTTAATGTTGTTTTTATTATATTAACATGGTCAAATATTAGAGCAACACTGGGATGGTTTGTTTCCCTGAAAGCTGAATAATTAGCTAAATGGGTTTCTCTATTACCAGACAATTTGTTAACATGCATAAGTGATGTGCAAGAATAAATACTGCTACTTTTTGCATTTGTTTTATCTTCAAGGCGGGCACAAATTACAAATATGTAATATTACAAATGTCCAACATTATGATGTGATTTGAGACAAAGCCTGACCCTCGACCATTACACTTTGCTTTGCTGTTAAACTCATTCTAGAAGCCAAATGTCCTACAGATAGCAAAAAAGAAAACCAATGAATACTAAATATTCCAAAAAGCATTTTGACATTTCATGTCATAAACTTTGTATTTGCTACTGCTTAAGGGGTTTTCAGATGGAATTTAAAACATACAGTCTTGAGATGTTTTGAGGTCCAGTGGAAATGATATTCATACATCCATGCCTTACAGATGTGAAATAATTACTTGTATCCTTCATATGCTGTTTGTAGTTGTAAAATGGCTATACGCACACCACACGTACATGAAAGTGTTTTCATTTTATACATGAACATTATTTTTGACAATATTTATGAATCTCTGCTGGGTGTGTTGAATATAACTGCTGGGTCAGTACTTCTATACCATTAACATGAAACATGTTTGCATCTCAATAACTACCTTTGCATGCACAGCACATACGTGCTTTAAATATGTAAACGGTAAGCCATGTGTTACTGGTGTTAGCACTGGTTGCTTAATGAATGTCTCATTAATTGCATTTATTACTGTCACACTAGCTGTGATTCAAATGCCTCAAAGAGCAGCTGAAGTCAAGAGCACCTCATGGTATCAGAAAAGTGCAAAGAATATGACAGATGTCAGAGAAGTTGCCTGGGCCAACAGGGATTTTTGTTCTGTGATTGATTCACTGCAGTCACCTGCCAGACATTACAAATGAGTCAGAGAAATGAGTCCCCAGGAATTATTAATGCTGACTAATCAGCTGCGGGGAATGTAGACGAGGAACTGTAAAAACAGCGAGTGGGTCTGAAAGGCTCCACTTACTCAATGGCTGAAGCAGCCACATGCATAACATCTTTTATCCACTTAAGATCGCAATTCCCGAAAAAAAAGTTTTTGTTAGATTTTGCTGTGAAACTGCATTTGCATATGATGTGAAACAGGTAGGCAAAGACTATTATGTACTCCACATAATAAAGTCAAGTACATCTTAAACATTTTTCATTTAATTATTATTAAATATTTAATAATAAACATATATATATATATATATATATATATATACACACACACACCAGTTTTCATTTTAGTTTAGGTTTAAGTAATTTTGTTATGCACTTGTCATTTTTAGTAAAAAAAATTGTTTTAATATTTCTACTCATCTTTATTTCAGTTTTAATTTACCTTTAGATTTTGTATTGTAAAATAAAATAAAAAAACAGAGTATTTAATCATTTACTTTTATGCATTTGGCAGGTTATAATAAATAACTAAAAAGTTCAAAATACTTTTTTTATTTTATTTAAATTATAAAATTGAAACAATAGAGATATTACTTACGGAGCCCCGCACATGACATGCAGGAAAAAATGTTAGGCTAAATCGTGTGCACGATTTACTAATTTGTTCTCTCAATGTACTAAAACGTGCACACGTTCCCTCGATTTACTATTTAGTTCACTCGATTTATAAATTGTGCGTACAATTTCCTAATTCGTTCACTCGATTTGCTAAATCGTGCGCACGATTTAGTACATTGAGGGAACGAATTTGTAAATCGTGCGCACAATTTATTTATTTTTTCTTGCATGTCATGTGTGGGGCTCCGTAATTACTACTGCAATAAGCTTATTTTATTTTAGTTACTTAATATTTACCAATGCTACATTATTTAAAGTTTCTAATCTGAAGTTTTTCATCTCATGTTTATATTTTGTTTGACCTTATTTCAGCTCAGAATGAAAATATTAATTTTAATTGCTTGTTTTATTTAACAATAAAAACAATGATTCCAGACATGGTGCTTGGATCAGGATGCATCATGGGACCACGGCGTTACCAATTGCTTTTGGAACCGATTCTTAATACTTGAATAAATATCACATCCGAGGAGGGTTTTGATATCCAGTCAGTGCAGTATTGTGAGGAATGCTTAACACTGATCAAACGAGGAATATTCAGCTCCTCACATTGCACACAATTCAAAGCAAAATGGTGTTTTTCTTCAGGGATAATTTCACAGAGCGACGCAGGTCAATTCTGCTCCAAAAAAATATCGACGTACAATACATCTCCTTAGCTCCATAATAGAAATATCCTGAATTCCCTGATTTAATGGAAAGAAAAGTGAAAGCTCTCTGTTGCCAGTGGGAAGCAGAGAAATTTAGTTTGGTAGTAATGAGAGAGTTAGTAAATGAGTCATTTCACTAGCAGTGGAGGAAATGATTTCATAGAGTTAAAAAGTGGATTGACTGAAACAGTATCAGACCCCATTCAATACAACACACTGCGGCTCTATTGAGAGTTGCTTAACTAAAGTCATTTAATTGTAATATCCGGTTTTAACAGGGTTTCTGTTTCTCGGGGGAACAGACGTCCTTTTTTGATTACAAATGGCAAGTGGGTTTTTTTTTCAATTAGGGCTTTAAAAACTACAATCAATGATCAGCTATAAGGACAAAAATAGAAAACTCATTCCCCCATTCAATAAGATAATAATAATAATAATAAGAAGAAGAATATAATTAATTGATCAGTACAGAAATACTATTGCAATAATACTATTGTACTGTAAAATTAAAACTTTAATAATAATTTAAATGCATTTGGTAGTTATTATTATTATAATAATTATTGATATTATATATGCAATAAAAACTAAAAAGTGAATTTACTTTCATGTATTTGTCATTGTATTTTATTACTAATTGTTTCATAATTCATTTGTATGCATTTGGCAGATAATACTACTACTACTACTACTAATAATAATAATAATATCAGGAAAATGTGTTTACAGAACAGTAAAACTATTCAATGATTCATAGAGCTTTTTATTTATTTATTCATTAATATATCATTTAAACAAGTATTTCATAAGATAAGAAGAATAAGAAAACATTTGTTTACAGAACAAAGAGTAAAATTACAATACTACAATATTTAATCTTGATTTATTTGCTTTCAAAGATTAGAACCACAAAGCATTTTTCTTTTTGTCACCAAAGGGTGTATAAATGTATACAGTATACATTTATATAATTAAACTGCCAGTCACGTTTGTCTGAAAAATAAAATGGCTTTAATCTCCACTCAGTGGACATTTCACTTCAAGAAATCTGAACTAAATCCTCTGGATCATCCCATTTCTGCTAAAGGCTCAAATAAGCAGCGTACATTGCTATTGAACGAGTTAAGAGCCAAGCTCCACTCAGGCTTGAGGAGTGGAGTTGGAGAGTGTTTGTCTTTGACTTTTAATGACAGTGATCAAGCACATAAGCATGACTGGAATCGACACGAAGATCATTACCACCCACTGCCATCAGCTCTATTAAGTCTCAACTATTACGTTTCTGTTTATGCAAACAGAAGCTCTGAAGTTTTTATAAATGCAGGTTCATGCGAGCTCCATTGCCCCAAGGACACTTGTTCCAAAGGCCAGACTTGAGTGAAAAGTTAGAGAAGGAAGCTCAGGTTTTTAGCTCTGCTCCCCCGAGGAGAGTTATGTATCTGCAATTCATTCAAGTAGACCCTACTGTCTCATATTAAGAAAAATGATTTAGGCTCATTATGTACTAGACTGTGTTATAATACACTCGATGAAATGACAAATGTCTTTATAGTATTGCAAATGAAATTCACACTATAAACCAGGGCATGTATGCAATATTAAATGCTGAATTTTCCACGTACTGTAGAATAAATAATTTATGTGAGAAAATAATACATTCCTTTTCTCAAAACTGTTGTGTGTAATTTATTACCACACCTGTTCAAAATGTTTTTTTTATATCAATGATTAATATGTAGAGTGGAGTTAGGCTGACTTGCAAAACACTAATCATAATTATATTTAATTATGTATTATGGATTTGGTTGGTAACAATAATAAAGTGTGACTTTAAAATTACAATATTTATTAATAAAAAAAAACATTTGATGTACTGTAGATAGACTGGCTGATTTTAGTTACATTTGTTGAAAATAGTTAAAGTTGTGGATGAAAATACAATCCTTTCCTCAAACTTGGAGACTTTCATTTTTTATCTATGCTTGCGAGAGAAAAAAAAAAGAAAAAAAATTCATATCAAGAGTCTATTACTAGTAAGTTATTAGATTGAGAAGGGTAAACACTGTGGTGCTTGCAAAACACTATATGTACTGCAATTATTTATTTTTATGCATATGGCAGTGAAATGTGTGCGGAACAGCAGTAAAAAAAACAAATGTAATATGAATTAAAAATACAACTCTGATGTACTGAAGCTAGACTGGATGATTTTGGTTAAATTGTTAAATAAGTTATGGATGAAAAATACATTCTTGACCTCAAAACTAAAGTGTGTAATTTTTTATGCTTGTTAAAATATTAAAATGTCTTTACATATTAATCAGGGATATGTGGAGTCAACTATGCACAAGTTATTAGGCTGATTCCTCTAACAGTATGACACAGTATGCAGAAATGCAACGTGATCTCATGAGAATACGTGTGTATTTTTACGTTAAATGTGGTTCTACCACACGTACATTTACTTACGTTTTCATGCACATAAAAACGTACAACTTAGACGTATTTATAGCAGTAAAACGTACAAATACTTACGTGTTAAAAAAACGTAAATAATCTAACGTAAAGTGTGAATTTATATGAATCCCCATGTATTCATATTAAAATCGTGGCTTTAATGATTTAAATCTGTAGTATATAATTGTCATATCAATAAATGTTTTTATTGAATTTATTGAAAGCAGTACTCATCTACTTAATAGGAAATAACATTTCTGTGCATGCTGCAAACCATAGATACACAAAAGCACAACATACAATTACAAATCACATCCATTTTATTTGTTTGCTGTACTCCATATCTTTAGAATCCAGATGTTTGCAAGGAACATATCCATATCAATCGATCTTCATCTTCGTTCTCAGCTATGGAAGGCATTTTCTGCCAAATTTAAATAAATAAATGAAATGATTAAAATTAAAATTAAAACCAGATTAACGATTTCATTACAGAAAACTGTACGCAAAATATGTGACAAAATTGAGAATGAAATTAAATGATTTCATTTTCACTGTGACATACCTGTCAAATTGAAAAATAAAATGCAATTGGTGATTTCACATTTCATTTTCAATACAGTCTCAAGGCAAGACTGCCAATATTAAAATGAAAAGCCAAACGTGAAAAAGAAACTACACATACAGTTTTTACAAAGCTCTTTATTAACGCTCACGCAATAATAGTGACACAATTCAAATTGAAATGTAAATTTTACTTGTCATTTTAATTCCTCTTTTTTTTCACTGTTTTGATTTTCGTTTTCATTTTCAAAGACAACCTGCATGCAAATTATATGTTAATGAGTGGGTGTGGCTCAATTACGTTGTTACGTGGAGGAGCTATAATGGCGATTATGGCCAGTATAGCAGCAGAATTAAACCAGCTAGCAAACATTTCGGATGATAATGACTTCATTTTGCTACGAGTTGAATCAATCTTGGATACACTTGGACATTTTGCAGCCGTCACAAACTCACTTGGACATTTTGCAGCCGTCACAAACTCAGCAGACAGCAGATTTTCCGGGGAGTCTCGTGGAGGCTCAGGCCGAGGAACTGCAGTGGGTCGAGGGTTTGACGCATGCTGGTCAGGCTGGTTGTGTCTTCCACGTTCTAATGCTGCAGCAGCTTCCCGCAAAAGCTCACTAGCAGATTCGCCATGTCTCGATTACAATATATTCACATTTTAATGTCGTTTCACACATTGTTTCAACCACCATTCAACTCATGCTCACGAGACTTCGACGACTGTCTCTAGCGCCGTTACTAGAATAAGCCACTCATTAACATATCATTTGCATGCAGGTTGTCTTTGAAAATGAAAACGAAAATGAAAACAGAGAAATAAAAGAGGAATTAAAATGACAAGTAAAATTTACATTTCAATTTGAATTGTGTCACTATTATTGCGTGAGCGTTAATAAAGAGCTTTGTAAAAACTGTATGTGTAGTTTCTTTTTCACGTTTGCTTTTCATTTTAATATTGGTAGTCTTGCCTTGAGACTGTATTGAAAATGAAATGTGAAATCATCAATTGCATTTTATTTTTCAATTTGACAGGTATGTCACCGTGAAAATGAAATCATTTAATTTCATTCTCAATTTTGTCACATATTTTGCGTACAGCTTTCTTTAATGAAATAGTTAATCTGGTTTTAATTTTAATTTTAATCATTTCATTTATTTATTTAAATTTGGCAGAAAATGCCTTCCATACTCAGCAACAGCGTCCATCACAGTCAAAGCCCGCGCTCGTTATGATTCGAATTTGAAAATAGCGCCAGTGCGCCACAGGAATGTTAGGACATGGTTTACGGCACTAATATCGAACTCTCATTGGTTCTCACATAAATCGTCACAGATTGCGACATGTCGTGTTTCAGTTGATAGACATTTGAAATCAGTACTGCTACTGCGCCAGTGCGCCTTCACGGAGAAAAGACAGATTCATAATTTCACGGATTAATAAATTAAATTCTGCTCTGTACCCTATAAAAACTATTACCTCCAGAGAGGACTGCGACTGGAACTCATTATCATTTGAACTACTTTTGGTACCACTTTTGATATTTTTTCGCAAAAAATAAATGATTGACATTATGTTTGTTTGTCTGTTATTTGTTTATTTATAACAGTAACTTTATGTAGTTTTAAGAAATGGTTATGGGTAGGTTTAGGGGTAGGTGTAAGATTAACGTTAGTGGCTCAAAATAACGTTTTAATGTTATATTTTTACTAAAATTGTTTTATTAAAAATTCATTTTAATAAGTTTTATTCTTGTATAAAATGGGTAGGTTTAGGTTCGGGTGAGGTATAGGGATCTTACATTTATCAAAAAAAAATTATAAAAAGGGAAAGTATACATAAATATTTAAAAAAGTAATCTGATACGCATTGAAAAGCAGCTTCATGAGCAAATTTCTATGGATAACTGACTGGTCAGAGAATACGTTCTATCTGTACGTATTTGAGGTTGTTTTTACGTAAATTTCGATACGTATCGAACCTGTAATTATGTCCAGATAATACGTAAATGACACTGTAAATACGTAAAGGCACATACGTATTGGACAGTTTTAATTTACGTCTAAATATGTACGTTTTGATTGTGAGATCAGGCTGAGAAATGACACATTTCTCCTATAAAAATAAAATAAAAAATGTTGGTGACATCAGGATGCTTTTAGGCCAGCACTGTGCTAATCAAATTATGATATTATCAGTACACTGATATTGATCAATATTGCCCCACCATATCCCATATAAAGTTTTTGTTCCCCTGGTGCAAAATTTTCACATGCTGAAATGCAATTATAGATATGTGTTTTGTGTTACTGGTACAGTGCTTTCATGATGACTGATAAACTATTAGGAGAAATCTCCATCAGTGATGCAAACTTCAAAGTTCACTTCTGAGAACAAAGATTATCTCTACACTACTGACAAAGCTTCTGCTTTCAATCATTTTATATATATTTTCCATACAAGGATCAAAGTTTTTTTTTTTTTATCTCACTTCCACCACATCTCAAAATAAATGAATAAAATGGCTAAATCTTTGCCAGTCTTATAGCCATAGCTTAAATAGATCTGGATCAGAACTATTTATTTATTTATTTGTTTATTTGAAAAGAATTTCATATTTTATTCAGTAAGAACACATTTACTGATCAAAAATGACAATAAAGACTTTCAAACTGTTATAAATTAAAAACCAAATAAATGCTCTATTTTTTTTTCTATTCCTATTTTTTTAAATATTCAAATGTACAATTATGTTACATTGCAATGATATTTCAATGCTTATTTCACAGTAAACTGTAATAATAATAACGTAATATTGTTTATTTGAAATGCAGTCTTAATAACAATTTTAAAACCCAAACATTTGACCAGTAGTGCATACAGGGCACAAATAAATGATAATTTATTCCTTTTTGCTTCACTTAAAATTACAGCTTGATCCACAATAAAAATTATATCATAACTGATATTTACATTGATTTGTTTTTGCAGTTTCTCATTATATATTTTTATTTTATACCACATTGTTGTCTCCTTCATAACCAAGTACACACACACAAAAGTTATTAAACTGTAGAGAGTGGTGGAAATGATGCCATAACTGAGAGACAGACATTAAAATGTATATTAATTCAAATGCTACAAGTATGCAACTTTTATGTGTTAAAGTCAACAGCAACTTGTGTTTTATATAAAACTTTGGCTAAAATTAATGTTTGATTGGGGGGGTAGTGTTACAATACATTACAACTTGAGCTCTGGGTCACAACTAATTAACAACAGAGGGGGTTTTAATAATAAAAAAACTGTAGTGGTACTACTATTTACTGGCCTATTTTCTAACAAGCCAGAACCCATCAGAATCCCTCACACAGAATGAAGTAATCAAGCAGAAATTCACACATGACTGAGCCAGTTGTAAAAATACTGAAAATGCTGATTGCCTTTAACCTAACTCTTAGCAGTTTGTAGCAAACATCTAAAAATCACTCATTCAATAAATCTTGATGACATTCGGTGATCCCTGCATGCATGCATGCACTCACTCTCTTCCCTGCAATCTAGTTGGACTGTTACCTTAGCAACAGGTTTCACAGCATTGCAACCAACAGTTGGAAAAGCCGCATCACTGCCATGAAACTAATGGCTGCAGGGAAACACAGCACAGAGCTTTTACACACAAGCAATGCATTAATCATATGAACGTCAGTGCCAATCACAGGCCATCAGCTCACAGACCTGGGCTCAATCCTGTTATGCAACACCTCAAAAATATGCTTGAATATGCATATGCTGTGATATAAGTATTTCTAAATGATGGATGTTTTCAGAAATATTCTCTGGTCAGTTAAATATTGGATCGGTTAGAAACAGAGCTAAAGTTTGTGATGGGCACTTTCGAAACATTGTTTTAGTACAGTGTTTTACAATCGTAAAGGACACATTTCTCAATGCTAAGGTCATTTTCTCCAACATTCAGCTTGGCACAGCAGTAAATTTCACATCCAAAATGCACTAAAACTACCAAAACACTTCATACAGGTCTTAAATCAAGTCACTCTTCCATAACACTAGGAAAACAAACTTATGAAACAATGACAAGAGAACATTATACTTATTCTGTCAAATGTAAACAATTAAGCCATTTTAGAGGTAACAGAGCTTACTAGAAGCTGCTTTGAATTATGTGTTTTGTGGATGCTGTGCAAATAAAATATCTTGACTTGAATGAGATCTTACTAGATGCTGAACTGTGATGGCCTGGATTTAAACCACACAATGCGTATACATTCATCTTTGTAGTTAGACAGTGCACGGGCTTAGTTATTTGGCTTAAGGTTAAAACATTAACAGCAGATAAAATTCCTCTTTGGCTAAAATGTAATTTTATACAAACAGCAATTTGTTAAAGTTCATTCTTGTAATTAAAATGACTTGAAATGTTTAATACCTGTTGTGTTGTGGGAATGGACCTGCCTAGTGACAAAGATGGAGGACAACATTCCACACCACCTTTACCAGGATACAATAAGTAACAACCTCACTAGACAAAACATACACTGAATTTATAGGAGGTGGCCAGCACCATGAAACAAGACAAGAGGAAACAAAACAATACACATTTTCACAACAACAAATTTGGAATGAACAATACATTTAACTAAATTTAGAGCCATGGATAAATTTTAGTTGATGAAAAAGGATTCTATTAGACTTATTAACTTTCTGGACATGGACAGTAGACCATACACACAATGGAGGGACTGAGAGCTCTCAGACTAAATCTAAAATATCTTAAACCGTGTTCCGAAGATAAATGGAGGTCTCACGGGTTTGGAACGACATGAGGGTGAGTCTTTAATGACATAATTTAAATTTTTCAGTGAACTAACCCTTTATACGAAAGTATCGTGTGCATCATACATACCTAGACGCCTCATTGGCCACTTTGAACCATTGCTGCGATACGGCAACGCATCTGCCATGTTTTTGAGGGAAAGCTGCCTTAAAAATACATGGAAGTAAATGGGGGAGCTGGGATAATAATTTACAAGCCATGATAACGTTTACATTTATCAACCGGTTTCAGAGGTTTGTGATCTACGTGCAGTTAAAAATAACTATGTCTCCAGTTATTTAGTTAGGTTTGGAAAATTATTAATTTTCGTAAGAAATTGTGATCTCACACTTATAATTGAGAGATCTCACTTGTTGATTTTGTTGATATTTTTTCGATTTACAATTCTAATGTTAATGTAGTATAACTGTGATATATAATTGTAATATAAGTTGAATGTACAATAAATTAAGTTATTTCATTGCTTTCTCTGTCTTCAGCCCCGACATTTGAGGTTTTCTTGTGCTTCAGATCAGAACACAGCTCATTCCCTTTGAAATACTGGAAGAAAATCGAAATAATACATCTTTAAACACTAATAATTTACCATCATTGAGAAAATTAAATACAACCAGTGAATACAAAATAAAAAAAGTGACACACTGGTAGCTTTTTATTTTGATAGCACTCTATAGCCTGGATAAACTCCACAAAAACCCACAACAAATCCAGCTGATAAGCCTTTATGGATCCAGTAAAACTTACACTTACACTGGTAAAATATTATGCACTGATACAGTGCACAGTAAAAATATAGTAAAAGTGATATGTAATATTAAAAAGTACATGTAGTACAACTTGTAGTAAAGTGAATATTCTAAAAAGCGAGTAAAATAACATAAGTAATATAATAGATTTATAATAGCACAAATTATATGCATAATACCATAATAAATAAATAAATAACCATAGATGAATAAAATAGCAAGAATGTAATATCAAGGGTTAAATAATAAAGAATAAACAATAATGAAGAATAAATTAACAGTCAATTATAAAGTGAAATAAATAATCATGAAATGTAGTTTTATAATAGTATTTTATGTCATAATTATTAAACCAATTAAGACCTAACTAATGACACAACACAAAAAAATTGTGGAATTCCAAATTGTGTTTAATTAATGAGCTATTATATATACATGTACACACACACACACACACACATACACACACATACACACACATATATATATATATATATATATATATATATATATATATATATATATATATATATATATATATATATCTATATATATATATATATATATATATAAAATAAAAAAATCCTCTGAATAAATCTCAGCTCAAGATACACATTTTATTCCAAGTTTCAATGCTAGCTTTCCCTGGGAATTGAGTGGTTTCGTTGATGACAAAACCTGACTAATAAAGATTAATTCTCCACCACTTCCCTCAAGATTTTCCTATATTTTATTGAATTAATGAGTAAAATAATGTAAAAAACTTGACAATGATTGACAATTTGTTCTATAATGCACAATTAAAGACACGATGCAAAACACAAATTTTGAAACAGTTGTTTTTTTTCCATATATGTTAATACATATGAATGTTTGAGTGAGTGCAGTTTGTTATACAACAAAATGTCAAAGTATAGATATGTTTATCACAGACCAGAATATGAGTGTTATGAAGAGAGTCAGAGGCGTTCGGATCCAAATGCAGTATTTATTTAGAGAATGGTCAAACAGGCAGAAATCAGGAATGGCGTCAGGTGTGTCAGGGACAACCAGAAACAAGCGTAGATCAGGGCAGGCAGCAGAGAAATCAGAGTCGAATACACAGTCCAGAGGTCAAACACGGGAATGACAATCACAGGGGAAAAACATTTGGAAATGTCAGACAGGCTAAACAAGACTTCGCAGTGAGTGAGAGTAATTGTGGTGCTTGTATGTGTGTGTAAATGAGGTGCAGGTGTGGTAAGGAAATTGGCTGATGAATGAGGTGCAGGTGTGGCAAGGTGTTTGTGATGCAGTGACTCATGGGAGATGTAGTTCGGGTGTGGTGCAACAGTATGAGAAGTGCTAGTGTCCAAGTGATGATATGGTGACATCTGGTGGTTGATGGGTAGAATGGTCCTGAGTGGAGTGCCCTCTATTGAAGTTCATGGGCACTCCAGCTAATGATCGTGACGAGATGCTCCCCCTCAAAAAAAAACATGTTCTATTAATCAAAATTAATAATAATTATTACTACATCAAGAGCAATAATAAAAAATTATTTTATCATGATATTTCAGTTGGACTCACTATGAGTTTTTAATTTCTAGGCTATTTACATTATGTAGTTTTTGTGTAAAGACACATACAGCACATGATCAGCATTAAACAGCCTGTGTAAATCATTTTAAATGCAGTCTATAGTATTGTGATCGACTGAAGAAACTGGTTAGATTTAAATAATTAATAATTCCTTACATTTATATAGCGCTTTTCTGGGAACTCAAAAGTGCTTCACATTGAAGGGGGAATCTCCTCATCCTCCAGCAGTGTGCAGCATCCACCTAGCATCCCTAACAACAGAAACATTTAATAAGGTAATTATATTAAATGATATTGTTATAAAAATCACCTTTACAAAGGGGAAAGAGTGAATATGACAAGGGTCATTCTGGCCATTCATACACAGCTGCTCTGGGCTTTAACCATAGACTGTATAAAAACAGGTTTTAACTATTACAAATACAACATTAGTCTGTGGAAGTATAGTCTTGTCTGTTGGAAATTCAGAGAACAGGCTTTTTTCAGCTTTCCTTAAAGGCTGTCCTTTAGGGTGACCATATGAGCCATTTTCCCAGGACGCATCCTTGCCAGGATTTCTATATTGCCTAGAACATCCAAAGTAATTTGACCAATAACATGCATATGTTACATAATCAACCAATCGTGGTGTGTGAGAAGGTGAGATCTGCAGAGAACGATCAAAGCAATGCAAATACACGTACATGTTAGGTGTTTGTTCGTTCATTCAACTTGAAGCGTCGCTGCGCACCGATCATTGTATGACACCAAAGTACCAAGAGAGTGATTTTAATGCATAAGGAACCGTCTGCTCTGCTCTCTATAGCTCTTATGAATGTCATACAATGATCGATCTGCACAGCACAAGCAGCCAAAATCTGGATAATTTAGGCAATATAAAAATCATGGCAAGGACGCGTCCTGGGAAAATGGCTCGTATGGCCACCCTACCTTGTCCTATTTGTAATTGACTAAAAAGGGGAAAAAATATATCCATATAATCACTTCACAGTTTTAAGATAAGCTATGAAATCCTTATAATTAAGTGATAATAAACTTAATCTTTGTAAATGAGCAACGTTAGTGAAATTAAAGAGAGATGCTTTAGCTCCATCACTAATCCTGACATCTTGTCAAAGTGCTCGCTGTACATATTGTGCTCATAACAGAATTTAGTTTATGATATAAACTGCAATATAAAGTTAAAACTTAATAAGAATTTGTTTAAACTTTGAATTATTATAAGTGTCAGCTTTCACAGCTAACTAGCAATATCGTTATCTATTTGTCTGACACTGGTGGTGACTAATTAAGCTATCAACATAATGTTAAAAAATTACCAAAAAACATACAGAAACAATCGTCAAGTCTTACGTGTGAAAGATTATACCCCGAGATCTGTTTTTATTATTGTGTGACGGTCTGTAGATGCCCAAGCTGGCGACGAGTCAGGTAGGCCTATGTTTTCCTGATGTGAGAGTTGCCCACTCCAATATGGCGGCGACGTTGAAGTGCGGTCGAGTGGCGAATGAAGCTTTTAGGTATTTATGTCTATGGTGTGCATTGTAATGTTCAAGGCGGATCTTATAACTGATGTCCGTAGACGGGGAAGATTTTAAAACGAGAGGCTCATTCATAAATTCGTAAGAACTTACCTTAAAGGGATAGTTCACCCAAAAATGAAAATTATTAATTAATCATTAATAAATTCATTATTAATTATTCACCCTCATGTCGTTCCAAACCCGTAAGACCTTTGTTCGTCTTCAGAACACAAATTAAAGTATTGTTGATGAAATCCGAGAGCTTTCGGACATAAACCGCAAGGGAACTGAGGGGCACCTAGTAACATGACCATCTGACAGCTTAAAATGTCTGATCTAATGAAAAATATTTTGTCAATAAAATAAAATTAACTTTTTCAAATAAAATAATGGTTGTTTTAACAGGTTAAAAATAATCTGATTTAGAAGTTTGTCACTAACCACATTGCAACCATGCTTGGGATGGCCCACATAAACAAGTCGAAATGCTATACATTTCTTGAAATAATAATTTCTGAACATTAAACATTGACTGTCAGTCTTCATTCACTGGTTTCTCGAGGTTTCTCTATACAGTTCATTAAAGTAAATTGTGTCACATCGCTAATGTAATATAATAGCATAGTTTCATTATAGCGGGACGCATTTTAACACAGTGTTTTCAATGTTCCCCATCTGCGCATCTGGAATTTATAACTGGTTTAATAGTGTCTTCTGCTAGTTAGCAGCTCTTGCCACCGAACTCAACAAATCCAGTACTCGCCTATGTTTGTGCTGTTGTTGTCCCTCCAAAATGAAGTCACTCCTAAGATGATGAAGTCACCATGGAACTTGAATATTCAAACAATTTTGGTCTGAACTTGGATCTCATATTTTTTATTCTGCCACTGTTTTATAATTTTTTTTGTGGCTTTTTTATTATAATGACATTAAACCTCTCGCATAAATATTAAAACAAAAACCTTAATATTGCTTAAATATTACTATATCTGAAACAAATCCCAGTGTTTTCCTTGTGTGTGTTTTTGTGCTTGTATTATGTTTCCCTGACATGTAACACTTTGATTTGTCTCAGCAAATTGGTCAGAATTTGGCAAAAAAATAACAAAAAACAAAATGCCAACATCTCCTCAAACCTTAAATCATCCCTGTGTCCTCTTAATTGTAAAAATTGTTAAGAATTTTGAAATTGAGTTTAATATTTTTTCAGTATATGAAGACATGATGATGAGGGACATGAAAAGTAGAAATGACCCACCTAATATCTAATCTCTGTCCATCAGTTAGAGGTTATAGTGGAGTCATATTGCATGAAGATGACAGATCAAAGGTCATGCTTATACTTTATTCTACCGTGGCAATTTCTTTAAAAAATGCTTTAATCTTTTTTAAAAGGAAAAGGTAGCCTTGATCTGTTTGTCCAGTGAATTTGAATGAAACATACAATAACCTGCAGTTCAATGGACAGAATAAAAACGAGAGAGAGAGAGAGAGAGAGAGAGAGAGAGAGAGAGAGAGAGAAACAATACAAGCCAAAAAAAATTGCAACAGCTTTTAATGTGAGGAAATATTGTCTTCTTAAGGGGATCACTGATAAATAAAGCCTTACGTCTCACAAAACACATTTTACAAAATTAATCACAAATTAAACAACATTGTCAGAATTTTACATTTAAACATTTATTAAAATATTTACATAATATTCATTCTTCCTTTTTTCTGCAAGAAAACGGATGTACCTCAATGTACAAATGAAACCTTCCTTTCAAAACAAAGATGAAAAAACTAACCTATTCTCCTGAGAAAATGCTGGGTTGTATTTTAGTGCACACCATCATTTCTTTAAGGCTAAGCAACTTAAGTTTACACTTACGCATGAGAGACGGCAACAATACGTATCCCGTCTGGACTGAGTTTTCCCTGTTTGTTCCTGAGGACAAGTGTCGCTGACAGTTCTGTAAGGCCATAGGCACCGTTTTCCTTAAATGATGAACCAATGATTCTCTTTGTACATATGAAGAAATAAAAATTCCTGCACTGCTTCACTGTGTCTCCTCTGACATCATCACTGAGAGGTTATGTAAATCCACAGAGGAGCCTTCAATTATAAAACGCTTCTCTGCTGCCCCCTCATGGAAGAATTAAGTCAGCGCAGGTCAAAGCTGCAACGCAAGCCTGCGCAAATGGGACTTTGAGAGCATGTACTGCATTAAAAAAAAAAAAAAATCTCATTGAACAATAAATAAAACAGGCCAACAGACCGTCTAGCTGAACAAATTCCTGTAGGATTGCAAGGTGAATATTCACACGTGATGAGTGCAAAAAAGACACTCTGAGTGCAAAAACGGTGTTAATTGCATTATTGATATTTAGATATAATATGGTGCATTTGATCCATAATGGTGGATGTATAGGTGAGGTACACTATCCTGCGTGAATGTTTCTCTCTTTTACCTGTCCAGCAGGTTGCTTTAAATATCCCTCAGGGGGTCTACAGTTCATACAGTATTTACAGCTTATCTGTCCTGATAAAGTCATGAAGAATTCAACGCAGAAGGATGAAAATCTCAAACTAGCATGAAATGCCATGGTATGTTATACAATTGCCCCAAAAACTGTCCTTAGGGCTTTATCTTTGGAATGCAAATGAAAAATTGATTTGTCATTTTCCGGGGCAAGGGTAACATGTGAATGGTGTTAAAGTGCTCGTGGCATTTCTAAGACGGGACTCCTTCGAGGAACTAAAATAGAATAGGGGTGATAATTACTAATTATTTTTCCCAATGGTTATTCTCATTACTGTGATGGGGAAATCTTTATTACAGCAAAAAACTACTGTAATAAAACACTATTTAAATGCAGAAAAAGATTTACCTTAGTTTATAAATACTTTACAATTAAAATAATATTTCTACTATTTATACATACGGTAATGAGAATTTGGGGACTAAATTGTTATTAAAATAATGTAATAAAAAATAAAAACAATTCTAGAATATTTCTCATTTGAGTTTGAACATGTTTTGTGAGAATGATTATATTGTAGAAAGTTTGTCTAGAGTCTGATTATATTAATTTGGGTTTGGCAAAATATATTTTGTTCATTTTTCTTTTGGTTTTGGGGTGTGATGCGACTAGGACATGTTTTGTGAGATTTATTATATTGTAGAAAGATTGCCAAAAAAATGTGAAGAGGGCACTTTGGGTGTCTTCCTACATGATTTAATAGAGTCCATGAGAGGGAATGATGTGGACAGAAGGGCTGATGGGTAAATCAGCAGAAGAAGATCTCTCCGTCCATTGAAGGCTCTGTCAGGGGCAGCAGATGTGATGCTGGAGACAAAAAAACAGCAAGATTTGAGGAGAAAATGTATCTATACTGTAAATACATAACACATGACTCAGATCAGAAATCCTATTAGACCTTCAAAAGCAAACCCTTTCCTTCTGGAAACATGTGATGTTCTGTTACAGAGAACTTGTTACCAATTCCAGTCAGAACGGATACAGCGGTAGAGGTTTGCAGACTAATTGAATCAATTATTTATCATTATCTCTATTGAATTAACGTGTGTGTGTGTTCACGGTGTTCACCTGCATCCTGAGGAGGCTGGCTCTTACTCTTCTTCTTCTTTTTGTCCTTCTTCTCCTTGGATGAAGCCAGCTGAAGCAGTCGTGTGGGGATCGGGTTTTGTCCTTCTAAGCTCTGAGCTTTGCTGCCCAGGGAGAAGAGGCTGCGGCCCTTCTGTTTGGAGTCCATCCTGGACAGAGAGTTCTTCCTGGGGCTGGACGATAAGTCGCCCTCCCCGATCTCTCGCTCGATGGAGCTGCTGCTCTGGAGCTTCAGGGAGTCCTCTGATGTGCTGGAGGGCGTGCGCTGAAGCCGAGCCTGGGGAAGAAATTAAAAGAGAATAAATGGTTACGTTAAGGTGCAAAACACATGTTCTGTGAGCTTGGAACTTGTCATTTATTATATTCTACATTAATATTCAAAACTATTATTTGAAGAACGTATATGTAAGGTAATATTAAAATTTAGGACAAATATTGATAAGCCAATAATTATACATATGTGTGTGTGTGTTATGGCAGACAATATATAAATGGCCAATGTTAAACTTCTATACTATTTTGACTAAATACATTTAAAATAATATTATATACAATTGGAGGCAGTACGTTTTTTTTATTTGTTTTTGTAGAATATATTCATTATTTCAATCAGTAAGAAGGCAATAAATTGAGTAAAGACTTTCACATTTGCACAAAAACATGTCTTTCAAATTAATGCTGCTATTTTCCATGTAACAAAAAAAGAACGTGTGTAGGTTCAAGTGACTCTGAAGACTTGAATAATAATGCTGAAAATGCAGGAATGCATCACATGAATAAATTCCATTTTTAAAACATTCAAATATAAAACAAATATTTTCATTTGTAGTAATATTTCAAAATTTTACTGTTTTTACTCTATTTTTGATCAAATAAATGCAGCTTTGCTGAGCATAAGAGACTTTTCAAAAACAAATTCTTAAGATCTCATACTTTTGAACTGTAATATAATTTCCCCATTTTAAAGTATGTCTTTCTATCTATCTATCTATCTATCTATCTATCTATCTATCTATCTATCTATCTATCTATCTATCTATCTATCTATCTATCTATCTATCTGTCTGTCTGTCTGTCTGTCTGTCTGTCTGTCTGTCTGTCTATCTGTCTATCTATCTTTATATACGTGTGTGTGTATTTGTATGTATTATTTATTAGTCCGCATCAAAATGCATGGTAAGAAAAAAATATTTTTATTTAGAAATTAACTATTGATTGCATTTAACAGTGCTATTATCATTGTTTCTAAAGTAAAAAATAATAAAAAATCTAATATTGTACAATAACTGATACAGTTCCAAAGTATTCTGCATCCCTAACTTGTGATATTTTTTAGCATGCAAGTTTTTATCTCATTATAAAATGTTTTTCAAGATGCTATTTCAGTAGTCAAACATCTGTCAATGGTTCATGTCACGTCAAGTTTAAAACTAGACATTACTCATCTCATCCCATTTTATTCAGTCCTAAACAGTCATTGGATAAATTTGCCTGCCTCAAAATATTTCTAATGTGTTTGAATGCTCTCAGTGCCAAAGAGAGAAGAATTCTCAATAAAATACTGCATAAACAAAGATGATGTGAAGTTTAATATTGTGAGTGAATTAATATTGTGAATGAGTTACAGTAATAAGTAATGCATAGATGATTAGGAGGCACAAAACCTTCTTCCGTGTGCAGTTGAAGACTCACCTCCACCTCGCGGAGGTGCTCCACTCTCTCCACCTCCCTCTGTAGCTGCTCCCTGTCCCTCTCCAGCCTCCTCTGAGCATCCCTCAATCTCTCTAGATCCCTCTGATAGTCCTCCTTCCTCCCCAGCAGCTCCTGCTGCGCCTCCTCCAGCTCCTTGTTCCTCCTGTGCATCTCCTCCTCCTTCACGTGCAGCAGCACCTCGCGATCCGTCAGCTCCTGCTCCTTCACATCCCACTCTTTTTCCTTGCGCCGCTTCTCTTCAGCGTGGGCGGCCTGCTGGCGCTGCAGAGCCGTGGCCTCCTGTCGGTGCCGCTCTAAGCTGCGCTGTTTCTCCTGCTCCACCAGCGATGGGGGACGAGAGGAGGAGCGGGACGGGGTGCGCTCGCTCAGAGCCTGACGCTGGTCCTCGATAAAAGTGTCCTGCTGCAGCACTACGGCCTGCAAACAAAATCCATATATTAACCATTTAGATATTGTATATATATATATATATATGTGTGTGTGTATATATATTAATACACACCTGAAGTAAGCTCAGGAGGTCATGAAGGTGAGTGACACTAGTCAGGATCTGCTGTCAGGAAAACAAGCCATCAAGAAAGACAGTCATTTGTCTCAATCTCAAAAAAGCAAGCAAAAAGTCATGAAAATGTATATACTCATCACAAAGGATATATACAACTGAAAATATCTTATTCAAAGAGTCATCCACATTATAAAAGCATCATCCACAGCCCCAAGGAGTGCTGAAGGATAACACCCTGAACTCTAAAAGAAGCATTACCTCGCTGTTTCTCTTCAGCAGGAGCTGCAGGTTGGCGTTTCCTCCCTGTGGAGCAGATAAGCAGAGACAGCTGAGTGTGTTTAATCAGCCCAGCAGAAGACAGAGCAAAGGCCTGAGCCCAGCACACCGCTGCTCATTACACACATTACAGAGTCAGCCGATGCTGGGCGCATTCAGCCCTAATGACTCCCATTAGCTACAAAACCTGACAGGATGTTATGACAGCACTTGACACTGGGGGGCAGGGTGACTCAGTTTGGGTCTGTTTATTGGGATAAAATTTTAAAATGTTGTTTTAAAATACACTGGGAAAACACACGTTTATAGTCTTTGTTTGACTTTATTTAGAACAGAAGTCCAGCAGTCATTAGAAATGAATATTGAAGAAAAATACATCACGCTATTTCTAAGAGTGCCGGATGTTATCGATTTATTTATTCACTTTCTAACGCCATGCCTTTCACCTGGATGTTGTGTGAACAAAACTGTGGCAGAATGTGTAAAACAATGAGTTTAAAACCAGCAAGCTTCCAGTCGCATCAACTTAAAAACAGATAAGTAGCAATCCTACTAAAGTTGGAGAATATTACAAATAATGAATAGACCTGATTAATATTCAGATTAGTTCTTCGTATATGTGACTGATATGAATCCATTAAAACGGAAAATGCCTTTGTTCAGACTCAACAGCTTACATGGTGAGAGTTCAGTGAGATATTTATATTTATAAATGTATAACATTACTGTTGAAATGTTTGGGTCTGTAAAAAATATATATTTTGAAAGTAGGCATAACATGCATTTATTTGATTAAAAATGCAGTAATAACAGCAATATGATTTTTTTTTTTATAATAACAAGAAATAATACGAATAATAATGATCAACTAAATATAAAAGAATGAATCTGAACTGACATTAAAAATATTATTACCTTCTTCAGAACGCTGTCAGATTCTGTCCTCCGAAGATCTTCAGCTTCCTCTTTGTCACCATCTACATACACACACACACACGACTGTGAGCAGGATCGAATCAGCAACTCTGCTTCACATACAGAAGATTTACAATGTTTTGTGAAAGAAATGAAGAAGAAAAAAAACACTTTGTAAGAGGTGCATAAAGTTATTTTGCAAGCTATACAGCCTGAATAGACACATGAAGTACATGAAATGTCTCACGTTTGCAGATGTTCATCTGGTGGCTGTCAAACCCTCCGAAGGTCTCGGCTCTGCGTGGCAGACACACGGGTCCCATGTTCCCCGGTGCACAGGCAACCTGCTGTCCCACCGCCCCTCCCAGAATGCTGTTCACCAGTGCCTGCAACATCTCCACTGCCACACACACACACAAACACGTCACTAACTGCATTATATTAAGTGAGTTACTAGCCCTGGTTGAACATTAGAGCCGGAAATGAGATGTTGCCACAGCTGCCACCAAACACAAATAACTCATAAATAACACATCAGCTTCCAGACAACAGGTGAGGAGCAGCTGAAGACGCTGGTGGCATTGCTTACCCTCTCTGAGAGCGTCCATCATGACGGGTTCCCCCTTGGGGACGTCCTCGTTGTTGGCCCTGAAGAACATTTTGACCGCTGAAGCGGTGTCGTCGGACGAGCCGCACATTTCACGGAAAAGCTTCATCTTCTCCAGCAGTAGTGATACGATCTGTTCATCTTTCCTCTGGAGCATGTCTAACAAACAAAGAAGGTTGTTTTGTTATTTGCTGATTTATCATAAAAACATTCAAATTAAAGCTTTTAGTTTTATAAAAATGCAGATGTGATGAGAAAACCACAAAATAAGAGAAAGATCAAAAACTGATCAAAATGATCTTGCATCGTCTTTGCTGACTGTATGCAATATACAGTGATTCAAGTGATTTATAAACAAACAAACCTTATGAATCAGTTCATTTTAATGGCAAAAAGACTCACAAATCAGTCTCAAATTCCTCAGTTACATTTTAATTGTGGCTTTAATGCTTCTGTTTTCATTAAAAAAAGTAGTGCATATCTATAAACAGACTTTACTAAAAAAAACAAAAAACAATTTGGATAACTTGTTTTTAGAATTATTCATTTATACTATAAAAATATATGGTATATTACTTTGGATAATTGCAATAATTTGAAATAAATTATATATATATATATATATATATATATATATATATATATATATATATATATATATATATATATATACATACATATATATACATACATACATACATACATACACACACACACACACACACTATGAAAAAAGGCAAAGAGCTAAACTAACAGAAAGAAAGCTGTTCACCTCTCATTTCTTTTGTTTTTGTTTCAAGTAGCTTCCTGTCTTCTTCTGTTTCACTCGGGATCCCCTCATCATCATCCTTTTCTCTGTGTGAACACACATACACACACACAAAATATTTCACTTTTTATTGTACATTTTTGGGTATTTTCTGAATGATACCATTAAACTACCCTTGTTTATAAACAATTTTGCTTCTCAAATATCTTGTTTTCAGCTTTAGCTATTTCTTCAATAATTTGCAGTGAATGTCCCTGATGTAAAGGTAAGTTTGTGTATATCTGGTACTCACATTGAGTGCATGGCGTCCTGAATGAGCTGCATCCAGGTGTTGCGCTCCTCTCGGGAACTGGCGTGTACCTCCACCATCTCAGGGTTTGCGATGCCGGCGGTGATGAGGAAGAGGCCGCGCTCCTCGTGGGCTACCTCTCGCACGATCAGCTTCTGCAGGGAGATAACGGTGGCTCGCTGGTCCTGTCGATGAGAAGAGAACATGTGAGACACAGAATGAGGAGGGCGGAGCGAAGCCGAAACAATATGCAGAGAGAGAAAGAGAGAGATGGGAAACAGGGGAGGAGAGAAAACATAAACACTGTAGTCTAAAATGTGTCAGTATTTTCAGTCATATCTAAACCAAAGTATTCAACTTGATAAAACATCATTTAGCCACATTTTATAATAAACACACTATTTCCTCAGACATTAGGTTAAATTAAACACCTATGTTTCTCCAAATGCAAAACATAGGTCTATTTAGAAATTCATGATGAAACAAATCCAAATTAGCTGTGAATGCAACTTTCTTTCTTAGTGCATCATGAAATAGAAAAATTATTTTTTTTAAAAGAAAAAGCCGCCAAGAAACTTGACAAAAGTATTTTTACAATAAGGTTTCGTTTGTTAACTACATTATAGTTACCATGAATTAATAATAAACAGTACTTCTACAGCATTTGTAGAATGAAACCTTAATTCATGTAAATGTCAACATATACAGGACTAATGCGTTTTTAAAACCTCCTTTCTAGTAAAGAAGACACCACAGAATCCAATCACTCACCAAAGATGCAAAAACATATTTCTGGTCTTTTTCTTGGAGGAACAAAAAGATATCAGAAAGAAGAAGTGCATGGACATCTAAGGAAAAAAAAAAAGAAAAGAAAAAATGATGATGCTGCTGTTACAGTAAACATTGAATAAAAAAAATATTACATTATATTTAGAACCATTAATATCAAATACAGATAAATCATTTATTAATACTATTTATGTGAAAATATGCAATATTTTGTGTGTACCTTTGATTAAGTTGTATTATAATCTTATGATTAAGTGATAAAAAAATAAAAAAGTTAAACAAAAAGCTTTACACTGGTGATTTTTTTCCTTGTGAGGATAATGTAAATGAATAAATTTGAGCTTAATGTAAATAGAGATATGCTATAAGTGAAAATCGCAGTATTTTCTTAGTGATATGCTATTTACACTAACCGCAAATAGCTATAGATTCTATTTACATTATGTTAAAATAGTGTGTTTTTCTGCTACTTATACTACTGATAGCAAACAGTAGCAATTATCTGTGCCTCAGTATTGTATTGCATTACAAAACAGTATGCAATAATAATGTATTGAGTGTAAATTATCATTTTAATTCAAATTATTAAATGAATGTCACCTTACTGGGACAATAAAGCCCACCCTAACTGTGTAAATAGACAGCCTGTAAATAAATAAATAAATACTATTCTTTTGTTCCTTTAAATAGTTTTTCCTAAAAAAATATCAGTTTTCTCTTTATTTGTAAACATTAATTGAATGGTTTATTCAACCTTTCCCTCAAAAAGTGAAAAATGCCATTACAATCACACATTATTACCAACTCTCAGTAATCTCAATTGAAGGCTGATCCACAGAGAGTTTTCCGTCGCTACGATGGATTTCCGTCAGTTCATAAAGACAGTCACTTGCTTCATTCCTAAATGATTCAACGGTTCGAACGAATCAGTTGAATGAATGATATAGTGATAAAATCAGTGACTTGCCGCCACCTGCTGGCAGATTTAAGTTTAATTTTTAGCATATCATTTCAGTTATTTAAATCATGTAATATTTCTGTTTTCAAAATTGTATATTCAAAAAATTAATCTCCACATGAATTTAATAGCACTCATGCTTTTGTGTTCTTCTGTGCCACCTCTGTAGTACAAACTAATTTTCTAATACTAATTTCATATGATTGGTAACTTATTTGTCTTATTAAATAAATATTAAATGATTTAAATAACTGAAATTATACACTAAAAATGAAACTAAATCCACCAGCAGGTGGTGGCAAGTCACTGATTTTATCACTGAATCATTCATTTATTTGATTCGTTCAAACGGCTGAATCATTCGTCTTAATGAACTGACGGAAATCCGTCGTAGCGATGGAAAGCTTTAATCCCTGCAGATCGAGCACATGTTCAGATTTCAGCACATAGGATCTTTAACACATTTAGCATAGTATGAAGGTGTTTCATTTTTTTGAAATGGAAGAATCACCCACATATAAAAGTTGTAAGAAGTGGACAGTTTTTTTCAACACGCTGTTAAAGAAATGACGTCTATCAAGATTTACATTAACAGAATTAAGGAGTTTTACCCTTCAGTCTCCCTGCAGTGTTCTTCAGCTGCAGAGGACCGTCATGGAGAAGCCTGCGACTGCGCAGCAGATCCTCTCGGGCGAACATCTGGCCACTCTTCATCCGCGTGATGGACTTGCTGTCCATACGACCGTAGATCTCTTTCAGCCTTTTCTTTTTCTCATGCTCGTTCACTTTATTATCCACTGAAGCAATGATATCTTTCAACAGCTGTAGTGCCTGCGTCAAGTCCTCAAAATCCTTCTCTGTCTCTGCACAAACACACATAGGTTCATATGAAATTGAATTGTGATAAAATCCTATAAACAATAAACCAGTCCACTTTGTTTCATTATAGTATTAGAGTGGCAGGATAAAATCCTCTTGAGAGCTATAATCCCCTTCTCAAATTGCCCCTGAAAGGATATTTGTTACACTTGATGCTCTAATTCACTTTAAAATCTCTTTGTTGGGAACGTGACCAAAAAGTCTTTCAGACTGGCTGTGCAACAGTTGGAAGTGATTTGTGGTAAATGTGGAATGTTTAGACGCTGCGTCTCTGGGCCCATCCATAAGACAAGCATGTTTACTGAGAGTGAAATACTGGAGCGCTATTTAAACACTGACAGACGAGTCGCTTTGGAGAACGCAGGCTTGACTTTGCTTTTCGCCAGCGGCTCTGGCTCAAGTCCAATTTTAAGTGTCTGCTTGTCTCATCTTCTTCTTGTTTTGTTATTTCTTCATCTCTGTGTATTTGGAAAGGACACTGAGAACAAACAAAATCGGAGGAGTTCACGACCTTCGAAAGTGGCCATCATATAGAATAGTACCAGCAAAAAACTGGTAAAAACTGACACTATTGAGAAAGATTTTTACAATTCTGAATAATTGTTTTCTACTTTTTTAACATTCAAATGTTCAGAGTCTTTACTTAAAAGCACAAATAACAATGCAAAACTATTTATGTTGACGTTAGCAATGTTTTGTGTGTAGCTTTGATGAAAATTTAAATTTAAATTTTATGACTTAGTAAAAATTAAATAAAATAAATGTTTACATGAGTAGTTTACATGAGTGTGAATATACATTTCTTTTAAATGCAATTTAAAATGTAAAAATGCTATTTAAAATGTAAATATTTATTTTAAAATGTAATTTATTCCTGTGATTGTACAGTTACAATTTACAGCAGCTACTTCACTCTCACAGTCACATGGTCCTTCAAAAAAAAATCACTCTAATATGCTGTTATAGTGCCCAAGATATATTTTGTATAATCTCAAAAGAAACGTTAAGTCTGAAATCTTTTGTAACACTTTAAATGTCTTTACAGTCAATTTTGATCAATTTAATGCATTCTTGCTGAATACAAATATTTTCTTTCAAAAGAAATTTTTTTTTATTACTTTTTTGTCTATTTATTAAAAATGATTTGGAATTAGAGGGGAAATTAGACTGTCTCACATAGGTCACAACATGAATCTGAGCTCCCACAAAATTAAATTTTCTGCTAGAGTAACCATTTAGCCCAAACACCATTGCTAAGAATTGACTGACTGGTTTCTTTAAAAATAAGATTTAAGACTAAACCGCTTTGTGGTCAGCAGAAGACGCTAGAACCCCTGACAGCTAAACCTCACCTTTGGTGTGCTGCAGGATTCTCTGTAAAAGCACCGGGTACTTTGTTATGCGCTGAGTCACCAGTAATATGCACTCTGGGATGCCCAGACGCCGGACAACACTGCTGCTCATTTTTTTCTGGAAACAAGAGCACACTGAGGATCATTAGGTATCTTCGTGAATTTACTGGGAGCAATGACCAGCATAATGAAGTGAGGCATTTACCCTGATGAATGCCTGGAAGTGTTTGTCTCTGGCATGCAGCTCCTTGTAAAAGTTCACTGCTTCACTGTGTCGACTGCAAAATCTGCCATAGATTTTCTTCATGCTTTCTGCATTGGAGTCTGAGAACTGAAGCACATCATGTGGCATAAATCAAAACAGGAGCTTGGATGTGAACAATGAATCCTCTGTATAATTCAAGTTGACGTATGCTTGTCAAACTGAACAAAATGCCTTTTTTTTTTTCATCCATTAAACATGCCATAACAACATTTAGAATTTCTACTCAATTTCTACCATTTTTTGGAGATTCAACCCCACTAGTAAGCAAACTTTGCTAGTAAGCAAAAAAAAAAAAAAAGGTCCTTAAAATGAAACACTGAAACGCATTAATGTATATAATCAAATGTCCTCACCTGACTGACCAGCACATCTCCTATCCTGTTGATTATAAATCCACCCGTCTCTTCCAGCTTGCCTTCCTTCTTCCTCTCTAGCAGAGCACTAAAGAAGAACGAATGGAGCTCCAGGAGATCTTCCAGCATGGGGAACATCTTCTCCACCATCTGGCCCTCCAGCTGGAGATCTGTCAGCAGGCCCCTACTGTACACATCAGACATGATCCGTAACGTCCGCAGGTGATGCATCTCCGTCTGGATCAGCTCTGGATTGATAAAGGAAGAGGATGTTTAGATCCAGACATCTGAAAAAAAAGCAGTATTTATCATACTTATTGCTTCTGAGTCTGTGAATGAAGATGTAAACTCTTTGAGATTTCCATGTAAAAGTTGGATACTGGCTGTTTTACATAAAGTCAACATTTTCACAACCAAAAATCTATCAATCAATCAAAAATTATCACAGTTATTTTAGTATCCTTGAACTACTATTTTATTTTTATTATTACTTTTATTATTCACTATTATATTTTTTATCATCTTAGTTTTTATTTTCTTAAAAAAAAATGTTTGTTGAATTTGTTTGAATTTTTTATATGAAAATTATAAATACATTTTGTTACATTTTTATTCATTTTTTTATTTATATTTTTATTTTAGTACATTAAGTTGAACTAAATGAAAATGAGAAATGTGGCTAGTGCCAATAAAGTACTATACATAAAAAATATTTTATTATTTTATATATATATATACACACACACACATACAGTACAGACCAAAAGTTTGGACACACCTTCTCATTCAAAGAGTTTTCTTTATTTTTATGACTATGAAAATTGTAGAGTCACACTGAAGGCATCAAGGGCTATTTGACCAAGAAGGAGAGTGATGGGGTGCTGCGCCAGATGACCTGGTCTCCACAGTCACCGGACCTGAACCCAATCGAGATGGTTTAGGGGTGACCTGGACCGCAGACAGAAGACAAAAGGACCAACAAGTGCTAAGCATCTCTCGGGGAACTCCTTCAAGACTGTTGGAAGACCATTTCAGGTGACTACCTCTTGAAGCTCATCAAGAGAATGCCAAGAGTGTGCAAAGCAGTAATCAAAGCAAAAGGTGGCTACTTTGAAGAACCTAGAATATGACATATTTTCAGTTGTTTCACACTTTTCTGTTATGTATATAATTCAATTTATAATTCCACATGTGTTAATTCATAGTTTTGATGCCTTCAGTGTGAATTTACAATTTTTATAATCATGAAAATTATATATATACACACACACACACACACACACACACACACACACACACACACACACACACACATACATATATATATATATATATATATATATATATATATATATATAGTAGTAAACTATAGTAACCCTGTTTAGTAGACACTTTACCCTGGACACATTCTGCATTCATTTAGACAGAGTTTGTGAATAAAAACTCACAAAACAGCAAATGCTTTTGAACATAACTGGAAACGCATTCAATTCCTCCATTGTCCTACCATAGATGACATCTTGTCTCTTGATGACGTCCTTTTTGAGTTGCTTCAGATATTTCTTATCTACAGTAAGGCTCCAGGAGTCAGCCTCCAGTTCCTTAGCATCTGTTTCAAAGTCTCCCATCAGCCGGCTGTCAACCATTTCAGTTCCTTCAGCAACAAAGAAAATGTTTACCCATGCATTACTGGAAAAATTAACACAACTTTACACTTTAAATAGCCTTTTCACTGATAGCGAAAGTGAGGAATGACAGGAAATAAGAAGAACATCATGACAAAACACAGGCCAGATTTAAACCCAGTCTCCCAGATGAGCACTAAATTAATTACTTGTTAATTTCCCCCTTAAACATCTCAGTTTGAAAGCTCTTTGAAGCTTGGGAGAGAAATATAGCTGCTTACCTTCATCTAGAGACTCAGTGGACGCGGTCACCTTGATGGGTTTGTGGAGGGAGTCTGTGGATTGAGACAGATACCACCTGCTTCTCAGAGGCGCATCGTCAAACCTGAAGGAAGAGGTCGAGGTGCTGTGGTTATAACAGAAGGCCAGTAAGGTCAAGTGTCCTACTGACAGATTCACTGGCTGTCAATCAGTATCTTGATTTGTAAGAGTCAGCGATACATTTGTATGTTGGGAATGGCATAATACCACACTTCTCCTACTAAGAAAGCAGTATGCATGCTGCTTACAGTATATACTGTATGCACTTAACATCAATATAACCTATTATATTTTACCAAATGTGAATAATATTAGGGAAGCTGTGCTAAATATGGTTTCCCACAATGTTATAAGCTTGACTTGATCTTTTTATCATGATTATAATGTCTACAACCATCTACTTAGTGGTTTACTTGATCGAACTTCCAAAAGTTAGGAAGTTTCAACAAAATTAATTAAAAAAAACCCTTCTGAACAAACTGGCAAGATGATAAAGGTGATAAGGTGTGTGTGTGTGTGTGTGTGTGTGTGTGCATATGCATATATATATATATATATATATATATATATACACACACACACACACACACACACACACACACATATATATACATATATATATATATATATATATATATCGTAGGGAAGTCGTGGCCTAATGGTTAGAGAGTCGGACTCCCAATCGAAAGGTTGTGAGTTCGAGTCCCGGGCCGGCAGGAATTGTGGGTGGGGGGAGTGCATGTACAGTTCTCTCTCCACCTTCAATACCACGACTTAGGTGCCCTTGAGCAAGGCATCGAACCCCCAACTGCTCCCCGGGCGCCGCAGCATAAAAGGCTGCCCACTGCTCCGGGTGTGTGCTCACAGTGTGTGTGTGTGTTCACTGCTGTGTGTGTGCACTTCGGATGGGTTAAATGCAGAGCACAAATTCTGAGTATGGGTCACCATACTTGGCTGAATGTCACTTCACTCACCTTCACTCACCATATATATATATATATATATATATGCATATGCAAATTTATACATATACATATTTATACATATATATGAAATATAAATGAATACATAAATATTAAAATATATAAAATATTAAAACCTGACAATACTAATAAATACTAAAATATATATAAAAATGAAAATCCTGACAATACTTTTTGGTGTATGTGTTTATGCACTAACATTGCAATATTGTTGATGGACATGCTTTTTGAGAGGTTGCTGCCGTGGAAGGGCATAATACTGGCAGGTCGTCTGGACGGGACAATCACAGAATGTTCCTCTGGAGAAAAGATAGCAGACCAGGGCCGATCCCGCAGTGTGGACGCTGCACACAAAAATCTCATGCAACATTAGGATCAGCTGACATAAAAATAAGAGTATAGAAAGAGAAAGAAAGCCAGCAAACCCACATTTTGTTCGTAGAGTGACGTCAGGCATAGTGGTGGACTCTGGTATCCCAAACTGTCGTTTATGAAACAGAAAAAAGGAAGAGATTTGAAACAGAACACAATGCAAACAATTCTCTAGATGTGTAACACAGCATATGGTACATTTAAAAAATAATAATAATAAAATAAAAAACCTCAAACCTTTCTGCTTTTGGAACAAACTGGGAGGCTTTCTCTACAACTCTTGTGAACTCTCACATTGCAATCTGCAAAAACACGTCAATAGAAAACATCAGGAATGTACTCATTTGCAGTTCACTTCTTCAATAAAGATGCTACATTCTAGATGCTGCAAGCATACAGTATTAAGATGCAGTCACATTTGCAGTGACTTTTGTCTCTCCATTGAAATGAATGGGATTCTGTTGCTTTTTTTGTAGCGTGTAGCTTGTAGTGTGAACAGGGCTTTATATTTCAGTTTTGCCACCCAAGCATAAAAACAGCTTTTTCTCTTTGCAAAGATTTCTCCTCTTTGACACAAGGTGTTAATATAGTTTAACGCAAGTATTTGTGTTTGCTATTCTGGCTCTTGGTCAAAGTAGTAAAGATAGCAGTAGGGCTTAGGCTTAGGAATTCCTTCCAGTGAGGAAACTCCACCAAACGCACATTTTAAATGCCACGAACATCCCAACAAGCTCTAGAAATAAACATTTGTCCTAAAGATCATTGATCATGTCGTCAGATGGATCCTGGAGGAAATACTGTATTCATAAACACAGCAACACTTTCAAACCCAAAAGCATCTCCATGACAATAAAACTACAGCAAGAATAAAAGTTACGGCTTCTTTCTTTGCATAAACATTTGGGCGATGTTATGCAAATCTTCCCACATCGTGACGTAGAGATGTGGGGGCATGTTAGAACGAGGCGGTTTAGGAGGGCGTGGACAATTTTTAACTTTTATAAAGAATATCTCTTTGGATTTGAGACTTTAGTCTTTGCAACTTATCAACTCTGTTTCATTATCACGGAGCTTATCTATTCACGAACGGCATGTAGGAAAACAAGAAATCGCGTCATAGGACCCCTTTAAAATAACTGCATTTACGGTTTATAATTTATTTATTTCTATTTTTATATAGATATATTGGTCGGGATATAAGGCTATGGAGAGATTTCAGTGAGGACTTACAGGAATTTTATACACACAAATATGAATATGCGATTAAAATATAAAACAAACAAAGAGGGGGAAAAGAATAGAAACAATACAACAAAGACTTCTCCCTGAATGAACAGGATTTTCTCTTCAGCAGCTCCATGAGGAAGTGAATGATGTTACCAGAACTGCTTCCTATTTTTAAGCAACGAGTCTTTTGAAATACATGACACAACAGTTCAGATATTTAAAAAAAATGTTTTCTTATTCTATTTTCTTACTAAAAAAACAAAAATATGTTTTATTATATGCATTCTGCACATGATTCTGCTATCTTTTAAATAAAGATGATGAAAGGATATACCCACTATAATCTAGTATTAGGGTATAAATAACAAAAACGGCATTGACACCCGGTGTGCATGTACTGAAACCCTCAATGATGAAGTGTTTCTTACTTGTGCAGTTGACAGTATCTTTAGTGTTGAGGGTTTTGTTGCATTGCTGGCACAAAGCTGGATGCAGCAAGCTTGATGTGCTGAACACGTGTCCATTCACTGATTTCTTCTCTCTCTCTTTGGCCTCTCGGTCTTTCTCCCGATTCTTTTCCTTTTCTCTTTCCTGCGCCAGAAAAAGAATAAGAAATATTACAACAGGTGACAGCCGTTAACACTTAGTGCTCAAATATGCTGAGCACCGTAATGGCATGTCAGTTTAAACCCATTAACTTGAATTGCTCATCATTTTCTTTAATGGTGTTTCTGCAAAGTCATTTACTGCACAACCCTGTCTTCATGCTCCAAAACAAGGTGCTTGTTTGCTATTACTAAATGTACAGGACTTAAGCACCCCAGATTGGAGCTAATAAGTATGCAATGCAAAAAATTACCTTAGTGGGCACACCAGACAACAACCCTGCTTGTTTGTGCAATATGGTAAAAAATGAAAAAAGGTGCAATGTCATTTCAAACTGAGGACATGTTCATTGTGATTCAGTGAGTCATGAACAAACATCCTCTCTATAGTTGTCAAGTTCTCTTGTAACAAAGTTCAGCTTCCTACTTGTAAAAACAGCAACTGTACAGAAACAACAATTTTTGGTAATAAAAAGTCAAAGAAACAAATATCATCTGGCTTACTTTAAACATGAAATATTAATTTATTACGCACCATAATTCAAAAACACTACTGTCAATAATGTGTCGGTTGTGGATGAAATGCACTAAAAAGATCATCACTATGACAAATAAACAGTGAGCAAGTCATTGGACTCCAATGTTAGGCAACTAAGGAGTTAACCATTTCAGAAAATGTGAACATCTAGAGGTGAGAAGAGACAAAACACACACACACACACAGACTAAACAAACCATAAGAAAAGTCAACAGGGCAAACTGTCACTCTCCTCAATCGAGGCAGTGTCTGAGATTCGGCCTACCTCTTCTCCTTTCAAGCTCCTTATCCTCTGATAGCGGCCCTGCACCTCGCAAAACTTTCTATATAACATTACTGTAGGAGGCAGAGCCTTTGCAAGACTCTCGACTGAGACAAGAAGTTCAGCATCACCTCAGATTCAAGAGGAAGTGATCCAATTTGAGCTGGGAGGTGCTGTGACTCTAACTTCCTTTTTTTATTGCACTGTTCTCAGAACGGCAAAGTGCTAATGAAATCTGTACATTTTGGTGTAAAAACGCCCTTATGAAAACATTTCTAGACACGAAGAAGAACTGCGATCCTTTCAGGGTATAAACTGAATGTTTAAAGTGTATTCAACTCCAAAGTTCCTGTATGATGCAGAGGGATTGATTTTAGTGCTTCATTTTACATTGCACAAAATGTTTTCAAACATCTTGAAATCCGAGTCCTGAATGGCTTTTGGGAAGTTCCGAGTATTAATAGGAGGCCAATTCAGAAATAATATATGTAAAGTAGCCTAAAAATATATATTTAAAAAAATTACATATAAAATATTTTGAATAAGCATTACTTTTGTGCCCCACTTCACATTATGCCTCTGCAGTTTGTAAATAAAGTGCTGGCCCTTTAAATGGGTAAAATGCTGAGCTATGAGCAAAGGATGAAACATTATTGTGCCTCCACTTCCTGTCTTATTTCCTCTAGTGCTCAGAAAGAACCTGACACAATATACTTCTTCATTCAGTTTAGTAAATCCCTGTCTTTCAGTTGATTGACCGGGTGATAATTTGCACCCAGTCATCAGTATGAATGATCTAACAGATTATCTAATCTACATTCTTGGAAGAGAGGAAATGACTTGACCACAAAAAAAGTTGACCACAAAAGTAAACTTACTCTGGCTTTCTTGTACATTTTGTTCTTCAAGTAGCTGAACGTCCGGCTCACTTTAGTGGTACTTTTTTCAAATTCTCCTCTTAAAGGTCCAGGTTCCTCCTCTGTGATGCTAAAAAAACAAGATATAAAGGCATGAATTGCTGTGCTTCCAGTGGTTCCAGAAATGTCAATATGAAATGAGCCAAAATATTAATAGTCGTCTTACCTGTATCCCATTGATCTGGTGGTACTGGTGAATGATGTCATGCCTACAAGCACAATGATGGAGTCAAATTAGCATCCGCAACAACAAACAGCCTCCATCGCCCCGTGGTAGAGCCTGATTTACGTACACATGCAAAACTGGCTTTTTGAGAAAGAGTTAAGATTGGTTAAGCAATCGACCAGATTAAAATGACTCTGTGTGATTATCATATTCAATTTATATCATCAAATCATATTTAGTTGCATGTATAGGGGAAACATGCTATATTAAAAATAGTTAAATTCATTAAAAAAAAAAAAAAAAAATGTTTACATGCATGGTTTTGTCTGCTCTAATAATTTTTTAATGTGATTATAAATATTTATTAAAAAATTCAATTAACAACAGTAATCGTTTCAAATAAAATAAAATGTTTTTAGTTTTACCAAAACTAAAATGAATGTTTTCATGAAAACCAAAACTAAAAATGCAATTTTGGTCATTAAATTTGGGTAATTAGGAAATGAACTCAGAATGTTTTTCAGGGTGTCATGTTGTCATTAAATGATAAATTAAACCATTCTCTTAATATTTCAGCTGAACAAATTGTACATATTTAAAAATGTTTTGGATATTTAAATTTATTTTTGGTATTGTAAAAATGCTAGATAGATAGATAGATAGATAGATAGATAGATAGATAGATAGATAGATAGATAGATAGATAGATAGATAGATAGATAGATAGATAGATAGACAGATAGATGCTAGAAATGCTAAAGAAATGCTAACTAAACAGCACTGTTTCTGTCAATAATTTCAGCCAAAACTAAAAATTTGTTTTGATCGCATGTTTTTGGTTGCACTCCTTTATTATATGAAAGAAAAGACAGTTGAAAACTGTTCCAGAAAATGTATTGGTCTATAAGAGGGATGGGTTTTAAAGGAGGGGGGCATATTTCATCTATCTCTACATCTACTGTTCTGTGAATCACAGGACATCATCTAGGGACGAGATGCTGGAGGTTACTATGCTGAGGATGCCATTATCCTGAAGATCCTACTGCAACTTACTTATGATGTCCTCCTCATCACTAGATGAAGAGCTGACAGTAAAGACACTTTTAGATTTGGGGAGGAGCGGAGAGAGTTTGAAGGTAAAAGAGATCTGCCTCTTTCGCCGAATCCTTCCTATCGCAGGGCAGCCGCATCGGGGATGGAAAAATCAGAGCAAGTACTTTATAACCCAGATGATTTATGGCCTGAGAAACGGGTGGAGAATGACTAACACAAACCAGATGAAGAAAACTAATTATGTTATACTGGTACCACCTGTACTCCTACAACCTCTGAAACAAGGAATTAATAAGATGTTTCCAGTACAAAATCTGTTGTATAATCAATCCACAGAAGCAGCTTTACTTACCATCTATGTCCCGTTGGCTGATGGAAAGCATAGAGACTGATTTTTTGAGGGGGAGGGTCACAGAGGGACCACTGCGTCTGAACTGATGGTACTTCCTCGATTTCTGAAAACACAAACTCAGATGCTCAGTGCTTAAGTTAAGTGCATGGAAACATACTGCTCACTCTACTTTTTCCACCTAAAGTGCTTTCAGGAAAACAGAGTGCTAGGGATTGTTAACTGTTTTTGCTCAGGTTGTTTTAAGTTGGTACATTTCAAATGGTTTGTTTATTTTAACCCAAATGTCATGGTTCGGAGACTCTTGTCTTACCTGTTCAGCTGGACTGCTGCATTCTCCCAAATCGGACTCGGGACCTTCTTCTGTGAGGGACATCAGTGAGCCCCTCTCCTCACTCTCCTGCCTCTGAACCCCTCTCTGATCCTCGGACGGACCTCCGGACTGTTGTATCCAACGTTTGCCATCCTCAATCCCTGCTGCTAGACCCTCCAAACTATAACTACAACAGAACACATCATAAAGAACTCAGTTACGCTATGAATGAATTAAAAAAAAAAAAAAATTAAAAAGAAAACAAATTATAAATAAATATAAAAACAATACAATTATTGTTAAAATATTAACAAATAAATTACAACAAAATATATATGAAAAAAAAGTTTATAAAAATAGTGTATGAAAACACAAAAGAAAGAAAGAAAGAACTTTGAGAGCCGTCTTATTTAAAGCAACAGAAATAAATAAAGTACATGCTGTTTTGTACTTGCTGATCATCATGTCTAATATTTCCAAAACTATCCGGAGAACTCTAGACTTTCACACATCTGTCCCTCACTATTTTTAAATCACTTCAAAATAAATAATGTTTTTACATGGTTTCCTTTTCACCCAAAAAGGCATAGGCATGTGTCTGTGTGCGGTGTACTACTGACCAACCAGATGCAAAATATGCAAAGCGGATGTTCATACTGCACTACACCCAACACAGATGTATCCACACTAAAAATGCATTACTTATTATTATACAATAAGATAACTTTTAGAAAATAACTATTATGCGCAGCTACTTAAATACTGCAATATAATTAAAAAACTTCTTGGGAAATTATTAATTAAAGTACTAAAAGTGCAGAATCAAAATGTAGCTGGGTGGTCTGAGACTATACAAAGCTAACAGGTTTAGGCTATTTCTTTAAAGTCTAGTATTTGAAAATAGTGAATTTCCCCAACAGAATGGCTGCTGTTAGTACAAGACACCAAGACCTTATCTTAGAACCAATGTCATATACAAAACACAAGCTCAAAGCAGCACATTGAAGAGCACAAGAGCAAACCAAGGCAAATGGAGAAGTGTTTTGGGATGCTAATATATACACGAGCATGTATTCCACATTCAAACCACAAAATAAATTAAAATACAAACACTCAATTACCTAAGAGAAATAAAAAACAAACAAATATATATATATATATATATATATATATATATATATATATATATATATATATATATATATATATATATATATATATATATATACAGTAGTTGCTAGAATTTTTTTCAAATGTGGAAATTTTAATTACATACAGGTCACAATTATTGTAAACCTCAAAATAAATACATAAATTTCATAGCAAAAAAAAAAAAACTACTACTACACTACTACACTACACTGTACACAAGTGAAAATGTTAATTATTTCTTACTGACCTGGAATTTAAAAATGACTTTAAAAATGCTGTAACCTACTGTAGTCATGCCAAATCAATACTATTTTACATTTCAGTGAAACAATCTGAAGCAGGTTTGTTACAAACATCCTCTTACCTGACATTCGGACCAGTTACGAGGACAACAATATTAGTCATCATGTAATGATAAACAAAAAAAAAAGGTACAACAAAACCTACACAGAAAAAAGCAGCTCCTCTAATTATCTCGGCAGCAACACATCGAACCTTTAGAAGCCATCATTTCTCTAAGCTTTACTGAGGCTGACTGAAGCAGCACAGAATAAGGCCTAAACAAACGCTTCTCTTTGCTCTGACAAACAGGTAATGCAAATGATGATGCAAAAGCTCTTTGTGCTAGTTAGAGGGGTTGGCTCTTCGGTTGGATTTACAGGAAGCTTGCACACAACGCAGTACCTGATGAGCTCTCTAATTTCTTCCAGTTCTCGACAGGGTTCACTGGGGCACCAGCTCAGACTGACCGAAAAAAAGGGGCACCAATGGGCACAAACCAGTTAGAGGGTTAGTAGAATGGAAAAATGAGCATTTATTCAGTGAACAGTTTGTTGAAAGTTACTGGATAGATTATTACACTCAAATAGAGCACAATAGCAGGGTTCCAGAAGTTCAAATCCTATTCATTTTTTTTATTTGATTTATTTATTGGATTAGTTTTTTTGAGGGGGGGCTATATATATATATATATAAACAATTAATTCACGATTAATCGCATCCAAATTGTTTTAGATAACGTGTGTATAGTGTGTACATTATGTATATATAAATACAAACAAATGAATGTATATATTTAAGAAAAATATGTAATGTTTATTCAATTACTATTAAATATATTATAAATATATTTTATACATAATATAAAATATAAAAATATTCATACATAAATGTACATACATACTCATGAAAATATTTTCAAAATATATACTTTGTATTTTTATCTATGCATAATAAATATACACAGTACACATAAAGTTTTATTTTAGATGTGATTAATCGCAAATAATCATTTGACAGAACTAATTAATTAATTAATTAATAATAATAATAATAATAATAATAATAAATATATATATATATTTTATATATATATATATATATATATATATATATATATAATTTTATTAATATAAGAATAAAATTGTCACGTTTGGTGTTACAGAACACACAGGAGAGAGAACCAATTGCGTGTATGTCTTTATTAGGGGTTAATCCACAGAGAATAAACAGTCCAGGCGTGAGTCGAAAACCAGAAGAGCAATCCAAACATAAACTAAACAAGACGGCAAGGCAAGGCAAGGCAAGGCAAGATGACGGACAAGAATTAACGTTTAACATTAAACAAGGACTCCGTGACTAAGACTCAGACAGACCAGGTATAAATACACACAAGGATGATGGGGAAACAGGAGACAGGTGGGGAACAATCAATTACCTAAACAAGGAGGAAGGTGACCAAATAAGGAGACAGGAAGTGATAAGGTGACAGACACCGTGAGAAAGGAGGACATCTAGTGGACACCCAGGGACACAACCCAGACACTGTGACAGAACCCCCCCTCTACGGAGCGGCTCCCAGACGCTCCACGACAGACACAAAACAGACCAGGAGGGAGGCGGACAGGTGGAGGCTCAGGGGGAGGGACGGAGGGCCAGAAAAGAAAGACATTGGAAACAGGCACCAGACAGTAAACACAAAACAGGAAGACCAGGAGGGAGGAGGACTGGAGAAGGTTCAGGGGGAGGGATGGAGGGCCAGACTACAGAGAGGAACAGGGACAGGAGTAAATACAAAAACAACAGACAAAAAACAACATGAAGCCCCCCAGGGCGGGGCAGAAGACCACCATGTCCGTGTGGTCAGAGCAGAAGCCCCCCAGGGTGGAGCAGAAGACCACCACATCCTCGTGGTCAGAGCGGACGCCCCCCAGGGCGGAATGGAAGACCACCACGTCCTCGTGGTCAGAGCGGAAGCCCCCCAGGGTGGAGCGGAGGACCACCACGTCCTCGTGGTCGACGCCAGAGTCCCCCAGGGCGGAGCGGATGACCACCACCCCCCTGTGGTCGATGCCGGAGTCCAACAGGCCCGAGCAGCAGCCCACCCAGTGACTTGACTTGACTCCGAACTTCCCACGGTGACCCGCCCTGACTCTGGAAGGTCATAAGTGGCTGGCCCTGACTCTAGACCGGTCTTGGGCACCGAATCGGGAACGGCATCGGGCACCGCCTCGGCCTCGGGAACGGCATCGGGCACCGCCTCGGCCTCGGGAACGGCATCGGGCACCGCCTCGCCCTCCGGAACCGCCTCGCCCTCCGGAACAGCATCGGCCTCGGGCACCGCCTCGCCCTCCGGAACAGCATCGGCCTCGGGCACCGCCTCGCCCTCCGGAACAGCATCGGCCTCGGGCACCGCCTCGGCCTCCGGAACAGCATCGGCCTCGGGCACCGCCTCGGCCTCCGGAACAGCATCGGCCTCGGGCACCGCCTCGGCCTCCGGAACAGCATCGGGCACCGCCTCGGCATCGGGCACCGCATCGCCCTCCGGACCAGCATCGGGCACCGCCTCGGCCTCCGGAACCGCATCGGGCACCGCCTCGGCATCGGACACCGCCTCGGCCTCCGGAACAGCATCGGCCTCCGGAACAGCATCGGCCTCCGGAACAGCATCGGGCACCGCCTCGGCCTCCGGAACAGCATCGGGCACCGCCTCGGCCTCCGGAACAGCATCGGGCACCGCCTCGGCATCGGGCACCGCCTCGGCCTCCGGAACCGCATCGGGCACCGCCTCGGCCTCGGGAACAGCATCGGGCACCGCCTCGGCTTCGGGCACCGCCTCGGCCTCGGGAACAGCATCGGGCACCGCCTCGGCCTCGGGAACAGCATCGGGCACCGCCTCGGCCTCGGGAACAGCATCGGGCACCGCCTCGGCCTCGGGAACAGCCTCGGGCACCGCCTCGGCCTCGGGAACAGCCTCGGGCACAGCCTCGGCCTCGGGAACAGCCTCGGGCACCGCCTCGGCTTCGGGAACAGCCTCGGGCACCGCCTCGGCCTCGGGAACAGCCTCGGGCACCGCCTCGGCCTCGGGAACAGCATCGGGCACCGCCTCGGGAACGTCCTCTGGGCTTTGAGGAACGGTAGACGCCTGTCTCCTCCTCCTCCGCCCTCTATGTTGGCGAGTCGGTGACACCTTGTCTGGAGACTCAGGCGTTGGGTCGGCCATCTTGTGCTGTGGCGCTGGGCTGGCGGCCATCTTGTGCTGTGGCGCTGGGCTGGCGGCCATCTTGTGCTGTGGCGCTGGGCTGGCGGCCATCTTGTGCTGTGGCGCTGGGCTGGTGGCCATCTTGTGCTGTGGCTCTGGGCTGGCGGCCATCTTGTGCTGTGGCTCTGGGCTGGCGGCCATCTTGTGCTGTGGCTCTGGGCTGACGGCCATCTTGTGCTGTGGCTCTGGGCTGGCAGCCATCTTGTGCTGTGGCGCTGGCTCAGCAGCCATGACATTAACCGTCTTGGGAATCTCTAGGATCTTGGACAGCGTAGCGAAATAATCCAAGAAGGAGTCAGCGGCCCTCTTGGGCGTTGGCGCTGAGCTGGCGGCCATCTTGCACCGTGGCGCTGGGCTGGTGGCCATCTTGTGCTGTGGTGCTGGACCCGCGTTCATCATGGGCAGTGTCGCTGGCTTTCTCCTTCTGCCCTGGCGAGACGGCGGCTCTGGTCCCTCCCACGTGAGCCCAGAGTCAAAGGGGGGCCATGGTGGAGAGCGATGCTGGGCTTCCTCTCGCCCACCTCCCCCTCGGCGCCCTCCCCTGGTTCCGCGAAACACGACCAGGCGGGTTCCCTCAAACTGAATGCCTCTTTCCCGCTCGGTGGCTGGGGAAGAAGCGTAAATCGACATACCGCTGGATCTCAAAGAGACGGAGTCCTTCTGTCACGTTTGGTGTTACAGAACACACAGGAGAGAGAACCAATTGCGTGTATGTCTTTATTAGGGGTTAATCCACAGAGAATAAACAGTCCAGGCGTGAGTCGAAAACCAGAAGAGCAATCCAAACATAAACTAAACAAGACGGCAAGGCAAGGCAAGGCAAGGCAAGATGACGGACAAGAATTAACGTTTAACATTAAACAAGGACTCCGTGACTAAGACTCAGACAGACCAGGTATAAATACACACAAGGATGATGGGGAAACAGGAGACAGGTGGGGAACAATCAATTACCTAAACAAGGAGGAAGGTGACCAAATAAGGAGACAGGAAGTGATAAGGTGACAGACACCGTGAGAAAGGAGGACATCTAGTGGACACCCAGGGACACAACCCAGACACTGTGACAAAAATTGCATGGAAATTGATATATAAATATAAAAATATTAATTATAAAAAATGAATAGACAGACAGACAAATGCTGTAGATAGTATGGAAATGAATAAATTCATATAAAATATACAAAATATATTTCATACAAAATTAAAAAAAATATTTAATACATAAAACATTTACAAATTATAAAAATAAATACATTTTAAATAAATGTATGAATTATACAATAAATAATTCAAATTTAAAAAAAATTAAGTACTGTGTTACTTAACTGTAGGGAAAAACTATGGAGAACATTACTTTATTACTTCTGGCAAATATTTATTTATTTTAATACACATTTAGTTTTTAAACCAAATAAAACTGTGTTTTAACTGCCAATTTCTCAGTACTGTGATTTCTGTGATGCGTGGAAATGGAAATCACTGTTGTGCTCTATAAGGACTTCAGATACTAATGAACTTCTCAAAATACTCAAGAATATAAAAGAAAACAGGATACCTTCTTCGGTAAAACACAGGCTTTTCCTCTCCTGCACTTCGTACAGAACTGGAAATGGAAAGATGACGAGAGAAAATATGAGATGTTTAATCTACTACGACTATAATAAGAGTCTCTGAAAGGTCAAAGTGAAACTAGTAAAGTATGAAATGTGAATTCAAATGAGTAACAGAGGGAAGAGCAGGGTGAGAACGACTGCAAAGACATCAGGGTGTCACATGATGGAGAAGTGTGAGCGACGTCATTCTCAGAGCAAGGCATGCTTTGGTGTGTTGTGTTTAAAGTGCTAAAGCATTAGCATTCAGTGTGTACTGAGACAGTGTGAATTCAGAGCCTCAAAACCTGAAAACCCAAACACAATTTGGGCAGTTGTCTGTGAAAAGATGTACATTTCCATCATATTCATTTACCCTATAGCTCTAGCATTTACAAATGGATTACAAACCCATTGAATTTGGCAACACTTTACTTATTTACGCACATACATTTACACTACCATTCAAAAGTTTGGGATCATGAATTGTGTTTAAATAAATTAATACTTCTATTTAGCAAGAATGCATTCAACTGATCAGATGGGATGGTCAAGACATTTATAATGCTAAAAGATTTCCATTTCAAATAAATGCTGCTCTTTTGCTTTTAAAGTATCACAATTCCACAAAAATATGCATCTAGACTTCCATTTCAAAATGCATAATTATAAATGAAAATGATTCTTGAGCAGCAAATCAGCATATTAGAATGATTTCTGAAGGATTATGTCACATTGAAGACTAAAAATTCAGCATTTCCATCACAGAAATAAATTACATTTTAAAATATATTGAAATTAACAACAGGTATTTTCAACTGAAATAATATTTCACAATTTTACCACTTTTTGCTGTATTTTTAAACAAATAAATACTGCCCCTGTGAGAATAAGAGGCTTTTAGCAAAAGCATAAAAAAAAATCTCGGTAACACTTTAGTATAGGGTCCAATTCACACTAATAAGTAGTTGCTTATTAGCATGTCTATTATTAACATATTGGCTGTTTATTAGTGCTTATAAAGTACATATAATGCATGACATCCATAATCCTACACAATACCCTAAACTTAACAACTACCTTATAAACTATTAATAAGCAGCAAATAAGGAGTTAATTGAGGCAAAAGTCATAGTTAATGGTTAGTTAATAGTGAGAATTGGACCTTAAAATAAAGTGTGACCAAAATCTCATCGACCCCAAAACTTTGAATTGTAGTTTGTCTGTATATCATATGTTAGTACCAATAAGACATCTTGCATTGCAACATTATGACAACTAAGCACGCCTAAAAAAAAAAAAAAAAAAAGACTAAATATTTTTCTTAAGAATTATCTTATAATATATCATTTTCATTATTATTTAAATCCAGTATGTTAAATACTACTTTGATGTTTAAATATACAATTTTCAAAATATTTTCGAATTCATATATTAAATAATGCACTGAGAGTCAGTTTTCACAGAGCAGAAAGTATGCATGGTCCTAATAAGAACCATGAAGTCAGGTACCTGCGCTGGTTCATCTCTTCTTCCCCTCCCTGGTTCTTCCCAGGACCCCAGCTGTGTCTGCGGAAGGGAGAGAGCGAGTGTACGGTGGGCAGCGGCCCCTCTGTTAAGCTGTCTTTGGCCTCCTCTTCCGCCTCCCCTCCGTGCCGCACCTCCTCTGAGCTCTCGGCCGAGGAGCTGGGATGGCCCACGCTTGCCGTGTCGTCTGTGGAGGAGCAGGAGACGGACACCTCGCTCGTGCTGTCGCCTCCCCCTACTGCCTCCTGCCCCTGAGCAAGAAACAATCAGACACACAAATGAACAAATACCGTTTTGTTCAGACATGAAAATTACTCAGTAAAGTGCTACAGTGCTACAAAACCTGGATATGTCTGAATAATAAACGGACAGTGTGCAAAAGAAAAAAAAAATGATTCAACTTAAACAACTATGGTAGTTATGCTGCCAAAAATGCCATTACAAGTAATCAAGTATATAATTTTTTTTTTAAGTGTATCACAGTATGACAGGAAAAAAATATTTGAAAAGATTCTATGTTCTTTATGATAGAACTATGCTGATTCTATCGCTATCATTTATATACCATTCTCAAATTTTAGAAATTTTGTTTCGTGCTTTTGTCATTTTTATACATTTCTTTTTAACTTTAAATCTGAATTTAACTGAATTAAAAAAATAAATTAGTCAACTTATTTTATTTCATTTAGATGCCAAAGCAACATTTCAAATTTTTGTTAAAGTTTGTTGTAAGTTTTTCATCTAAGAAAAAACTTTGTTTTTGTTAAATGAAATAAAGAAGCTCATATTCTTTAAAAGCTTGAGATTTAGATTACAATAATTATATATATATAACCCAACCCATCCATTCCTCCCTGTGCTGAACCATCCCAGCCCAAGTCCACCAGCTATGTACCTAATTTCCCAAACAATCGTTCCCTCCCCAATTCCACTAATCGCCGCCCCCCCTTCTTTCTCTGGCAGGCAACTCTGCATCAGCTTCAATGCCGGCAGGTGATCAAGACAACGCTGCCAGTCATGCATATTTGCAACTTTTGCGGCGGCGCTCACGCCCGCTTGATTTGTCCTGTACAAAAAGAAAGAATTAATTAAGAAAGAAATAGACGCTGATTTCATGATCAGCCCTTTTTCCGTTCCCCCCTTCAACATCTTCCGCGTCAGCCCCATAGGCGTAGCAACTAGAAAATTTTCTGGTAAAAAATGCCTCATAATCGATCTTTCTTCCCCACATAATTCCCCGCTCCCGAGCATTAACAGCCTCATCCCACTCGATGAATTTTCTCTTCACTACCACGACATCGACCAAGTCATCACTATGATCAAAGACGCAGGACGCGGCGCTTGGATGGCCAAAGTCGACATCACCTCTGCGTTTAAAGTGATGCCCATCCACCCAGATTTTTGGCACTTATTCGGCGTCTGCTGGAGAAAGAAATTTGACTTTTCCGTCCGCCTCACGTTCGGCTGCAGAAGCAGCCCAAAGATTTTTGACATGTTGTCAGAAGCAATTTGCTGGATCCTTTCCAACAATTACGCCGTACCCTAGCTAATTCACCTCTTAGACGATTTCTTAATCATATCACCGCCTGACTCCATCCAGGCAGCAAGCCTCATGACAACTCAAAAGGTTTTCGAAGCGCTCAGGATTCCCCTCACTCAGGAAAAAACTTCAGGTCCAAGCACTTCCATCGAATTTTTGGGAATCAACCTAGATTAACAAAAGTTTCAAGCTTCTCTACCCCAGGAAAAAATCGACAGAACTATTCTGGTGGCTTCCACTCTCTTAGCAAATCCAAATTGCTCCAAACGTGAGCTGCTATCCGTCCTCGGTCATTTAAATTTCGCGATGCGCATAATCCCTCAAGGCCGCCCCTTCTTCTCTCACCTCCTCTCTCTCACGACCTCCGTTCACGAGCTAGAGGACCATTTATTCATAACCAATCCATGGGGAGACGAGCTCAGTTTGTGGATATCCTTCCTTAATCAATGGAACGGATTATCCTTCTTTTACAGTGATTTGGTTTCATCCCCAACCGACATCCAATTATTTAAAGACGCCGCCCCCTCCATCGGTTTCTGAGGATTTTACCAAAACCGCTGGTTCGCTTCTACATGGCCCTCCCAGCTGTTAGATTTACCCCAGCCATTAATATCCTCAGCCCTTTTCGAGCTATATCCTATCGTTGTGGCAGCCTTTCTATGGGGAAAAGAGTGGTCCACCACCAGCATTGCTATTCACTGCGATAACGAGGATACCGTACATTGCATTAATAACGGCCGTTCTCATTCCCCCACCTTAATGCCCTTACTAAGACGTCTAATCTGGATTTCAGCTTCCAATCAGTTCATCATAACCGCAAAACACATTCCCAGGGTAAAGAACCAAATAGCTGACTCTCTCTCTCGTTTTGCCTTTCAGAAATTCAGGCTGTTGGCACCGCAGGCGGAACCATTCCCAATCCCAGTGCCTCCTTATTCAGAGCTAATATTCCTCTGAATCATCCTCTGAGACCCCTTCTTGAAACTTCAAGAAATTCTATTCTCCAAGCCATTTCCCCCAGTACCCTGCAGTCATACTTCACAGCATGGAAATGCTTTAAAACATTCCACGCCACCTATAATCTACCGTTCCCTGATTTTTCCCTGCTCTCCATCACCTCATTTATATCGCACCTCAACATTAACAAAACCCTCCAAGTCAGCTCCATTAAAAGCTATCTAAGTGGAATCCAATTTTTCCATAAACTCATATTTGCTTCACCCTCACCCCAAATAGCCAATTCACAGACCTCCCTTCTCATCAAAGGCATACAAAGAGCCCACCCCACGCGCCCAGACTCCAGGCAGCCCATAATCTTTGAAATCCTGACTAAATGCATTTCTACGCTTCGCAAAGGTTACCATTCCGTCCACACTGCTCGAACGCTAGATGCCATGTTTATTCTAGCCTTCTTCGGCTTTCTCAGATGCTCAGAGTTCACTACCACTTCCAGCTTTAAACCGAATATCCACCCCACCAATTTTGATCTAGCAGTCCTGGACGATGAAACCATGTCATTTCATATAAAACGAAGTAAAACAGATCAGACCATGAAGGGCCACTTTATTTATATTTTTAACCTCCAATCACCTATTCTCCAATACCAAACTCTCCTAGCCTTCCTCCAGCTCAGGAAAGCCCAAGCTAAATCCCTTTCCGACCCTCTTTTCACAGATGACTGTAGCCGCCCTGTCTCCCGTTTTTGGTTCCAAAAACACTTAAAATCTGTCTTACGTCTGTCCGGCATCTCAGCTGACAATTTCTCCAGCCATTCCTTGAGAATAGGTGCAGCCACCACAGCGGCTCAAAATGGCCTTTCCCAACATCAGATCCAAACACTCGGTCGCTGGTCATCAGAAACTTTTAAGAGCTACATCCGATCAGACTGCTTAAATCTCAAGAAAGCCCACCAAACCCTCATCAGCCACCCATTTTTTCCCTAGCCATCTCCATTTCCCAATCCAACAGCCCCCCGCTACTTCAGGAGCCATTATATCTCTCTCCCACTGCTACAGCAGTGTCAGCTCCCGCAGGAGCCTTTAAGTATTTTCTCACTGCCGCAGCAGTGCCAGCTCCCGCAGGAGCCTTTACGTATTTCCTCACTGCCGCAGCAGCGTCAGCTCCCGCAGGAGCCTTTACGAATTTCCTCACTGCCGCAGCAGCTTCAGCTCTCGCAGGAGCCTTTATGAATTTCCTCACTGCCGCAGCAGCGTCAGCTCCCACAGGAGCCTTTACGAATTTCCTCACTGCCGCAGCAGCGTCAGCTCCCGCAGGAGCCTTTACGTATTTCCCCACTGCCGCAGCAGCGTCAGCTCCCGCAGGAGCCTTTCCGTATTTCCCCACTGCTGCAGCAGTGTCAGCTCCCGCAGGAGCCTTTCCGTATTTCCTCACTAACGCAGCAGTGTCAGCTCCCGCAGGAGCCTTTACATATTTCCTCTCTGCCGCAGCAGTGTCAGCTCCCGCAGGAGCCTTTCCGTATTTCCTCTCTGCCGCAGCAGTGTCAGCTCCCGCAGGAGCCTTTCCGTATTTCCTCACTGCCCCAGCAGCGTCAGCTCCCGCAGGAGCCTTTCCGTATTTCCTCACTACCGCAGCAGTGTCAGCTCCCGCAGGAGCCTTTACGTATTTCCTCACTACCGCAGCAGTGTCAGCTCCCGCAGGAGCCTTTACGTATTTCCTCACTGCCGCAGCAGTGTCAGCTCCCGCAGGAGCCTTTCCGTATTTCCTCACTGCCCCAGTCTCGGGAGTCTTGCCGGGCTCAGAGCTCTCTCCCCGGACAGCACGCCAAATATGCTTAACCTTTATTTAATTATAAGTAAATGTGAACTCGTGAATCAATAACACTCACTCCTGTCTGACTCCTACAGTCCACTCTGTTTCCCTCAGACTTGTGTGCATCTCTCACACTTCTGTCTGTCACTTTAAAGTGAAAAGTATGTCACTGAATCATCAGAAGGCTGAAATGAGTCTGCTAGACTGACCGAGACGTCTACACACCAACACACACTCACAGACTCCTAATTTTCATCCATCCAGGCATCCTGTGACACACACAGACCGTAACCTATGATCTCTAAAACCTAAACTTAAAGCAGTGGTGAGGTTTTGATGAGTCTATTGTGTCAAGCGCTGGTGCCATGAGAGACAAGGGGAAGAGGATTTGAGCTTCTGACACACACTGAGGTTTTTGTCAGTGCTCTGGGGGGATGAAAGCCCTCTATTCATGTGCCCCTGAAACAGCTTCTATTGAGCATGTGTACAAGGAAGCAGAGGGGGTGGTTTATAAGCGTGTGTGTGTGAGTGTGCAAGAGGTTTAAAAGGGTTCTAGAGAACTTAGAACCACGTGACCCAGTGGAAAAAAACCCTCCGGTGGATTTTAACATTTAGGTGTCCTAAAAATCACCAACAAAAAAACCCAGACCTGGTGTCACATGAACACAAGAATGACCAATTCAGCGTGCATCATCGGATATGTATCATAATTCTTAATTTCTTCTCTGCATTATGTGGTTATTAGTGTTTTTTGGGTTCACAAATGGGTGCACTTTACAGAGAGAGAGAAAAAATATATTATAAAATTAAATTATTAAATTAAATTAAAATATACATACATACAGTACATACATACTGAATGTCTCATTATTACTCATGTACTGTATTCTTTATTCTAAAGACTGGTCCAAAATCGTGACATTAATCACAACTTTTTTATTCGATTGGTTTATTGTTTTATATCTAGTAGTACTGTAATGCTGAGTAGAAACAGACCTTTTTTATATATAAAATGCAAGAAATATGTTTTTAAATATTATTTGAAAAGCTTTTCTTTTTAATTATTAATTTACAACATATACAGTCCTTGCAAAAGGATCGTATTATCAAAATTTTTTTAATAAGGAATCGCTTTTATTATTCCTCATACTTAAAGTTAGGGACTTTTCAAAGCTCTTATGCATGAGTCATTGCACATTCTGCACAGACATGGATGAAACCGCAAATCATGCAGCTTGTTGTGCCCTATTATTTTTTAAGCGAACAGACTAACAATTTTTATTGGTGGACCAGAAAAAATACAATTTAAAAATGTAAAAATCAAAAAAAATAAATAAATAAATAAAAATAAACTAAAAAATAAAAACGTATAATAATAAAATAAAATAAATTAAAAACTTAAGCAGTAAGCAACCACATAACAATGCCCAATGTGGCAAACAACTCACACTTCTTCAGAAAAGGTACAAATCTTTCTCTCACCTTTCTGAAGATGTTGTCTTCTCCAGTGTCGGGACTGAGAAATCCATCCGTATCGCTTCCTGAGTCTCGAAATGGGACCGTTTCTGAATTGCAAGTGTGAAACTCAGGATACTGTGAACTTTCTGCAACAAACACACAGTTTTACACAATGACAGACCAATGTACAGCTACTATAAAAAGCTGTGCAAAAAATTTTTTTTATTGTTTATCCAGTTAAAATCAGTCATAACTGTCTCTTACTAAAGCCCAATGTCCTCTTAAACAAAACATGCGATTTCCTCTTCAGAACAGATCTTCGTACAACAGCACATGTATTCACGACAGCGAAGTCTGACAGTCTTCATAAGAAATGTATCTGATTCATCTGTCAGTACCATACCGTCGCGTGGGTAACAAAACCATATCACGTGGGAGACAAAACCATCATGATAAGCCTCAACAGATTCCATCACCTAGAAAAATACCGCCTGTTTCCCTTCCTCTCTCACTTTCACTTTCGTCTAGTCATTCAAAGTGCAGCACACTCTCTGTGTAAGTATATAGAGTCAGAGAAGAGAGCGAATGTTATGGAAGTAAAATAATGACTTATGTCTTTGAAACAAAAAAGCATGCTGAATAGCACTAACTGAAAAATAATGCATTGCATTAACAGTACTTGCATTTTAATGCCTTGAATTTCCAGGGCTAGCATTGTTAGGACATGAAATTTTATATAGTTGTTCATTTAAGCTGTGAATATTTAAATTGAAAATATTTCACACACCTTTTCATAATTAAAAAATCAATAATTCATATTCACGTTCCAGAATTCACTTCCAAAATATTAAATCGGTTAAAAAATACGATGTATAATATTCAACAGGCAAATTTCGGTCCATTTTATTTTACTTTACAAATTCGCTTCCACAAATTCAGTGGTAAAAATTCGGCAGATAATTCGCCCTTTCACATCCGGGAGCTGCAGGAATAGCAGTAGAGCACAGAGGCATAATCTCCAACTGCTGTCAATTGCTCACCAGCAGGTGGTGCAAGCGGCTTCTGATGAAGACCAAAGCAACAGGTGGATTAAGTAATACAGTTACAAAAACTGATCTGCAGAAATTAAGCAAGCGCTAAGTAGAAGTTTTGATTATCGGGGCATGTGGAAAAGCTGATTGTGTGTATGTTTATTTCAACCTCTTTGCTGTTACCAAGCAAGCAGCATTCAAAGGAGATTATAATGGTGTTTTACCCAACGCTGAATTACAGAACTAACATTACATCTAAGGAAGACACATATTGCTTTCGGTTGTTTAGTTTCCGTAACTTTGTGTCATGGCTTTTGCGTCGCTGAGCTGTAATACTGGGGATCCCCTCACATCACACTCCAGGATTCCCCAATGACGAGTAATGCTTCTCAGTCAAATAATACTGTGATATAAGACCTCAGATCTCAGAATAGATTTTATTGATGATTATGCAAACTATATACAGGCAAGCAAATTGGGTCAAAAAGAATCCAATGCGCTGCATTTTCTTTATAATTGATTTCCATTACCGCTGATCTATAAAGTCGACAGTCACACAAAGATATCAATACCATGATTAGTTTTAACAATATGCAACCAATTTATATTAACATAAAAAAATGAGTTAAAAACAATCTAGGTATATTCTGAAAATTTAAACTGAAGAAATTATTGACGTGCTACCGCACCCAAGGGACCGTCTGACAATTCCACTGACTGGGTTAAAAGGTCCAATGTGTTTTAATAAAAATTTTAAATAACACAGTCAAATTCTTAATCTTGTATTTTCTCATAGTGATTTTCTACAGGTGAGATTTTGCCAATACCTCCCTTCATATATTTACAGTATACAATTATTTACTAGGGATGGGCATTTTCTACAAATATCACATTCGAATATTTGAGCTCACAAAAAAAAGAATATTCGAATATTCGTTTATTTAAATTAAGTTTAATGAGTCATACGTTATTTTTCAGCAACATTTGTTTTCGACATTTTGAACAAGCTTACACACAATAAGCTTGAACATTACACATCGTGTTTTGTAGCTGAAAACCTTTAACAATGCGTGCAAACAAATAAAAGTACAAATTAAAAGCAAAAAAATAATAATAATAAGTGAACAAAGAAAAAACGTAAAGCAGCATGCAGCAATTAGGCTATTTTACACTTAACTTTTAAACTGTCAGCAAATCTTTTTTGCTTTTTTTTCTATTGTTTTACATGTTCTTGTTAAGAAATATGGGCATGAAAACATGATCGGGGGAAAGTCGGCTCCTTAGTCTGTTAACACTAAGGCCGGCCGCGGAGAAAACGCGCTCTGACGGCACAGACGTTGTCGGGACTCACAAATAACGGTGTGCTAAGCGAATAAGTTTTGTGAAGCGCTTCGTGTTTTCGTTTCACCACTAAATGGGATCCTCATCTGGTGGAATACATGGAATACATGGCTCCAGCAAGAACTGTTCCCACTCGTCTCGGCTGGACTCTCTGTAATCATCGCTGAAGAACTGGCTCAGCCTTTTCCAACGAGTGGGCATTGCATCCTCTTCATCGTTGGTGACGGCGGCTGCATCCGCACCACTCGCATCAAGAAAAATGTTCTGATGATGTTCAAAAAAAGTGTTTTTTTTCTTACTTCTCTCATGTTTTCATCGAGAAACCTGAGATGTTTGTGCCGAGGGTCTAGGGCAGACACGAGAAGAGGAGTTTTCACTGCATTCTCCAAGTTAGCCGTGTTTATTCGTTGCTTGAGAGATGCCGCAACAATGTTCTTGAATTCGGTCACTTTCTGTGATTCTCCACGGCATATTTGAAGTAGAAGCCTGCAGTTCTTAGGGGGCGTTCACATATCGCGTCTTTTGCATGCTCAAGTTCGTTATTTCCAATGTAGGTGCGCGGTATGCGCGCTCATAATGGAAGCGACGCGGTCGCGATGCGCACGCGGTGCGATGCGCCGCAACGCGCCGCGACGCGCCCGTTTTTTCCAGGCGCGTCCGCACTGCATCGAGTTAAAAACATCTCAACTTTCATAATGCCACAAGCGCACCGCAGGTTATGTGACAAGAACTAAACATTCAGCTTCATCCTTTCCCGTAAACGTTTAAAGCTCAGCCAAGATGAAGGAACTGCTGATCATAGCTGTATATGGATTGCCATTTTGAAATAAATTTCAAATTTTTTTTCTTTTGTGCTGCAAATCCATTTATCCTTTGCTGAAATTTCCGCGTCTTCATGGAGAGAGCAGGTCATTGTTGCTTAGCCTCAGGAGAGCTTCTGCCCGAGCGCTTTGGAAAAAAGGAGAAAGCGGCGCGCATAGCCTTTTCCATGCGTTATTAGGCGCAATACGTGAATGGCCCCTTAGTCATTCATTAATTATTTTTTAAATAAATTATTTTATATATATAACATGCACTTTTTCTTGTTCCGTAACTTGCGTTCATATCCTCATCAGTCTGTATATAGTTTGCATCATCAGTAAGATGCGAGTTTGTCTTTTAATCGCTCACTGTTAGTGCGCTGAGCCACATAGGCTAATGTGTTTTCTTTTCTTTAACAGATTTCTGAGGGAAACCGCGTGAAACCTTGAGCGTTCGTTCATATTTTACATCTGCTTAACTGTCTATATAGTTTGCATAATCATCAATAAAATGTATTCTGAGGTCTTATATCGCAGTATTAGCTGATTGAGGGAGTCATTGGGGAATCCTGGAGTGTGACGTGAGGGGATCCCCAGTATTAGGGTACAGCACAGCGACGCAAAAGCCATGACACAAAGTTACTGAAACTAAACAACCGAAAGCAATATGTGTCTTCCTTAGATGTAATGTTAGTTCTGTAATTCAAGCATTGGGTAAAACACCATTATAATCTCCTTTGAATGCTGCTTACTTGGTAACAGCAAAGAGGTTGAAATAAACATACGCACAATCAGCTTTTCCACATGCCCCGATAATCAAAACTTCTACTTAGCGCTTGCTTAATTTCTGCAGATCAGTTTTTGTAACTGTATTACTTAATCCACCTGTTGCTTTGGTCTTCATCAGAAGCCGCTTGCACCACCTGCTGGTGAGCAATTGACAGCAGTTGGAGATTATGCCTCTGTGCTCTACTGCTATTCCTGCAGCTCCCGGATGTGAAAGGGCGAATTATCTGCCGAATTTTAACCACTGAATTTGTGGAAGCGAATTTGGAAAGTGAAATAAAATGGACCGAAATTTGCCTGTCGAATATTATACATCGTATTTTTTAACCGATTTAATATTTTGGAAGTGAATTCTGGAACGTGAATATGAATTAGTGATTTTTTAATTATGAAAAAGTGTGTGAAATATTTTTAATTGAAATATTCACAGCTTAAACGAACAACTATATTAAATTTCAGGACCTAAAGATGCAAGCCCTGGAAATACAAGGTATTAAAATGCAAGTACTGTTAATTTAATGCATTATTTTTTCAGATAGTGCTATTCAGCATGCTTTTTTGTTTCAAAGACATAAGTCATTATTTTACTTCCATAGAATGTGAAGGCTGGGATCAGCACTCGGAGATCTATCAAGAGAGTGTGAGCTTTGTCAGCTGTCACACAACACACAGGTGGCTCCATGTTTTGGGATGTGAAAGAGGGACCGCCACAGCTGCCCTTTCTCTACGTGTGTCAATGCTGGAGTAAAAGCAAACGTCATGACCTCAGCTGCTGATAAACAACTGTCAACATAAACACAGGTCATGACAGGCCTCTGAGAAGAAAGTCAGCTTATTGTATCTATATATAATCCCAGGTATATTTCAGTATTTTTATTAATATGTCCCAGTACTTGGAAACAGTAAACATTGTGGCTCTGCTTCTTTAAAACATTGAAAAATAAAATAAAAATACTTTTTGCATGTTAATGAAAGTAGAAAAGTAAAAAATATTTTATATGTTAAAAAATGTCTCTTGTCCCAGTACTTTGAAACTGTAAACATTGTGGCCCTGCAGCTTTTAAATAAAATAAAATAAAATAAAATAAAATAAAATAAAATAAAATAAAATAAAATAAAATAAAATAAAATAAAATAAAATAAAATAAAATAAAATAAAATAAAATAAAATAAAATAAAATAAAATAAAATAAAATAAAATAAAATAAAATAAAATAAAATAAAATAAAATAAAATAAAATAAAATAAAATTAAAATTAAATAAATTAAATAAAAATTAAAATAAAATATTTTAAAATAAAAATACTTTTTTGCATGTTAATAAAAGTAGAAAAGTAAAAAACATATATTTTTTAGAACATTAGTAAATGACGAAAGTTCCGAAAATGTAAATTAAATATTTAAAATGTTTAATAAATTTGTGATGAATCTTGAACCATGAAATTAGAATGACATTTCACATGAATAATAATAAAGAGCTATTATTAATCATTTTTTCCACATATATATATATATTTTATATATATTATATAAAGTAAATATATATATATATAAAATTATATATATATTACGAACATATTAAGTGGCGGAAGTCTCCACGTTTAGCGCAAATCCGGCCCTGCAGATGATTCTAAGGCCGGTGACACACTGGATGCGTGGCGCAAGCGTCTCAGCTGCGTGGCGTGTCCGTTTTTAATTCAGCTCCCATGTTAACAGGTTAGAGCTTGCAGACTGCCTGTGTGAGACGCGCATCTCAGGCGCGGCTCGAGCCGCGCGGAAAACGCGTGCATGCTAAAAATAAAACTGATGCCTATTTTTCACGTGACACGCAAGCGTGTTGGAAGCGTTTCCAGGCAAAATAGAATAGGAAAATATGTTTATATGTCATTTTGTACACAGATACATGTTAATTCATGACACTTTGATGTTTGAATGTCTATAGGTTGACATAAATTCAGATATAAATGTAATTTAAAAAATAAATTAATAATTATTGATTTTTTAAATATTGCACCTGTCAAACATAGTCTATTTTGCCGTCAATACTGTTGACGGTGTCCTTTATCAGTAGGCTTTATATTTATGCTCAACATGAAGTGTAGTTGTTTTTCTTGAGAGGTCCTTGTATTTGAATGATTTTTGAATGATTGGATGTGTGTATGTTTTTAGCTATGTTATGTTTATGTATGCCTGCTATCTTGTATGTAGCATTTTAATATGTTGTTTATGTATGGCTGCTACCTTGGCCAATGTTTGCATTTCTTTCCCTTACTGTATCGAAAATGAACCAACCGTGACTTTAAAACCGAGGTACGTACCGAACCGTGATTTTTGCGTACCGTTACACCCCTAATATATATATATATATATTTTTTTTTTTTTTTCAGTTTAACTAAAAAGTAAACAATAATTTTTTTTTATAAATAAATAATAAAATACAATAAAACAATTGTTAATGAAAATTTTTACTTTAAATAAAATGCTAAAATATATATTTTTTTATTTATGATGGTTTTAAAAGCACTGCACTGACAAAACTGAAACCATGCAACTATATTGCAAAATTGTTAAATGTTGTAAACATGTTTGACGCTTGCAAAGAAGTGATTTATAAATCTCAACCCACTTCCTACATTTACAAAAAAATAGCAGTGATAAGTGATAAAGTGATATGTGATAAAGCTGTGAGTTCAAGACGATCCAGTCAGAAGAGTCTAACTGGAAAAAAGCAAGCTATGGCCACTTATGTTCACAATAAGTGAAAAAACAAACAAAAAACCTAAAACTTTCTGTACCAGACACTACTGTTGTGTTAAAGGTATTCAGAATAGTTCATAGTTACAAGTACAGATAAACAATGTCATCATGCTCCACTATATTAGCACTTGTGATTACCATCATCTGCTCCTTGTGCACCGCACAATTCCTCATAATTCATGAGGAACCTCAAAATGAAACCTCTCTGGGAATCTAGCCAATCTTAACAGAAGTCATTTACATTCTGTATAGAATTCTTAAAGGTACGAATACCAAAACAGCCCTTTCAATTCTAATGGTCAGAGAGAGGGTGGAAATGTTTTTGTACAAGTAACCGTGGCTTAACTGTATACTGCCTACACAGACAGCATCCTAACAGTCAAGGAAGTAAGCACACACGCCACACAAAACACCACTCATCACATGAAGCACATGAGCAATGTGACTCACAAATTAATCGGAGAGAAAATGACGTTCACATGTTACAACTTACAACATAAGCTCAAAGAATAAAATAAAAGCCGTTTAATATAATTAAAAATTGACAGCTTAAAACAATTGTTTGCTATCAAAACTTTGGTAACACTTTAAAATAAGGTCACATTGGTTAATGGATTAACTAAAAAGCATTATCAATGAGCAGTTTATTTGTTACAGTGCTTTGTTTACAAACAAAAAAATACTGTTTATTGTTACTTCATGTCAGTTAAGATACATTAAATAATATTAACTGCCACAATTTGTATTTTATTTTAATAAAATCATAATAAATGTTGAAATGAACATCAACTATGATTAATAAATGCTTTAGAAGTATTTTTCATTGTTAGTTTGTTAACTAATGCAGTTACTTAATGTTAAAGGAGCTATGTGGAGGTTTTTACTTAAAAAAAATCTTTAAGATAGAGTTTTCATTTGTACATGTATGAGCCAACCATGATGTAAAAAAAAGAAAAAACACCTCGACTGTCCACCACGGTTGCCTCTATCAGCCTGTAGGCTTAATTGTGTGTGGAGGAGTCGGGCCTGAATTGGCGCGAAAATTCACAAAATGTGACTTCATGCGCATTCTCGTCTACTTGGGCTTACAGCCGTACGGCACGCCAGCCATTATAGTAAGCAGCGGCAATAGTGTTTTCAAATGGACTCTGCGGATGGAAAGAAGCGACCAGCCTCCAGCACAATTCAGACACCCACGGACACTCCTCGTAAGTTAAAAAAAAAAAAAGAGCGTGCGCACTGAGAACGAGCATGAGACTGGCTGCAGTTCCTCTAACGGCCACTGGTGTCAGTAATGGTTAGAAATTTCAGAACCTACGCAATGCTCCTTTAACAAATTATTGTTGTACTGTAGTGTTATAAAAAGTAAAAAAAAAATTTGGTAAAAAGTTATCATAATTCAGATATTTTAATGTTTTTAAGTCTTTTGCTCACCAAGGCTGCATTTTTTTATTTTATTTAAAATACAGTGAAAGCATTAATATTTTAAAATATTGTTACAATCTAAAATAATATATAATAATATTTGAATACATATTTTAATGAGGAATTTCTTTCTTTTTTATTACGGCAAAACTGAATTTTCAGCACCCATTACATCCTTGTCACATGATCCTTCAAAAATCATTCGAATATGCTGATTTGCTGCTTAACAAACATTTGTTATTTATCAATGTTGCTACACTATCATTCAAAAGTCTGTGGTAACATTAAAAAATAATAATTATTATTATTTATTCAGCAAGGTTTTTCACATGAATAATAATTAAGAACTATTACTAATAATTTAGTACCAATAATAACTGAGCAGCGGATCAGCACATTAGAATGATTTCTGAAGGATCATGTGACACTGAAGACTGGAGTAATGATGCTAATATTGATATGCTAAAATTAAACCCTGCTAGGTATATTATTAGTATTGATTTACATAACCGACAACATGACCTCAAGGAAGTGTGATCTTACCTGTGGATAAGCTGTGTCTCTTCTGGGAATCACTGGAACTCAGTGTGTCTTTGTCTCTGTGCATCTGGGGACAGAAAGAGGAAGATATGGTCTTGTGCATGTGACTGTATGAACGAAAAAAGCTGTCTGATACATTCAAAGTAAATATAAACATCAGACTGCATGAAAAATTTGATGAGTTTTTTATTTTTTCATTGCAGAAAAGGGGAGTGTAGCTGAGTGTTTCTAATGAATGCATGAAGCGAAAGGGAAACAGAAGCAGCAGCTTTGCTCACACGCGCTCAGAGACTGCAGCATATATGAGTTTAGAGCTCAGTCTGTGGTTTGTGGACACCATAACAGCTGCATCTCACTCATCACAGACCACACAGCACCTCACACCGGCCCTGAGGGACGACGGCGGCTTCAGCGATCAGGATCCAATGCGGAGATGCTCCCCACAAACAAACTAACACTGGCTGAATTCGAACCAATTATAAAACCCAGCTTATAAAACAGATCCAGCTCAAATAAGATAAGCTACGTCTGAGTCTGGTGTAAAATAAAGGAAAACACTGAGAGGCAGTCAACTCACTCCCTTAATAAAAAGTTAAGTTTAATTTTAAAAAGACATTTATGGAAATAAATAAATACTAACTTGTGATATTTTGAAAGCATCTTTAAGAATGTTTTGACAACAATCAGTTTTTTTTTTTCGTATACCATAATTTAAAAAAATATAAAAAAAAAGTGTGATTATGAATAAATTCAGTTATATGTTATAGCTTGTTGCAGTTTTCTTTTTTGTAGGAAAAAAAGTGGGAAAAAATAACTAAAGAAAACGTAGCATTTAATGAAACAAAATTCTAGCAAATATATATATTTTTTAAATCATTGTCAAACCATAAACAATGGTATCCAGTAGAATAAATATCCAAATTGTTGCGCTCTTTAAACTAATAATTATAAATAAAAAAAAATGGTCCATTTTTTAAGAAATTAATTATTTTATTCTAGCAATACATTAATAAATAAACATAAATAAATTGTCACGGGGACATCTTGCTGATTAGGGAACTTTGAAGTATTGCGGTTCCCTGTTTTTAACATTGATAATAATAAGAAATATAAGAATCTTTAGCAGCAAATCAGAATATTAAAATGATTTCTGAAGTATCATGTAGCAATTATGCTGAAAATTCAGATTTAATGACAGGAATAAATGACATTTTAATATTATATATTAAACTAGATAAAATTAAAACTTTATAATTTTTCTAAATATGACTAATAATATCAAATAAAGCCTGAATGAGAATATTTACAAAAATATTTTTGAACGCTAATGTATATGAACATAATTGTCTTTTATCACATTGCAGATGTAAAAGCACTGAGAGGGAATGAGTTTTGCCATTCTTCATTTGTTTTAAGCAGATCAACAGACAAAGCAGTCCTATTACAGTTCACATAAAGCTTGGTGGTTGGTGCTAAAAAAAAAAAAAGTCTCAGCAATCTATTGTATCATCAATACCGTACTTTATTTTTCAAAGTCCACTTTCAGTCTGTATTATACTAAAGAGGCCCAATAATGCCATGCATGCTTACCTACTATATGTCAGCTTTTGATCTGAGGCACTGAAAGGGTGAATACATACAGTCTACTGGAAATGTTTACACAGATCTCAAGTTACGGTCAGTACTGCTACTGAACAGCAACCTGTACAAAGCTCCCACAATAGAAAGCCTGTATTAAAGCGACCTGCACCGCTGATGGTTATTCACTCAGCTGGAAAGCTCTTTCGCCTTTGTTATAACCCAGCTACAGGGTCACACAGGTGATGCAAGATCGGACGGGGGAGAAAGACGGTCAACAAAGGATCCCTAGAGGGAGGGAATACAGGAGGAAAACGTGAGGAACCAGAGAAATGGCTTCTGATTTGACCCAAGAGGAGTTCACGTATCCATCCTAGCCAGGGACTAATTATGTTCACACCCTCAAAAAACCAAGCGGTCGTGCACAGTTTTAAATCCATTAACAATGCACAACGCTGCATTGATGATCATGTCCATGCCAGGCCTCAAACTGTCCGCTGTGTACCTCTGAGAAGGCAATGCTTATGGAGAACACTGTCGCCTGTTGTGCCGAACACAAGCCCTGCCTACAGACGGGCCGGAGAGCACAAACACGCACTCTTTGGGTTATTTGTACAGCAGTTCCAATCATAGTGTGTGCTGTTATCACAAAAAACCAAAAGAGATTAAAGAGATTATAAATGAAAAGAGCTGTATTGTTTAGGCATAATCGGTAGAACTACAGCTGTAAGATAGTGACCGAGTCCGACAAAGGTTTGTTTAATTATAAAGTGTACGATATGTTTTCACTGGATGAATTAAATATTTCTTCACACTAAAATCAGATCCATTTGTCCAGGGGAGTCAAACATGGCATGTACAGACATCATCAAATGTGCGAGTTTTAATAGTATATACAGACACATCTAAAACAAAAATAGCATATTGTGAAAAAGTTTATTTTCTTGTGTGTGTAACATTTCAAAAAGCGAAACTTTCATATTTTCTAGATTCATTACATGTAAAGTTAAACATTTCAAAAGATTTTTTGTTTTAATTTTGATGATTATTGCTTACAGCTCATGAAAGTCAAAAATCCAGTATCTCAAAATGTTAGAATATTTCCTAAGATCAATTAAAAAAAAAGGATTTGCAAAACAGAAATGTTCAAGTCCTTTAAAGTATGTTCATTGCACTCAGTACTTGGTAGGGGCTCCTTAAGCACAAACTCCAGCATCAGTGAGGTGTGTGGCATTGAAGCGATCAGTCTGTGGCACTGCTGAGGCACTAATGAGCCTTCAGCTCGTCTGTATTGTTAAATCGACTATTTCTCTTTCTCTTAAAAATATCCCATAGAATCCATTTGTCCTTAGCCCAGGTGAGATGCTTCTGACAATGTTTCTGTTTCAGAAGTGGCTTGGTATCTCCTTTTTAAAAGACGGCCGATTGTGGTGACTCTTGATGCACTGACTTCAGCTTCAGTCCACTCCTTGTGAAGCTCTCAAAAGAAATTTTTTATTGGCTTGTTTGACAGTATTCTCAAACTTGCGGTCATCCCTGTTGCTTGTGCATCTTTTCCTACCCAATTTCTTCCTTCCAGTCAACTTTGCATTTAAAATGCTTTGATACAGCACTCTTTGAGCAGCCACCCCTTTCAGTAATGACCTTCTGTGACTTACTCTCTTGGTGGAGGGTGTCAATGATTGTTTTCAGTCTGCAGTCTTCCCCATTATTGTGGTTTCAAAGAACAAGAGAAACCCAGAATTTATACTGTAGGGCTGGTAATTTAATGACACTCAAATGTAAATATTCTAATATTTTGAGATATTGGATTTTTGACTTTTATGAGCTGTAAGCTCTAATGATCAAAATTAAAACTTTTTTTATAGTACTAGGTGAAACCGTTTTTGGCAAGCAAAGAGGTCAGACATTTTTTGTACTTGGTCACCAGGTTTGCACACATCTCAGGAGGGATTTTGGTTCACTCCTCTTTACAGATCCTCTATAAATCCTTATGGTTTCTTGGCTGTTGTTTGGCAACTCGAAGTTTCAGCTCCCTCCACAGATTTGATTGAGGTATAGAGACTGGCTAGGCCACTCCATGACCTTAATGTGCTTCTTCTTGATCTTGCACAGAGCTCCAGGTCAAGACTGATTGATGGTTGTTTAGTATTTCTTCCATTTCCGAATAATCGCTCCAAGAGTTCTCTCCTTCTCACCAAGCTTCTTGCTAATGGTCTTGTAGCCCATTCCAGCCTTGTGCAGATCTACAGTCTTGTCTAGATACAGATTGTGTGGACGGGTGTCTTATACACCTAACGAGCTGACATTAGGAGTAACTTCTTGAAGTGACAGGACTAATCTGTGTTCCTCATGGGCACATAACCAATCTGTGGGAGACAGAATTTTTGCTGGTTGGTAGGGGATCAAATACTTATTTCACTCACTAAAATGCAAATTTAATGTGTTTTATTTCTGGATTTTTTGGTTGGGATTCTGTCTCTATCCATTAAAATAAACCTACCATAAAAATTAGAGAACATTTGTTTCTTTGTAAGCGGGCAAAATTACAAAACCAGCAGGTGATCAAATAAATATTTTCCCCCCTGCATTTAAGAAAAATGTTATGTTTATATATTAAATATATTTATATATATTATAAAATATAATAATATAAATATATAAATGTATATTCATGTAAATGTTTTAAAATATATACAGTATTTTTTATTAATAAAATACAGTAAATTTGCAATTTAAAATAACTTTTCTATTTAAATATACTTCAAAATATAATTTATTGCTGTGACGCAAAGCTGAATTTTCAGTATCATAACTCCATTCTTAAATGTCACATGAATCTTCAGAAACCATTCTAAAATGCTGACTTGCATTTGTTCAATACTTTTATGGATATCAGGATAATTTATTTTATTTTTTTAATGAATGTAAAGTTCAAAAGAACATTATTTATAGAATAATTGCAACAATGTAAAAGTCTTGCAACTTTTGATCAATTTTATGCATCCTTGCTGGAAAAAAGTAATAATTTCTTCCTGACCTAGAACGTTTGACCTCTTATAGTGTTCTGCTGCATTTTAATGTAGTAAAACAAAACAAAAAACTTTATTTGTAACACATTAATACTGATTCAATGCAAAAGTTTGACTGAGCAGCAGACTACAAACATTTGAGTTGGATAGGCCAAAAAGACTCCAATATAGTACTGAATACTGAATACTGAAATATAGCATATTTAACCTATAACACTTCATTAGACAGGGACAAATATAAAATGCAATGCAATCACATTTAGTATGTACATTAGCATAGACTTCATTTCAAAAACCAACTCTGTGAATAAAAAACAAACCAGCTTGATCAGAGAGTAAACATTTGCATCTCTAACTGCCACAGAGCTATATGTAAACAAAAGCCACGGACATTTAAATATATAAAACAAAACCGACATGAGGCCGACAAAAATAAAGGTTCAATACTGGCATCTATGATTTTATGAAGAAACTTTCAAATCCATGGAATATAACCATATAAAAGTTTTTTTTTTTTTTTTGTGCTAAAGGGCTTGTTAGATTTAATAAACAGTTCTTATGAGAACTGTACACTAAAAGGTTCTTTGGGGAACCAAAAATGGTTGTTCTTGGGCATCACTGTTAAAATCCCATTTTAAATGTTTCTTTAGGAGAGTGCATGGGAGTGTATTTATCAATTTCCCATTATCTTCAGTTGACAATTCAAAATGCAATTTTCAAAGTCACTGAATACGTTTTATAACAAATGTGCAAAACATAATCAAAAAACAAAAAGCATGCATGCAGAGCTGCAGTGCAACAGTTAGAACAACACATTGAGCTGTGGTGCTCATTCCAGAAAATCAGGTTTTAGGGCACGTGATGTGTCTAGATCTCTCTTTTCCTGTCTTTCTCTTACCTATTTATCTATCTGTCTGTCTGTCTATCTGATAAAAAAAATTACATTAAACACAAATCCGCATGCTTGTCGACCACTATATTTTGTGATGCTCTAAAGAAGCTTAAAACCGCTCTCTATAACACAGGCACAAACCCTGAAATCTGCTCAGAGCCAAACATGGCCCAGTGTCCCTTTCCAGAATCTGGCACTGCTGCCGTTCTCACAGCATATTTGCGGCGCTAGGGGAGAAACCAACAGGGCAATGCCAGCAGACTCTGTAGAGCGCTGAGAGCATTCAGAAGTGTACCCAATAAAAACACATCTGGTTTGAAAATGCACAAACTGTGCACTGGCCCTCGATGCATACAGTGCGAACAAAAGCTGTAATAGAAAAGCAACTGCTTCAGGATAAAATTGATGGCACGATAAGATGATGTTAATCAGTTAGTGGGACAATTTGAATCTAATTTCTGTGCCTGACGTTGCTATGTTCCTACAGGACCATTTGTGTTTCCAAGATCTGTGCCTTAAAACTGCGCAAAGCTGAAAGCTCTTATATCTCTGGTTTGTGCTGATTGTAAAGATGGTGATTTTTAGTTGCAGTACAGCGCTATGAAGTCACTTGGCAGGCGGCCCGTTTCCATCATTCTCTCCAGGCTGAGAGCCAAAGGAAACCGTTAGGATTTGAGCAGCAGCTCCCAGACTGTCACCAAACTGAGACGCCCCTCGACTCCACATGCATGCGCAAACACACGCACACACTCATGCACAAACTCCATTTACAGTCAAAACATTATATCTGAGCTTTCCCAGAGGAATTTCTCCAATCCAACTGCCATCCAGTCTTCAGGAATCATTAAGAGCGGAAGGCTCTCAAAAACATCTAGAGAAATGCACTTAATGAAAAATGTACTAGGAACAGTCAATGGCACTTGCAAAGTATTTTACTTCTAAAATACACTACAGTTCAAAAGTTTGGGGTCAGAATTATTTTATTTTGAATAAATGAATACTTGTATGAATTAAACTGATTAAAAGTGTCATATAAGACTTTAAAAAAACATTCTACTTCAAATAAATGCTGCTTTTTATTTCCATTTTCCAAAGAATTCTGGGGGGGGGGGGGGTGTATCACAGTTTCCACAAAAATATTAAGCAGCACAACTGTTTTCAAATTGTATAATAATAATAATAGTTTCTTGCAAAGCAAATTAGTATATTAGAATGATTTCTGAAGGATCATGTGACACTGAAGACTGGAGTACAGTTACATAACAGAAATAAATTACATTTTAAAATATATTCAAATTGAATAAATTGAATATTTTAAATTGAAATAATGTTTCATAATATTACTGTATATATATTTTTTCAAATAAATGCAGCCTTTGAGAGCACAAGAGACTTCTTTAAAAACATGAAATTAATTTAACTTTTTATGAAGTTTGAGTGAAAAGCCATAATCAAAATGTTTATGTGGCGTGGTAGTTAATCCATCAGGAATTCATTTGACTGTAAAAATGGACAAAAATGTTGAAAAATAAAAGAGATTGATCACCTGAAAAGTTAGGTTAGGGTTATTTTTACAAAGCCAAGTATTGCACTTCTATAGAATAATGTGCAATGCTGAATCATTTACAATAAACCTATGAATTCTGTTTATATTGACTTCAAATGCACTGATTCAACTGTACTGAATCAAATGACTCAGTGACTCTATGACCACATGCATTCAAATTCAAAAGAGGAAAATGAGTCATGAATTGCCATGTGAGAGAACATCTGAAACACACAAAAGTTTAATGGCAATAACACTGAACACACAGTTCAATAGTTACTGAGAGCCTAAGGATTTGAGGTTTGGAAGAAATGACATCTGGGCTAATGACTGTTAAGACCGATCAAGCCACACGTCTTCTTCACTGTATGATCAATCTGGCAGATCAGCGCTTCAGGGTGTTTGTCAGTTGAACCACATTAAACAGTTGAGAACGAGCCGCACCTTGTGTGCTCACACATAAACACACACAGTTTTAAGTCTGGCATGATGTGTGAATGTCAGATGTCTCAAGCCAACAAAAGAACTATGAATCAACAAATAAGACACGACAGCAATTGGAAGCTCAGAAAAAGCCAGCTGACTGCAAACGCCATAGACACGACCATCATGTTTTTCTGGAACAGATGCTTTCTATGAACAGAAACTACTAATTAGCTGGGAAAAACACTACAAGTTGTCAATAATAATTGCATACATAGGAAATATCACAAATGAGATATCAATTGCGATCTGTTCTGAAACTGAGATATTATAAATGTCTCAAACTGTGTGACTGATAGCAAACTCTGCAATAAAACGTCCGAAATTTCAACATGAAACATTTTTCACCACAGACTTCCATCAATGTATCTGACAAGCGATGCTGTCCACATTCATTTTATAACACAAACGTCAAACTTAAACAAAAAGTTCAGACTTAAGTGAAGCATAACTGAGTTTTATAAAAATGTTTGTTAGAAATCATGCATATACACTTTTTTGAATAGCATAATTTTTTGCTATTTTATGCCACAAAAAACCTCCATCTATACTGTACAAGTACATGTATGCTGTTAAAGCTAAAATAAACTAAAAACTCAACTAAAACAGATATTTTAGGCCATTTTAAGATTCGCTAGTGATTTAAAACCTCATTTAAATACTACAGTTTATACTATATAAAATCATAATGCAACAGCACTGAATGTCAACATTTCAGATCTTCTTACCTTGATTAAAACTACATCCAGAGTTCTCTCTCCTTTGGCACACAAACTATACCTCCGCTTGTATCTCTCATACATCTTTCCAACACGCGTAAGAAGAAACTGTGACAATGAACAAAGCTTATTTCCCACATGAGGTCCTGACAGGCACAGTCTCCATGGCTCAAGCGTTTGGAAAAATGAGACGCTCCTAATCTTTCACATCTGTGTGAAGGGCCGGCCCCTTTCCCTTGCTCATCCCCCACTCTCTCTCTCTCTCTCTCTCTCTCTCTCTCACACACACACACACACACACACTCACACTCTCTTGCATATGCGAACAGTCTCTTTTCTTCTTTCTTTGCTCTATCCCACCCTGCTGGCTCTTTCTCACACATCTGCACATGGGTCATTCCTGCTATTAAGTATCTTTAATTAGTAAAAGTTGTCTTAACATTGGATCAGATATTATATTCATCATTTTTACACATGCAAACCATATTATCTGGTTCAAAATTAGTTGCACATGAATAAAAAAAATTCTTTACCATGTAGAATATTTGTTATCTAAATAAAAAACAAATATAAATTAACTAATAACTCGTCAAAACAACAAAACTACTAATATTTACATAAGAACTACAATGAAAACAGAAAATATATATCAAATACATTGTTTATAGATTTTGTTTTTATGTGCTCTTAGTGTTTTGTAACATACCTAAACTAACAAAAGCTAGTACCTTGATTAAATCATCCTCCAGGAAGTGACATCATTTGGAATGGAAAACAACAACACTATTATCTAATCTGTATTAGAAATGGTTTTGAGGAATTCTGTGGTATTAGTTTATTTCTGTCTAAAATATCCCCCAAAAATATCTAAATTAACAAGTTGACATGTTAACTTTAGCTATTTTTTTCCCCTCTTAAATGTCTTGGCATTGTGCAAACAATCAAGTTATATTTAAAGCGTCTTATCTTGACCAGAGCATTTTTCTGAGAGTCTGATACCCTTTTATAGAAATGCCTCCTTATTAGCATTTTTACAAAGTTTGAAAATCACTGCAGAACAAGAACACCTCACACAGTCGCTTTCCTTTCCCTGCATCTCTGTTCTCCTTCCTTCTCTGAGTTAAGTCCCTGCAGGAAAGCCTGTCTGGTGGGATACGCAGATAACAGCTCTGATGCCTCTCTGATGGACACCACCATTGAACCATCGTCAAAGCTTTTCAGTGTTTAGGGCACCATGTATACACACAATCACAAACACACCCTATTGCCCAGAGGAAACGAGGCCGAGCAACACCTACTAGTGATTTCTTCCATCTGCTCATGATCTCCAGAGGTTAAATAAGCAGAAACCGAGGCTCTGAGTGTTGCCAGGACAGGGCTGGTTAGAATTTGCCGGAAAAGGTCTGCAGCACTTGTGGTTCACATAAAAGGATAACCCCAGCCCCCATTCCCCTAAACGCTTGTAAAGAAGCCTGTGGATGAACAGCTGGCCCAGAGGTCACGACATTAAACTGTCAACGTCCAACAGGAGAATGGCTGATCTACCCAAACTACAGCTCTAAACACACAGTGCTGTGAAAAATCATTATGTAACTTGTTACATTGTGCCCTACTACGTAAATCAACTGCATTTTGTCAACTGCTTGTTTAAAAACAGTATATACACACACACACACACACACACGAGTACAGCACTTTAGAGTAAACCAACAAAACTGAAACCGATTTTTTTTTTATTGTCTCATGCTCACCAAAGGCTGCATTTATTTGCCTAAAATACAGTAAAATTTGTAATTTAAGTTTGTATTTTGTTAAATTACTTAATTTTTGTGACTTTTTTTTTTTACATTTATTTAAAATAGAAATATTTTGTAACATGACAAATGCATCCACAGTGAATAGCAGCATTAATTTCTTATCAAAAAGAGAAAACTTCTGAATGGAAGTGTATTCCTCCTATCTATTCTAGCACTGGCTCTACATGTACAAATATATATTACTGCTGGATATTCAGATGTTTTTAATAATTCTCAGATCTTTTCATAACTAGCAGGCCTAAAGATGAAAAGGAGGACCACATCTGTTATTGGTTATACACGGGCCCGACACCATGGGGACCCGACCGAAATGCTGCTGAGTTACGTTATGTTTTTAGGGGAAATATCGCCCCCATTTGGAGCTTGGTGCTCAGAATTATTTACTTCAAAGCAACTGTAAATATTACCCCCTCACTGAATATTCAGGATCTTGATGACAGGGATCATGAAAAAAAAAAAAATGAAAAAACTATTTTGGTGAAAAAGAGATTTGAAAATCACATTTGTCTTGTAAGGTTTGCAATTATCAATTTTTTTTAAATATATTACATGATCATGATCTGCAAGACTGAATCTTCACAGTCAAAACCATCCATCAGCATAAAACAAAGAAGTGACAGAAACAATAATAAATGACTGAAAGCTCTAGTTTTTTTGCAACATAATCATGGGATGTCATTCATGTCACAACAAACACCCACGGCGTATTTCTTAAGTGAAGTGCAGTAAATTAAGTTTATAGTCTCAAAACACTATATTTTTAGTACTTACCACTGGTGCGTCTTTTTTTTCTGTGATATCAGGCCACATTGTCTTCTGAGAGTCAGTCTGATCCTCCAAACTTGCATCTGACTCTGTGAGAGAACATACAATAACTTTAATCAGTCAGATATAAACAATCAAAAAGGTCAAAGAACAAACAGTGCAAATTTGTTAATGAAAATAAAGAAAAAAAAATTACTACTAATAACATAATAATATTTTTATTCCACTCAAGAATGGAATATCAAAGTCATTATAGAGTTATAGAGTAAAAAAACAGTACACAGAATCTTGTAGATTACAATCTGCAACTAGACGGATGTACTGCTACTTCCTCTACAGTCAAAAATCTGGGTGTTATATTAGACAGCAACTTGTCTTTTGAAAAACCATATTTCCCATGTTACAAAAACCGCATTCTTCCATCTATGAAACATTGCCAAGCTACGAAACATGTTATCTGTTTCTGATGCAGAAAAGCTAGTTCATGCATTCATGACCTCTAGACTGGACTATTGTAATGCACTTCTAGGTTGTTGTCCTGCTTCTTCAATAAACAAGCTACAGGTAATCCAAAATGCAGCAGCTAGAGTCCTTACCAGGTCAAGAAAATATGATCATAACCCAATTTTTACAGTCTCTGCACTGGCTACCTATTAATTTCCATATCAGTTACAAATTATCATTATTTACCTATAAGGCCCTAAATGGTTTAGCTCCTGCGTACCTAACTAGCCTTATGCCACGCTACAATCCATCAAGCTCCCTAAGGTCTCAAAACGCTTTTTCACATTTGGCTCCCAAACTCTGGAATAGCCTTCCTGATAACGTTCGGGGTTCAGACACACTCTCTCTGTTTAAATCTAGATTAAAAACGCATATCTTTCGCCAAGCATTCGAATAATGCATCTCTTAAATTGTGACTGCAGTTGCATCTGATCAAATGCGCATTTTTATTCTTTAGCTTGGGTTAAACTAATTAATTATACTTTGTTGGAACAGCAGCTACACTAATTATGTTTCTATTTGTCTCTCTGTTTTGCCAGGAATTACACAAGCTCCAGTCTGGATCCAGAACACCAAGAACAACAAGAGATGATGCCAACCCCTCAGAGGACCTCAGATGATGCTAACCCTGTATCAACAAAGAGAACTAACAAATATTGCTACAAGTATGACTGCATCATATAATAATTGCTGTTAATAATCTTCATCGTTTGGCTGACTACGTCTTGTATACATTTTTCTGAAAAATCCTGTCATATGCACACAAACTGACAGCACCACTTATAAGCTACTACTAAATATTGTAGAAACGTAATTTTCTGTAAAGTTGCTTTGTAATGATTTGTATCGTAAAAAGCGCTATACAAATAAACTTGAATTGAATTGAATTATTTATTAGATGATAAATTAACTAAAAAACATGTCCTGTACTGCAAAAGCATCAACCAAACAGGCATGTTTCTGGAAATGGTAAGTCTGGCCATTGTAGTTCAGTTACATAACTCCGCAAAGATAACAATACTCTTTAAAAACATGGGAGTACCAATGTACTTTTTCAGTCACTGAAAACGGAAGGTGAAAAAAATTCAGGAAATGGATGCTGACCTCGTCTTGTCCCAAAATTACATCACCTGTTGCTAAGCTACTTTTTGTTATGTACATAAATCATGATGAATACACCCTGTTCGCTCAGGCGTGTGCGTGTCAGAGACGCACAGGCTACTTTCAATTATTCTGTTGGATCAGAAAGGTATAATTACTTAATTTTGGTCTATGATGGAAGGCGGGTGCTCTTGAAGAGACTTGGAAAGCCTGTTATGCAATTACAGTGTAATATTTGATCAGTGATTAAATTAAACATGAATCTTGGCAAATGATTATTATTTTTTTTTTAGTTTCTCCTTGATTCAGACTTGCAAAATGTCATTTTTTTGAACCAAGAAAACTGTTGGAGTAAATAAATATTTGTGTCAACAAATGCATATAATACTATAGTTTTAGGGCTATAAGTCATGGTTTTAATATAATCTGATATGTGCTGCAACTTTTTTTCCAAAACAACCTGTATCATGCAATTCACATTAAGCATGCAAAACATGCGCAAAATTCACATCTTTTAGCTTTGAGAGGTACGTGATCTTCTCAAAGGTAAGTTTATTTGTTAATCACTTTATCCAATTTTGTATAGTTTTGGCATTTATAATAAATGTTTATAAGGAATACCACTGTAATTTATGATGGTCTATGTACTTTTCATTTCTGTTCTGCTCTGAATACCAATAAATTTTAAAGTTTTGTTGTGCAGTGACTGGAGTTTTAATACATATATAAGAGCCCGACGGATATATTGTTTTGCCAATATTACCGGCCGATATGAGCCTGTCACCGATATATCAGTATCAGCAAATATGCAGCCGATATTATTATTATTTTTTACATAACATATAATGCAGATAAAATGCTTGAAATGGTGTCATTAGTTTGTCCAGCAGAGTTGGGTTAGGGTTAATTTTATTAATAAACTTAAACTTTACTGTTCAGTGCACTGATGTCAGACTCATTTTGGATAATAAAGTTTGTTAAATTGTTAAATGCCCTGTCTCCATTTCATATCTCTGTCACTTCACCATAAGTGTTTGATCACCACATTGGAATAATCATTGAAAAAAAATGTTTATGTATATATATGCTGTTTATGTATATGCTGTATTCTATATATATATAGTACCAGTCAAATGTTTGGACACTCGAATTATCAGGTGCAGCTTTTTTTTTTTCAGAAAACAGTTCAAATATTTTACACTTTTTATTGGTCAACTCACCCTTCAGTAGGCCGTCTTCACCCATTGGTTGTACAGCTTCCTGTGCTGTAGCTTCTATCTCTTGAGACAAAGGATCTAAGCTTGCTTGGGCTTGCTCAGGACATACAGAAGAAACTATAACGTCTTCCTCAGCAAGAGCATTTGGGACATGTAAGGCACCATCTACATGGTCAGTGTGGACCAAAACACCTAACAGATCTTCTGCATTGACTGTCAGGCATTCCTCAGAGATTCCAAACTCATTTGACTGGGCTAATATGTCCAAGGGATCCAACAAGACACGCTGATCTCCTGATTCATCTGTGTTTTCAAAAGCTACAGCCGCATCCTCTTCTGAAAGGTCTACTGCTGCCGTGCCCCACATGACCTCACTGTTTGAGGTCATATCCTGTCTGGGATCCTGAGAGGAGTCATCTGGGAGATTCACTTTCTCCATATCTGCGGAAATTGCTGACTCAAGAACTTCCTCCTCTGATGCCTGAGCTTCCCAAACAGGTTGGTTCTTCTGGTTCCCCTGAACCTTCTCCATCCTCTCAAAACTAGAACCTAAAAGAACCTCTAGATCTTCTAAGGTGTCCTCACTAGTTGCTGTGGTTGATCCAGATTCTGGACTAAGCTCAGTTTGTAAGACGCTGGAAGAACTTCGTTTCTGTCCATCAAACTCACTTTCTTCAATTGAAGGAATTGTCTTTTCTACAGGCAACAGAACTCGATTTACTTCATGCATGTGTAAAATGCTATCATCTTCAGCAACCATAGTCCTTGAGGTTGTATCACTAAGTTGGTTGCCATCTGTTTCAAAGTATGGCATTTCTAGACTCTCCTGAAACTCCTCATCAGTGTCTTCTTGACCACAGATTCCTGAAGAATCAAGATCTCGCCTACCTTTCACACTACACGTGATCTTCTCACAAATGCCTTCCTCAAGTTGGGTTACTGTGTCATCTGTTTTATCACAAACATCTTCACAAGCATGCACCAAATTTTGTTGCGAGCAATCTAGACGTGTATCTCCATCAGGATTTAGATCCAGTGGCTTCTTGCTTTCTTCTCGAACCTCCTCTGGATCTATGAAATCTCCGCACTCATCCTCTTCTTGATCATCAGTCTCTGCACCCTGAGAACAAGATTCAACATCCGAGCTCTCCGGTGTGTCCAAAGACTGAGTGATTCCCATATCTCCTGCCTCAACGAACGAGCTCCGTTCAGATGGCTCCTTCTCCTCCAAAAACTTGTGTCCTTTTTCCTGATTTTCCTCTTCAGGTCCCTCAGCAAAAAACGGGGTTTCACAGATTAAGTCATCTGCTTTATCAGCTTCCTCTTTCTGTTGTCCGCAGGAAGAGGTTCTGTTGACTATGCTCTCAGAACAGCTCTGCAAACCATCACTATTATCTCCAACATCACCGGTACTAACTATACCAGTATTTGAATACTTCTCTTGCTCTTTGCAATCAGTCTCACTGTTTTCACAAGCACACGCCCGCTGATCTGCGCTATTACCATTGTGTGGGAGAGCCGGGTCAGTTTCACAGCTGAGCGAGGGACCTCCTTCACCCTCCCTGATTTGAGAAGGATCAAGGCGGTCATTACATTCTCCTTTGTTTTCCTCTGTGCTAAAATGAGCGAGCCCTTGTTCTCTCGTCTTTAGGGAGTCAATCGGTGCCTCTTCACAACCACAATCTCTGGTCTCCAGGCCGTCATCACATTCTTGGGCAATGTGTGGAGAGTCTGAGCTCTGCTGAAAGGCAACTCCTCCCTGAACATGAACACAGAACAACAGCTTAAAGTTGTCTCCCCTTCAAGCAATTCTCTAACTCTACAGTTATGTCAATGCAATGAATAGCAGATCTACAGCTGTTATGGTGGAGGTTGAAATCTGAGGGATATTTCTTGGCAAACAAGTTCCCTTCTGTTGACTGCATAATAGTATGTATTCATTTAGCAGACTTGCAAAGAGAAGACAACAAAGTGATTCATCCTAAAGTGGCTGTAACATGAGATGAAAAGTACAATGTCTTAAGCTGTTTAGAGAAATGTATATATATATATATATATATATATATATATATATATATATATATATATATATATATATATATACAGTATATACATGCACAAACATAATACACATATACATGTAGTATATGTGTGTGTGTATATAAATAAAATGAAATATTGTATGGGTACTGTATATGTATGTGTGTGAGTGTGTGTATAAAACTAAATATTTCGGAATGTTAAATATTTATAAATATTTTAGTATGATAAATATATTTTAAAAATCATATTATTGTGATATGATATTGCATACACTACCATTCAATAGTAATTAGTAAGTACAACATTTTAAAGAAATTAATACTTTTATTCAGCAAGGCCACATCAAAATGATCAAAAGTTACAGTAAAGATGCTTATGATGTTACAAGAGTGTGAATTTCTGTTTTCATCAAAGAATAATGACAAAAATACATTAAGGTGTTCCCTAAAATATGAAGCAGAAAATATGATATTTAATATTTGAAAGCATGATGATAAGAATAATTTCTTAAGAATAAGAAATGTTTCATAAGAGCACTATTAGGATACTAAAATGATTTCTAAAGGATCATGTGACACTAAAAACTGCTGAATAAACTGGAAAATAAAAACATTATTTCTCTTCAGAATTGCAGCCATCTGCAAACTGAAAATTGGCACATTATCACCATTATTCTCTCATAGGTTGCATCTATTGAAATGAGACGTACGTATGTGTGTGTGTGTATGTATATATATAATATAATATTATATATAATATATATATAATATATATATATATATATAATATATATATATATATATATATATATATATATATATATATATATATATATATATATAATATTTTTATTTATTTTTATTGTATATTTGATCACTTGAAATTACAGATTTAAACACATGGTTAAAACTAATGTTTCCCTTATAGTATGCCTTTATCAATATATTATTATTATCATTATTCTTCATATGTTTACACATGATGTCCTCGTCATGCTGAATAACTCAACTCCGGAGAGGCTCAGACAAAAAAAAAAAAAAAAAAAAAGGACAATGAGCAAGAGACACAGTTAAACAGGTAACAAAAAAAGAAAGTTTTCTCCACATTTGGACAAACACACCTGACTCACCTTCTCTTGACAATGGCTAAGGATTAGTCTGTACAGTTCCAGGATGTCGACCTGTAGGTTGGGTGTTACGCCGCCCGGCTGGGTGCCCACAGATAGGGTGTAGGTGTTCAGAGAGGGGTGGTGCCACACCACACGACTGCCCGAGGAGGAGAGCTGTCTGAGCGTCTCAACTTCAATGTCTGTGTGTAAACTCTCCCTAAATCAAAACAAGCCATCCAATGAACAGGAGATGCTCAAACTGTTCCAGCTTTAAACAAAATAACACCCTGCTGTCATCAAGACACTCAATTAACTGTAATTAAAGTTCTTATGGATGTACTGATTTGTTTTATATGTTCAAGAGGCAGTGGAGAATGATCCAAATGTACGAATGGAATTATAATGCAGCTCAATGCATATTTTCTACCCTTTTGCCAACTCGAGAGTGTTAATAATCAGAGGTAATGGTTCAAATCTGGGCCTAGAGAATAGACTAATACTGGGTAGAGTGATTGTCATCAAAGGAAAGCAACTGTCACTGCTGTCTGAAGCAGCATGCAGCAGATGAAAGAATAATACACAAATAGATCGCTTTAATGTCTGAGCAATGAGATTAAATAGAGCTAATGGAGACTTCCTGCTTCTCAGATGTTTCTTGTGTGGAAAACACGCACTAATAATGTTTCTCAATTCGATTTTAAGATGATTTTAAAAGTCTCGAACAATACAATAGTGGCCAAAATTATTAGAACACTAGTATTTTGACAGTTAAGTCAGTTATTTCTTTCTTTTGCTGTGATATAAGTTTACATTTCCAAACAGTTAATTTGCCATTAATTGTGATAATTCAGTGAGATCTCTGTTTGCACAACAGCCAGTGCTGCACACAGAGATCTGGAATGACATGACAAAACAGAACAGAACAAACTGAGACAGACTCAATCCAGAAGAACCGTGACAATGTGAGATCTGTGTTGATGTGAATAAGAGTCTGTGTATGAAAGCGCATCACTCACCGGCTGAAGAGCTCCAGCAGAGCCGTATGTCCTCGACTCTGGGCGATGACTACTGGTGTGGAGCCCTGTTTATTACACAAGCTGAGGGTCTCTCGGGCCCCTGGCTGCTTGAGGAGAAATCTGGCCACTTTGAGGAGACCGCGACGGGCTGCGAAGTGAAGGAGGGTCTCTTGAGGTTCCAGCCCTGAAAGAGAGAAATGAGAGTGTTCAATCAGAGTATTTATCAATTTATTGCATCATTGCTGAACAAAAGTATCAATTTAAAAAAAAAGTTTTTTTATAAAATAATAAAATAAACTTACTGACCCAACACCTACAACCGGTAGTGTGTATGTACAGTATGTGTGTATGAATATTTTTCTCAATATGTCCTTGTATTTGGACATTGCATAACAAAATATCACACCAGGTTAGATGCGTTTTTTGTTTTTGTTTTTGTTTTTTTTTATAAAGAGCAAAAGCACATTTTTCTAACATAATAATTCACCACACACATTTGAACAAGAACCAGACCAAAAATAATGTAAATAAAATAAATATTTGAAAAGACTGGCCTCCTGTAATTAACGCTACACTGTAACTGACCTGTCAACCGTCACATGACCATTATGAACTCAAAGGAACTGCTCTGATTACTTGGAACCTGATCTGCAATGTCATTTAAGGAAGTTTATTTGGCTGCAGGTACGAGCTCTGGAATATCATCCAGTACATTCTCTTCTAAACAAATGATTCCCAAAAAAAGATTGAAAAAAAAAGAGAAAAAGCAGTCACAGGCCAAGAATAACGTGAGATCGCTACACAAAAATATTATTAGCTCTCCAAAAGCAGTTCATATTTTTACATTACAATACATAAGATATTAATTAAAATTTGGCTGTAAATTATATTATTATTATATTATTATTCATTTTTGTAGAGAATGTTAGAAATAAATAAATAAAGCACGATCCTGATGACATAATGCTATAACGCCCCCTAAAGGATCTACCACAGCATAACTACCCTTGATAAAATACACCAGTTTATATAAAGTCCTATTGAACAATTCAAAGAGATATGAAACATCTCATCATTGTGTCAAACAGATATTTTAATAAAGTAGATGTACTTAAATTCTGAAATCAAATGGACCACATTAAAGAGCAACTACAGGAGAACAGCCGGGTGTTGCACATAATGCAACAGACGATTACTACAACAACCCTATTTGAACCCACAACCTTTTGATTTCCAGCCCAGATCTAAGCGCTAGCTTCCACCGAGCTACACTCACGTGTGCTATTCCCCAGCAGGCTCCAGCCAGGGGGTAGCGTGATATGTTTGAGGGCCAGGGTAAGACTCTGGTCCAGCTTTTCGCACTCCTGCAGAGGGATCTGATGTTCATCTAGTAGCAGAGCCTCCTCCAGCAGATTTTTCTGCCCCACTGCGCTCACCAGGAACTGGGCCATGTCGAAGGCCAGGTCCTGCACGAAGTGTAGGTGCTCAGTAGCCAGAGTAAGAATGTTACCATCCGGTCCTGCTGAGCACAGGGTGACCAGCACCGACTCACAGCAGTTATGAGCTGCACAGAGAAGAAAAGACAATGACAGCAGTCAAACACATTCAAAACGGTAAATAATGCTGATGACTTATGTCACAAGGAAATGGGGGGGGGGGGCTGTGCTTTGCTATAAAATGAAAATATAAATATTCAATGAAAAAAATACACAATTTAATAATTTAATTAAAATAACATGGGGGGGGGGGGTACATGATATGATGTAACTTCTATTTCCAAAAGAAATATTTGGGCAATGTCCCATTAACAAACTTTACAGCAGAGAGATGCAAGAACAGGATACCAGTTTTAGAAATACTTAAGCTAAATAATGTCAAATATTTCAGAGTGAAACAGAATGTTAATCAAGAAATAATGTAAACTTAAATACAAAAAGTGATTAAATATCGCAACGTTACTGGTTATTGTAATTTTCCTCTATAATTTAAAAAGAAAATAATGATTTTGAGTCGTGTGGATTATTGTGATGTTTTTATCAGGCATTTTGAAACTGATTCTGACGGCACCCATTCACTGCAGCGGATCCATTTGGACTGAGCAAGTGGTGTAATGCAACATTTCTGATGAAGAAACAAACTCATCTACATTTTGGATGGCCTAAGAGTGAGTAAAACTGCAGAAAATGTTCATTCTTTTGTGAACGACTCCTGGTATAATTAAGTAAAAGTTCCATTTTCAATGCAAAAGTCATTTATAAACACAAAAACTAGTTTCACAAGTGCCAAACATGGTCTCTCCCTATAATCTCCCTCCATCAGAGGATCATCCCCATCACTAACTGCTGAGGCATTATGACTGAACATAATGACTGAAACACAAGACTTAAGCATTGCTGCGATCCACGTCATTCATTCATGCTGACTTAACATCTCCATAGAGAGCGGGTTCGCTTCAGTGACCAAACAGCCCTAAATAAACACTCATATCACTCGAACAATAAGATAAGAAAAGACTTATGCATATAGATATGCCTAAAAACAAGCCACAGAAATAGGAGATCAATTTCTCCATTGAACTCTCTCTATGGGACTGAGCTACACCGTGTTTATTCGGACTCAATCCAGCTGAGTCCTTAATGGGATCACCAAGCAAACAGATTTTGTTGACAGGAACAAGGGCTGCCATCTCTGTTAGGCCGAAGACAAACACTGTCCACAATGAGGACTTGCATGAGGGTTTATTCATATAACATGATATTTGATAGAAACCTATAGCTTAAAACACAGGTTATGTACATGAGCTAAATGTGTAAACTGTACAGAGTGCTCATTTTTCTCTGTCAAAAGTCATTTCTTAAAAAAAAGGACAGAGGGCAGCATGTTCACCCAATTCATCTTCCCCCAACTGAGTAAACAAAAAAGTCAAAAAGTCCCTAAATACACAGTCAGAAGAACATGGACAGTTAAACATTCGTCACAGTGAATAACCACATTCCTCAACTTCGATATATGTGAAGTTAATGTGAAACTTAATTTCTCAATCCATATGAAATGTGGTGAGTGTCATTTTTTTGTCATATTTTAATGCTAAAACACTTTATCTTGTCCCTGTTCATGCAGAGAAAACTAGAAGTAATTTATAGCTTGATTTTTTTTTTGTAAAGTGTTTTTAAAATATTGACCCATCACCCGTACTGCAAGTAGAGATGCACAATATATCATATCAATTATGGGCCGATGTCTGCTTTTTTTTAACAGTATCAGCTGATATTGGATATTTAAAATATTTTATTTTAAGCTCATTCATTTATCACTAAATTAAAATGATAGCCAAAATAAAAAGATTTAAAGATTTTTAAAAACTTTTTATAGCACTTCGATATTGAAGCACAAACCTCTTGAAGACCAATTTCACTTTAAAAATGCATGTTGGCGTGTCGTGCAACATGCAAGTATTGAATCCAAGTTTTTTATATATATATATATATATATATATGTGCTTAATATTTAATAATAATAATAAAAAACATACTCGGTTACTAACGTAACCTCGGTTCCCTGAAATTCCTGGAACGAGTACTGCGTCAAAGACGCTCATGGGAAAAACTCCTTTTTTCTCCTAAACTGAAGCCTTATTCAATCACGCAGTGAAACTGCACGGCCATTGGTTCGTGCAGTGTTATTAAAACAAACCAATGGGTAGGCAGCGGTGCTGCACGAACCTATGGCAGCGAAGTACGTTCCCTTTCAATACTTCACTCGTACTCATGGGAACCCAGTTCAATCACGCCATGCTAAGAAGGGGGGGCGACCAACGCAATCATACTTGATCTGTGATACCAAGATTTGACATTAACAACTAGGAGCAGAATAAGATCAATGAGGTTACGTCTGGCCTAGCCTGATCATCCCGTGTTCGTATCGCCTCAGTACCAAAGGGACCGAGTGCATACGAGCAGAGTTTGAGTCTTGGGCAAAGAATGGCCAAGAGCATGCAAATTAGGAACAAAAAGGTGACCTTTACACAGAAAGTACCCTAGCATGAAGTGCCGGGATGTCTAGATTATAAAATCTAGCAAATGTGGAGGGTGAGTTCCAACCAGCCGCCACACAAATTTTTGCGATAGTCACACCACTAGACCATACCCAGGATGAAGACACTGCTCTCGTCGAATGGGCTCTTACTCCAATTGGGCTTTGCAGGCCCAAAGAAGAGTAGGCTAGCTGGATTGCATCCACAATCCACTTCGAAAGCCTTTGCTTTGAGACAGGTAACCTTCTGGCGCGGTTTCCAAAGCATATGAAGAGCTGCTCTGATCGCCTTGTCGGTGCAGAACGCTCCATGTAGACTTTTAGTGCCCTCACTGGGCAAAGCAGATTCAGCTCTCGATCGTCCTCTGTGTTTTGTAATGCAGAGAGAGTGACCACTTGTGCTCTGAAAGGTGTGGAGAGCACCTTTGGTACATAGCCATGCCTTGGCTTCAGGACGACCTTCGAGTCGTTAGGCCCGAATTCTAGGCAATAAGGGCTTATTGAGGGTGCTTGCAAATCGATTACACGCTTAACAGACGCTAGTGCCAACAGCAGAGCGGTCTTTAGCGACAGGGCCTTAAGGCCTCTGGACTGTAGCGGTTCAGAGGCGTCGTTTAGACGGAGCTCTAGCCTGTGAAATTGTGTTTAGCACAAGCTCAGGGAGTCCCGTGCTCTGGGTCCATTCCAGCAGTCGTGACGTTAGTCTGAAGAGACACGTCGATGACAGCCCACCTTGGTGATTTATGTAAGAGACCACTGTCATACTGTCTGATCTGACCAGCACGTGGTGGCTCTTTAGGTCTGACAGGAAGCTCTGCCAGGCTCGTTGAACTGCAATCATCTCGAGGCAGTTGATGTGAAGCCTGCTCTCCTCTTTCGACCATCGGCCGAAAGAGGGTTTCCCTTCGCACAGTGCGCCCCATCCTTTGTTGGACGCGTTTGTGGAGATCACTTTCCTTCTGCAGACCATACCAAGCGGGGCACCCCGTTCCATCCATTGCATGTTCTTCCAAGGGGTCAGGGCCGAATGCAGTCCTGACTCACCTTGATATTCAGGCATCCGTGACACCACACATGAGGTGGAACACATGGTTTCAGCCAAAATTGGAGGGGACACATACGTAGCAGCCCGAGCTCTGGCGATGCTGCTGCCATAAGGACCAGCAACTTCTGGAATGTTTTTTAGGGGGCGAGAAGCCCTTATTTTGAAAGAAGCCGCGAGTCGCTGTAGAGCCGCGGCGCGCTCATTCACCATTGTTGCCCTCATCGTAACTGAGTCTAACACAGTTCCAGAAAGGATATCCTTTGGCTGGGGGACAGCGAACTCTTGACAAAAATTTACACTGAGCCCCAGGCATTCCAGATGGCTGAGGAGCAAAGTTCTGTAACTCAATGCCTCCCCCAATGACTGAGCTAGAACTAGCCAGTCGTCGAGGTAACTGAGAATGCGGATTCCCTTCTGCCTGAGAGGGGAGAGAGCCGCATCCATGCACTTTGTAAACATGCGAGGCGCCAGAGACATCCCAAAGGGGAGGACCTTGTATTGGTAAGCCACACCCTCAAAGGCAAATCTCAAGAATGGCCTGTGACGGGGGGCTATCTGGATGTGAAAGTAAGCGTCTTTCAGATCCAGCGAAAAGAAGTAATCCCCTAAGCGTATTTGTGAGAGGATTTGTTTCAACGTGATCATTCTGAAGCGCCGTCTCATGAGGGCACGGTTCAGATGTCTTAAATCGAGGATGGGATGCGGCCCGCCATCCTTCTTGGGAACTAGAAGTAATGGCTGTAAAACCCTGATTCGCGGTGCGCTGGGGGAACGACTTCTATAGCTCCCTTCACCAGCAGATTTTCTCGTTCTCAGCGTTCTCGTTGTGCACCAAAGTAGTGACCACCCCATGAAAGCGTGGTGGTCGTCGTGCGAACTGAAGGGAATAGCCGTGTTTTATTATTTCCATGAATCCAATCTGATACCCCGGGAATGGCTTGCCATTGTGAGGCCCGGATGGACAGAGGTTGGATTAACTCGAGTGTTTGTCTGCCGTGAGGGAACATAGCACTCGTGAGTGTTATGTGAGGAAAACTGCTCTCTTTGTGAAGGTGTGTTTTTTTTTGCGCTATAACAGCGCTTTGCGGTCTGGGTGCTAAAAAGGTCCCATTGTTTGCAGCAAAAACAACTTCGTCGACACCTGGAGATGGACGGCAAAACACACGGGGCAGTTTGGGGGGTGGCTCGGCCGCAGCGAGACTTAGCCCCCTCCTCTTTCTTGCCTGTAGATCAGGATGACGGCGGCGGCGCAAGGTCCAGCACTATCTTGGGCCGGGGTCCCATGCGTTTAGGGAACTGAAACTGTCTGGTGGCCGAGCGAGAACGGTGTCGGGGCTCGGATTCCACAGGCTGGGCAGCGGCGGTAGCAGCGGGTGCTTGCTTGGGAGGCTGACGAGTAGGCACCTCTCTGGGGCGACTGGCAGTGGCAGATGAAGCGGGTTTTGGCCAGAAGTGTCGCATCGCCTGGGACGACTTCTGTGCCTCCGTGAAGCGTTCAGCGAACCCTTTAATCGCTGGACCGAAGAGGCCGCTGGGGGAGATCGGCGCGTCCAGGAACTGGGCTCTGTCAGCATCCTTGATCTCCGTGAGGTTAAGCCACAAGTGGCGCTCCAGGACGACCAGGTTAGCCATCGAGCGCCCTATAGCCTGTGCAGTTCTCTTGGTAGCACACAGTGCCAAGTCCGTTGCACTTCTCAGCTCCCTGAGCGTGGCGACATCCGGGCCAGACTCATCAGTGGTGGCGAGAAGTTTGGCGCCGACGTCGTACGGCAGGGTTTGGACGGATGGTTGGCCTTGGCTTTCCATCCAATAGCCGTGGGCGGGGAGAGAGATGCGCGGCAACAGACTCGTCCAGCGGCGGCAATCACTCGTATCCCCTTTCTTCAGCGCAGTCAATCGAGTTGAGGGCAGATGAAGATGAAGTACGCAAGCGCGCCGAGTAGGGGGTGCGCCACGATTTTGTAAGCTCGTCGTGGACCCCCGGGAAGAATGGGGCGGTTCTCTGACAAGGGGCTTGCTGGCGCCCCGGCAGAAACCATTCATCCAGACGGCTACGAGATGGTTCCTCTGGAGGAGACCATTCCAGACCCAGCTCATCCACTGCCCTGGAGAGAACGCGGATAAGTTCGGCGTCCATTCCGCGTTTCGTGCAGCTGGGTTCAGATAACATCGAGGGGGCAGGGTCCGGCGAGCCCGACAGCTCCTCAGCATCTGAAGCAGCTAGAGACATGCTGTCCTCTAGCAGTTCCTCCTCAGTCCCTCCAAACATGACCAGATCACTCCTGGCAGCAGAGGGACGTTGGTCTGGCTGAATAAAGAGGACTGGGGAATCCCCTCAGGGCCGGCATGAGCTCTAATCCTCTGCCCCGCCTTTTCTTCCTTGCCGGCTTGCGGGAGGAAGAAAACGGGAGGGCCCGAGGAGCGAGATCGCTCTCTGAAAAGAAAGCGATTCTCGAGCGCAGAGAGGCGAAATTCATGTTCTCACAACGAAACAGGAATTCCCCGCGAGTGCTGCTTCAGCGTGGGGTTTCCCCAAGCACGCGACACACTCGCTGTGCCCGTCATCAGCGTGCAGAGCTGCAATGATGAGACGGCATTTGAAACAATGCCGTAGAAAAGGCTCTTTTAGAGAAATTTGCTCTTTCAATGTATCTCACCGGATGGCCGCAAGGAAGAGATGTATCTGCAGCGGGGACCGGCAGTCGCATTCCAGTGCGAGGCGTGTCAATGGCGAGCAGTTCAGTGGAGATCAGCAAGGCGATGTGACGTCGTCGCTGAAGGAGAAGAAATCTGAATTCCTGTGGCAAAGTGGACAATATATAGCCAGATCCCCCGCCCATTTTGGCGGGCTTCGCTGCCATAGGTTCGTGCAGCACCGCTGCCTAGCCATTGGTTTGTTTTAATAACACTGCACGAACCAATGGCCGTGCAGTTTCACTGCGTGATTGAATAAGGCTTCAGTTCAGGAGAAAAAAGGAGTTTTTCCCATGAGCGTCTTCGACGCAGTACGAGTGAGGTATTGAAAGGGAACTAGTATAGATTTAGGCCTAAAATAGCACAATTTATTAGCGATCATCTATAAAACACACACACACACATTTATCATGATTTCAGTACTCGTGCATCCCCATTAATAACTTTGGCTCAGTCCATATGCAGTTTCTTTTTCTTTATAGTGCTAGTGACTACTAGAGCACCACATTTTAGAGCAATCTTTAGCCTTTATAGAACAAGCATTCAAATACTTTTTTGTCAGCCCTTTCGACTTAAAATATGTTAAGCATGACCTGAGATTTTAAGTTCAATAATTCGACAACACATTTGCATTTCAATGGTTCTCTGATGCTGGTCAATGTGTTTGACATGCAGTGAAAAAAAATTTATAAGATATCTTTTTTTACCCCAACAGTTCCCTCATGAGGTTGAGAGGTCATGGTTGGGATGCAGGTGGTTATAACGTAACAGATCTAAGGGCCCAGTAATGCACTCACCTGGACACACAGCCTGAAGGGTCGCATGGTTGACCTTCAGTGTGCTGGTGAGATGTCTCTGAGCAGAGCCAGTGAACAACAGGAAGAACTGCACCTCCCCCTGTTCTCCTTCACCGAGCGCCTCATCACAGAGCTGAACTGTTAGCACACACTTGCCCTGACACAGGAAAGAGAGAATTGTGAGAAACAAAATTGTGTTTCTGAATAAGAATTTAATGTATTATTGGGCAAAAGCACAAACAAAATGGTCCAAGCTTCCACCTGTTCCAATGTTGAATGCAATGTTCATATTCTGTATTTTCAGCAAACTTGACCATTAATCCACGGTTTGAAAAAACACATGAATAATTTCTACATGATTTATTAGACAGAGGCACTTTATGAATGTGAAAGGTTAACAAAAAGTATACTTTCCTAGCTTTTAAATGGAACCTTTCATATATTTTTAACCCAAGAACTCAAACACAAAGAGTCAAACACAATGAAAAATAACTGAAGTTGTGGTTACAACAGGATATCACACTCGTGTTGGTCTGCACAGATTAGCACAGATATCAGTGAGAAGTTAACAGCATACACCCTGATGTTCTACATGAGAAGCTCCCCTCCTACTGTCACACTTTCACAAATTAATTTAGAAAAAAAAAACATCTATATAAATAATATTCAGACATGTTCACAGTTTTGCTCAGTTGCCAGTGGAACCACTGCAAAAGCCTTTATGAATTTATACTGTGACTTATAAACAGTCATGCATTCTTACAAATAAAGGTTCTAATTAGAATCTAAATGTATTTCTTATTTAAATAGGACAATGGAATTATGAAAAAAAAAAAATCATAAAAAAAGCATACTTCTATTTATTAAATTGACCAAAAGGTTTCCATTTCAAATAAATGCGGTTCTTTTAAATTTTAAATTGGAAAAATGAAAATGCATCACAGTTTCCACAAAAATATTAAGCAGCTCAGCGATTTTCAACCCTGATAATAATTTAATACATGTTTCTTGCGCAAGCAAACCATCATATTAGAACGATTTCGAAGACTGGAGTTGTGATGCTGAAAATTTAGCTTCATATCACAGAAATAAATTCCATCTTAAAATATATTTAAATGGAAAACAGTTGTTTTAAATTTTATTAATAATAATAATAATATTACTGTTTTTACTGTATTTTTGGTCATATAAATACAGCCCTGGTGAGCATAAGAGACTTCTTTCAAAAACCTCATTAAATCTAAGGATAAAACAAAAAAAAAGCCACAAAAGTGCCATTGGGATTTAATGGTGACTTAGAAGAAATACTGTAAGAAGCACCACTGTAACAGTTTTTCATGGTTAAAGAATGCAGAAACGACTGTGCCGATCTTAATAGCTTTTTAACCTTCTTTGCTGACCTTAAAGTGCTAGAAAGAACCACTGGTTCACGGCAAAGTCCTTTAATAGAGTAACAGAAAGGATATTTGAGTTTCGGTGGAGGCTGTCCTATATGGTATGATCGACAATCAGATAAAATGTAAGAAATCTGAGCTGCATACTGACTCCTGAAATTATTTCAGGAGAAGAAAGATGTCTATGGGAATAAAGACACAATAAGGGGTGTCACACATACATCTGTGCTCAAAACCATCCTAATCCGTCCTCTATCACTATCACCATTGTATCCATTCATCTCAGTCCTTTGGATAATCTAATATCGTTTCAGCAGTTAATTACACACATTTACACAAAGATAAGTGTCTTTGAACCCTCGTCAGATTTCAAAGCAATGGAGGGAAAATCCCTTCTCTTTGTTGACTGTACGCCGTACATCAGATGGGCTTCTTGTGATAGTAACACAATACCAGTCATACATCCTTCCCACTGCTTGAATCAATTTCTGTTCTTGTAAGGCGCTGACAGTCATATTCCCCTTCGGGATCTAGATTAGCCATATTCCCTAGGTAGCATTCAATCAGGGGTCACCGTTACCAACCGGCAAAGCCAAAATGTTTTTAAATGGGTTCTGCTCATATTATTGCAGAAAATGTATGTGTTAAAATACTTTCTTCTAGTACAGCTTTATGTGCAGAGACAACTATAAGCAAGACATCTGTTAATTGATCTGTTTGCTCTATTTGTTTTAGCATCTTGATTTCTTACATTGTTTCTGTCAATCGTACCATAAGGCATCCTTGCTGTCTATGGAGGGTTTGAGAGCTCTCAGATTTCATCAAAATATCTTAATTTGTTTTCCGAAAATGAACATACGTCTTACAGGTTTGGTACAACATGAGGGTGAGTAATTAATGACAGAATTTTCAATTTGGTTTAACTAACCCTTAAAACACACACGATTCTGTCTAGTTATAATAATAATAATAATAATAATGCATCTGCATCCATAAAAGATTTGACTGAGCAAATAAAGAGAAATGCAAAATAAGCATAGAGGATACTTACATATAATGGGGCTTGACAAGGACTAAGTTTCATGACTCTGGACACTGAGAAGATAAAAAAAAAAAAAAAAAAAAAACAAGATGTCAATGCAAATCAGATCAACCAGATTACCGATGCTGCTTTCAGCCCAATTATAAAAGGTTTATAACTCGATAAGTTTGAGCATGAAAATAGCCTCAGCAACTGTGGAACCAATTCAAATTAGCACCTCTACTGACAATATAACTGCTGTTTGATAAACAGCACTTCAGGCCTAAAAGATATTCATGAGTGTGACTCACACCTTCAGTCTTAGTGAGTGCATGACACACTAAAATACACTGTTAATTCACAGGCCTGCAATTAGCAGAAAAGTGATGCATTTAAATGTTTAAGGGAAGAACAAGCTCATGGGTAAATCTTAAGAAACATGATAAAATTATGTCCTGGTCGTATTTTACTCCGAAAAGTAAAAGAGACAGGACATACTATATTGTGAACATTTTGAATTACAAAAAAAAACTGATGCATTACGTTAATCTTAAATTAGTATGGAAGTGTCCTTAATTTACATGAAAATAAAATCACAATAAATTAAAATGAACCTTGGTCCTAAAAGTATAGGCTTAATTTTCTTCATATAGAATGTCTTTTTAAGCAGCTTCATAGACTAAACAAATTCTTTAATTATCATACAGTCTTACATGCAATCCATCGGCTGTTCATTCCTTCATTGGTTAAAAAATCTTACCAACAAACATACACTCGTTTTCTCGTCTCTAAACTCATCCTTTCTAATCATCCTACTACTTGTCCACTTGATCCTATTCCAACTCATTTCTTTCAAGCCATTTCTCCTGCCGTTGTACCTGCACTCACATCGTTAATACATCCCTTCATACTGGTGTTTTCCCCTCAACGTTAAAACAGGCACTTATAACCCCAGTTCTTAAGAAACCCACTCTTAACCCAAGCAATCTGGCTTCAAAAGTAGATATTCAACCAAGACTGCCTTGCTCGCAGTTGTTGAAGGCTTCCAAATCTTCTGTACTTATTTTGCTGGATCTGTCTGCTGCTTTTGATATGGTTTACCACCAGATTCTCCTGTCAACCCTATTGGAAAATGGCATCTCAGGAACCGCATGCCAGTGGTTTGAGTCTTACCTCTCAGACAGATCCTTCAAGGTATCTTGGAGAAGAGAGGTGTCCAAGTCGCAACATCTAGCTACTGGGGTGCCTCAGGGCTCAGTTCTTGGACCACTTCTCTTGTCTGTTGTCATGGCATCATTAGGTTCTGTCATTCAGAAACATGGCTTTTCATGTCACTGCTATGCTGATGACACTCACCTCTAACCCTCATTCCATCCTGATGATCCGACGATAGCTGCTCGCATCTTAGCATGTCTTACAGACATTTCTTGTTGGATGACAGACCATCACCTTCAACTCAACCTGGCTAAGATAGAACTGCCTGTGGTTTCAACAAACCAATCACTTTATCAAAATTTCACCATCCAGTTAGGCTCATCAACCATAACTCTTTCAAAAACAGCTAGAAACCATGGAGTTGTGTTTGATGATAATGTAAATTTCTCAGACCACAACGCTAAAACTGACCAGTCCTGCAGATTGGCTTTATACAAGATTAGGAAAATCAGGCCCTTTCTTTAAGAACATGCTGCACAACTTGTTCAAGCTCTTGTTCTGTCCAGGCTGGACTATTGCAATGCTCTCTTGGCAGGTCTTCCAGCCACTTCTATCAAACCTATACAATTAATCCAAAATGCTGCATCAAGATTAATCTTTAATGAGCTGAAAAAAATTGTCTGCTAAATGACTAACTGTAAATGTAAAACAGTGCTGCTATATTTAAGGTGAAAGGATAAAAAGAGACAGCTAATAATATCCATCCTAATCATATTCTCCTGCACTCAGTTCGATCTACCTTCCCTCTTCACACAATCTTCACATTTTACCTTTAATACCTGATTTTGCAATGCAAATTACTTTGTTTTCAGCATACTTCTCTTGTTTTCGTAGAGAAAGCATATCAGCACTTTACTTGAGAGGCATAATTGTGTAACTATAAGTTTGGTTTTCAAAAAATAAACCTTTACAACATCTTGCACATATATTTATTTTTTGTAATCATAAATCTAACAAATTTTGTAAGGTTTATCCTAAAAACAAGAAAAAAAAATTGCCAATGCTCAAGAAATTTAATTTAAGACCACATTTCTTAGTTTTGCTTCTAAACTAAATGCATCTTGATTAAAGTCTAAGTAGATATTTTACTTAAAAACAAGACAATGGGTGTCACTAACCATACATATTTACGAAAATATTAACTTCATATATATATATATATATTGTGACGCGTGTCCCGGGCGCTCATCAGCGTCGCCCTGGCAACGGCGCAGACACACCTGCGGCTACTCATCACGGGCTGAGCGCCCACACCTGCGTGTCATCAGCCGCTGCCCTTTTAAACCCCGCAAGCAGCCACAGAGGTGAGAGATGTCTCCAAGAGAAACGGCTAACATTGTCTTCTCCTTTTGCCCTAGACAGAAGCGTGTGACCGCCAGCCCCAATGCCACAGAAGAGCACGGACCCACACTGCACTAGAGCACTACCAAGACAGGACGTCGAGCACCGAACACCCAAACCACCTCACAGCACCGCCAGTTCTCACACGGATTCTTTAATAAATCCACCCTTCGGGGAATTTACCGTCCTCCACGTGTCGTGTCCTACTTCACAATATACAATATGTGTGTATATATATATATATACAGCCCTGGTGAGCATATATATATATATATACTTAACACTTCATATTTATATACTTCATCTTAAAATATGTTTTATCATATATCTACTGTGTACGTGTGTGCTGTGCATGGTCAAATACACCATTCTTATCCATACAGAATGAGAACGAAACACCTGGCTGAGCCTGAATGCAGTAATGACTAGTGACTGCCTTTACGTTGTCTAACATTTCAATTCACCTGCTGTAAGATGATATATACACAAGTTTATACCGTAAATACTTCCCACCTTGAGGTGTGGCTTTTCTGGGTTCCTTTCATAAAGTTCTACTGGACAAAGAGCAATGCCATGCAGCAACAATTTAAAAGGGGAAGTTATTTCATCACACACAGGCACTGAAACGCTTTTCTGATGTGACAATAACAAAGATCAAATATAGATATCCTCCCAGCTGAAATGGTTAAGGAAACCTCTTTCTCTGACACCTGCATATTCATAATGAACAATACTGACTCCATGAGTACGGAAGGAAACAAGCAGACCTGGAGACAAACTGACTTTGACCCTACTGCATGGGCATTATATAAACCGACTGAGGCAAAGCTGTTATTAATTAATTATTAATTATTTTCAACATTGATAATAATGAGAAAAGTTTCTTTAGTAGCAAATCAGCACATTAGAATGGTTTCTGAAGGATCATGTGACACTGGAGACTGGAGTAATGATGCTGAAAATTCAGTTTTGCATCGTAGGAATAAATAAACTATATTTTAAAATAGAAAATAATTAAAACTGTAATCCAAAACTTACTGCAAAAGGATAGGGGTTAAAGCTCAAGTTTGAGCACTAGAGAATTACTAAAAAAATCTACCAGCATGTTTGCCCCTCAAGCAAGGCATCCATCGCATGATGATCAATGGGGACCCTGCAATTAATGTCTTTAAGGCCTTTTCGAATAACATGCATCTGCGAAATTACAAATTATAATAATTCGATCTGACCTAATAATCAGGGCAGCTTATCTGAATTAGGAGATAATTATTATGTGTCTCTGAATGGAAGCCCAAGAGGATTATGAGGGCTTTGGGTTAGGTAAACCTCAATGATCAGCATAGTGCAATTTCCTATGGACTTTTGTGTGGCAGGCAGCACAGTCAATGTTTTAAACATGCAATGGCATGTGTTAGCCTTTATAGGGTAGAAATAATCAGCGCTGCATTAGTGCCTCAGGTGTGAAGATTTAATAAGTGGAAGTCTAAAATATTGCTGAAGTAGCAGGTGCTATTGTTTTGGTTTTTTAATCTTTTTTGCCCCCAAGTGATATAACAAACTCTATTAAAATCTATTTAAACATGCCAGTATTAAAAACAAAAAACTCAATCTAGGACTATCCAAGATGCAAATGAGTTGATTTTCATCAGAGCAAATTTTGAGAAATTTTGCATTGCATCACTTGCTCACCAATGGATCATCTGCAGTGAATGTGTGCTGCCAGAATGAGAGTCCAAACAGCTGATAAAAACATTACAGCAATCCACAGGACTCCAGTCCATCCACTGACATCTTGAAGTGAAAAGCTGTGTGTTTGTAAGAAACAAATCCTTTATAAAAGGTGTTTTAAGCATCCACTTGTTCAAGTAGAAAACGACCACCCCCTGCTGTCCCCTCATCCTCAGCTGTTTTTGTTTCAAACTGTTTTGGACTGTTGATTTGATTGTAGATGGTACATATTTCTATCCTGATTCTGAAAATAGTAAGTTTTCACAGGAAAAAACAATATAGGAGATAGACTTGCGGATAGAAGCAATGGTTTAAAATAAAAACATCATAATGATGAAATTGTTTCTTACAAGCACACAGCTTTTGGTTTCACAAGATGTCTTGTGGATTATTGTGATGTTCATTCTGACGGCACCCATTCACCGCAGAGTATCCATTGGTGAGCAAGGGCAAAATTTTTCCAAATCTGTTCTAGTGAAGAAAGTAATTCATCTAAGTTGTCCATACCACGAATAGCCACATAAACAGGTTTAGATTATGGGTAGGGCAGTATTTTGTGGGTTTCAGGCATTATTCAGAATTGCTAAGGAAGCACTGAGACATACAGCATATGACCAAATTCAATGCAGTCACTTGCCGATTGTGTGAGGAAAAACGTGACTGTACTATATTGAAAATTGCACAGCATCAGGTAAATACCACTGTTTTTGTTTTGGTGTGACGGTGTTCAAGCACATGGAACAGCAACACTCAATAGTGACATCTGATACTGGTTTCCCTCGCTGACACCTGATCATGACGATACTGAGCCTACTTCGTTTTTACATGTGAGAAAAGACTCAGCTAGATAACCCTGCATAAACACGTTTGGTTATAGCTAAACTGGAAGGTACTAAGAAGAAATACCAAACAGAAATTGTAGTCTATTGACATGAGTATCAAGATTTGTTATGAATATCTTAAGTGCAATATAAATGTCAACAATTAACATTAAAAATTCAGTTTTATAAATTGTCCTTCTGGGTGTGGAAACTGCGTGTTATTAAATGTCATTTGAGACATAAAGCTTGTTTTATTACGCTGACCTGAAAAGACCACACGTTTTGAAGTGGCTCCTGATCTACTGCAGTTCAAAAGCTGTGGTGAATTCGTAACTGTTTGAATGTAGTTCTCCAGAGAGCCACATTGGTAACGCTTGAGTGAGTGACTATATGTGTGTGTGAGTTTTTTTGGGGGGGAGGGTCACAGCTGAAACGGTGTAGAGGTGGAGCTTGATGTTTAACTACTTGGTTTGTTTGAATTTCCATGGCAACAAGGATTGACACTTCAAAGCATGAGAGCCACTGTTCTATCCAAGACCATGAGATAAACGTTGCAGCTGGAAAACCGCAGCATACTTATCAACATACCCACTAAAATCAGAATTCGCTTTATTTGCCAGTTGTGCACAAACACGCAAATCATCTGTTTAATCAAGATCTTTACCTGCCAAGACAAGCAGCACTTTTATTCCTCAAACACTTCTATTTTTTATAGAAATGTAATTCGTAAATATCTTAAAATCAGGTTGGACACTTAAGAAGACTGGAGTAATGATGCAGAAAATGTAGCTTTGCATCACAGGAATGAATTACATAAAAAAAAAAAAAAAAAAAATTTTTTTTTTTTTTAATTATATTTTATATATATATATATATATATATATATATATATATATATATATATATATATATATATATATATATATATATATAGATATAGATATATAGATATACAACCCGAATTCCGGAGAAGTTGGGACGATTTTTAAATTTTAATAAAATGGAAACTAAAAGACTTTCAAATCACATGAGACAATATTTTATTCACAATAAAACAGAGATAACATAGCAAATGTTTAAACTGAGAAAGTTTACAATTTTATGCACAAAATGAGCTCATTTCAATTTTGATTTCTGCTACAGGTCTCAAAATAGTTGGGACGGGGCATGTTTACCATGGTGTAGCATCTCCTTTTCTTTTCAAAACAGTTTGAAGACGTCTGGGCATTGAGGCTATGAGTTGCTGGAATTTTGCTGTTGGAATTTGGTCCCATTCTTGCCTTATATAGATCTCCAGCTGCTGAAGAGTTCGTGGTCGTCTTTGACGTATTTTTCGTTTAATGATGCGCCAAATGTTCTCTATAGGTGAAAGATCTGGACTGCAGGCAGGCCAGGTTAGCACCCGGACTCTTCTACGACGAAGCCATGCTGTTGTTATAGCTGCAGTATGTGGTTTTGCATTGTCCTGCTGAAATAAACAAGGCCTTCCCTGAAATAGACGTTGTTTGGAGGGAAGCATATGTTGCTCTAAAACCTTTATATACCTTTCAGCATTCACAGAGCCTTCCAAAACATGCAAGCTGCCCATACCGTATGCACTTATGCACCCCCATACCATCAGAGATGCTGGCTTTTGAACTGAACGCTGATAACATGCTGGAAGGTCTCCCTCCTCTTTAGCCCGGAGGACACGGCGTCCGTGATTTCCAACAAGAATGTCAAATTTGGACTCGTCTGACCATAAAACACTATTCCACTTTGAAATAGTCCATTTAAAATGAGCCTTGGCCCACAGGACACGACGGCGCTTCTGGTTCATGTTCACATATGGCTTCCTTTTTGCATGATAGAGCTTTAGTTGGCATCTGCTGATGGCACGGCGGATTGTGTTTACCGACAGTGGTTTCTGAAAGTATTCCTGGGCCCATTTAGTAATGTCATTGACACAATCATGCCGATGAGTGATGCAGTGTCGTCTGAGAGCCCGAAGACCACGGGCATCCAATAAAGGTCTCCGGCCTTGTCCCTTACGCACAGAGATTTCTCCAGTTTCTCTGAATCTTTTGATGATGTTATGCACTGTAGATAATGAGATTTGCAAAGCCTTTGCAATTTGACGTTGAGGAACATTATTTTTAAAGTTTTCCACAATTTTTTTACGCAGTCTTTCACAGATTCTTTACTTCTGAGAGACTCTGCTTCTCTAAGACAAAGATTTTATATCTAATCATGTTACAGACCTGATATCAATTAACTTAATTAATCACTAGATGTTCTCCCAGCTGAATCTTTTCAAAACTGCTTGCTTTTTTAGCCATTTGTTGCCCCCGTGCCAACTTTTTTGAGACCTGTAGCAGGCATTAAAATTTAAATGAGCTAATTAAGTGGATAAAAGTGTAAAATTTCTCAGTTTAAACATTTGCTACGTTATCTATGTTCTATTGTGAATAAAATATTGGCTCATGTGATTTGAAATTCCTTTAGTTTTCATTTTATTACAATTTAAAAAACGTCCCAACTTTTCCGGAATTCGGGTTGTATATATATATATATATATATATATATATAAGATTTTGCAATACAGAGGGAAAGAAAAATATGATTCCTGGAATTTTGATGCCTTATTCAATTCTAGGCCAGCCTGAAGCACTGTGTCTTTTAGTCTCATTTGATGAAATCTTGGGACTTGGGCACTGATAAGAGGATAAAAGTACAATTCATTATTCGGCACATGATTCAACTCAGAAACAATACTATTAGCCAGCCTTATCAGATAACACATATACCTTTTAGAGGCTGCCCTCAATCTTTGAGCAAATCGTTATTTGTTTTTAACCTAGCAGACAAGCTCATGGTCCCAGACATGAAGAACAGTATTTTCAGCACCCAAAAGAATCTTTCAGCAAACAGTTCCTAAAAGAACAAAGTCCTTTCTTAGTGTGAAGAACATTGTTAAAAAAAAAAAAAATTGTGTATTTGGTGTAATGCAATGTGTTTATGCGGTTTAAGTTTCAATAAACACATTATTTTCCACATACTGTACATTATCGTTTCCCCTCTAAGCACCGCCTTTCTGAAATGCGGCGACTTTTACAAAAGCTCATCGTTCTGAAAAGCGAGGTTTGCTCTGATTGGCCAGCTATCCAGTGCATTGTGATTGGCCGAATGCCTCAAGTGTGCAAAGGAAATGTTACGCCCCTCACCATACTGTGATGACGTCTCCCGGCATGACCAGACAAAAACAATAAAACTCATTACAAATTAGGCATTTGTTTGCATCCAGTGGGAACATAATTACTGATTATAATGACTTACACTTTTTACATGTTGCATTGCGTATTGCGCCGCATAAACATAAAACCATGTCAGCATTTGTGATTGGAGAAATGACAAACAACAAGTGCTACTCTACACTGCTGAAAAAACTCGCGTTTGAACCATCAGTGGCAAATTCTTTAAATATGAAAACGTACTTACAGACTGTGAGTAAGCATTATTTGTCAGTACACTCCCTGGAAACAGACCTTGCCCTCTGTAAATAAACTTTGATTTCTAGTTGTGTCTTCTTTTAGAAGGCCGAACAAAGATAGCTTCACTTTCACAACAAAAACACAGTGTCTCCACAACATGATGGCACAACAGCAAGAATAAAAGTTACGCCTTCTTTCTTTGCGTGAACATTTGGGTGGTGTTATGCAAATCTTCCAACATAGTGACGTAGACATGTGTAGGAGTGTTAAAATTAGGCGTTTTAGGAGGGCGTAGATTAGTGTTGGGCGATATGGTCATTTTTCAAATCGTCATATCGTCAGCGCGTGAGATCGACTATACACAATATTATCGAGCATGGGTGGAGCAAGAGAGAGACTCTTTGTTCTTGTCATAGCATAACTATTGGGTGTTTTAAACCGCGCAGGTGCGCGAGAGAGAGCCTATGGAGTCACCAATAATAATAAAAAAATTACTTCCAAACATACTGACTGATTTAACTAACGTTAAATATAAAAATACTGTATTTAAAACAGCTAGTTCATACATAGTCGGACGCAACTGTCATATTGCACGTCCGCATCTGCGCAGGGAAGTTATTAGTCTAAATGTTCTGCAAAATCAGTCAACAGTGAAAATAAATAGTACATTTAATTTAAAGTCCAACACTTTAACACTAATATTTGGCATAAACAAACATTTAAATATAAAGTATTTAAAACAGGTAAGTTGATATATTTGTAGTAAAGTTGAATTGAACTGATGCATCAGTCATAGCGCTCCGGACCGCGCGCCTCATGACAAGTCTGACGCACCGCCACAGAAACAAGAATGAGATGCATTCTAACATAAATGTGGCATTAAACTCAGTTAGTGAGGGCTCGTTTAATATATTGCACATACAGTATATAGGCTGTTTAGATTACTTGTTAAAGTGCAATGAAATACCTTATATCTGCAGACGATGTACGTCTGTTTGTGGATGGAGACTTTGTAACGGCCAAAAATATGTATTTCGCATGCATCACATTATAGTGCGGTGTGCATGAAAATAATAACAAGGCGGCAGATTGAACTTATTATCCATAGTGGTTCTCACGTAGTCCTTCTACGTCATCACCACATAGTGTGTTTTATAAATTAAGTGATCAGTCTTTAAGAAAAGGACTACGTGAGAACCATGCACTATGGATGATAAATTCGCTCTGCCGCCTTGTTAATTATTTTGTCTTTACTTTATTTGTGACACCAAGAAAGAGTTAATCTCTCATGTATGAGAAGAGCGCGTTGCCGTATACCAGCCATTAAATGTGTGGGACACCAACTCGTCGTTTTCTATCTCTTTCATTTCATGGATTTAACGAATTATCCGAGTCAAAGCGTTACAACTTCACCGACTACATGCTCTAATCCTCCTGAGCGTGCGAGGTGTGTGTGTGAAATGCGGGCAGTGAAATTAAGTAAAATAGCTGGGCAGTTTAAAAGCCGAATTATAATAAGCAGCCTAATAAAAATAAAAATAATAGTTATTATTACTATAATCTAATACATTAATAGGAAAATGAGCCTAATATCGTCTTGATTATCGACAGAGAATTCTGCTTATGTCGATATCTCTGACGATCGTCGATACACGATACTATCGTCTATCGGCACAACCCTAGCGTAGATGAATCTTAACTTTTATAAAGAATATCTCTTCGGGTTTTAGACTTCAGTCTTTGCAATTTTAGGGATCTTATCTATTCACGAACAGCTAGTAACACTCCAAAGAGAAAGAAAAACTTGAAATCACATCATATGACCACTTTAAAGAAAAACATCGAAAAATCATACCGACCCCAAACATTTGGACAGTAATGAATAATGTTCCAGCTTGTGGTTCACTCTTGACAGCTTTACAGCTGGTACAGCTTTGCATTTCATGTGACATATGACTCTATGATTTTGATCACATTTAAACTACTCAAAGGCACCTTTAAAAGAAATTCCAAATTAACGGTCTGCTGCCAATCAAACCGCTAAATTTGCACCACAGGTTTTTTTTAATACATAAATTTCACATGCATTTCTCCTCACATTTGAACAAACTCCTCAGACGACATCTTACCTCAGATCTCAAGAACTCCAAGCGGAGTCCAGCAGAGCTCATAGATCCATTATTTCAGCATATTACGTCAATCAAACGAACCAAAAAGCACACCTGAATCTTCATGCATCTCCAGAGCATGGCAGGTCAGGTCAAAGCGTTGATTACTGCCAGCTAAATGCGGCTTTGTGTTTGGCAGCAGATAAGAGCTGTGTGATGTCATTGGTGGGGGAGGACAAGGAGGCTGTGGCTCAGGTATCCGTTTCCATGAGCACTTGAGTAACAGAGGCCTGATGCCTGTCTAGTTAATGTTCTCCTACCTGATGCTCTCAAAACCTGCTGTTATTTGCTGTTTGGTCCTGCTGTTTTACTCCCTCAGGGAACGGTAACCTATTTATGGGTCAACATTTACCTGTATTGCCTTACTAACATCACATTTTATTAACTGAAGGAGGAAACCCTGGCAAGAAACATTATAAACAACACACATAATTAATCAATAATAAAAATCGATTGGTCAGTCCACCAGAGATGGAAAAGTTCAAGGAAAAGTTTTCGCATTAGTGGTTTGACTTTCAATTAAAGCAATTTTCATTTGAAATGCAATACATGAGCACATTAGTTAAATAAATAAACAAACAAACAAACTTCCATCTAGAGGTAAGCCTAAGTTTCATATATAGCTGGGTTAAGACCCATTATTTTTCAGATAAAAGATTAAAATAAGAATAAAACGCAAAAGAAAAACCTGATTAAACTTTTTACAAGAATACTAGTGAATTATGAAGACAGTGGCTGTAGTCGCTTAAAAAAATGAACTTAACTTGAAATTTACATTACATATTGGTATTTTATTGTGGATTTAAAAATCTTCTCAATTTTAGGTCCTTAATGATAAAAGTGCGAAATAAACACAGAGAAAAAAGTATTAAAAATAATCATTCTGCAAGTTTTTTTTATTTTTGAATATGTTTTGTATGAGCATTCACTGATTAAAACGCTAGGCTTTGTGCACCTGATGACTTTTGAGTCAAATTCAATGTCCTTATTAAAAAACTGATAAGCCGTCTGATAGTAAACATGGGGAAATATAAAACCTGTTTTGATGTTTGCCCTGTTAAAAACACGTCCATAATAATACATGTCGGATGAATCCAGAAAGTATAACTAAACAAAAGCCTTTATATTTCTACAAGTATGCATGAAATAAACCTCTTACCTCCTAAATAAATAAGTCTACCTCCGTATCTTGCCTTTAGGACGCAACAGGATGCAAATAAACTGGAAACAGGTCCGATGAAATCCACGTTTCATGATACTTTCTGACGAAGCATATTAACCTGTGAACTTCAGCCAGTGGGAGGCAAACCCAAATGACCAAAAAAAAGGGCTTTCCTATCAGTATTTTCACCATCGAGACGCATTGAAATCTTACGTCGTTTTTTTCCTTACCACAGACTTTTATACACTGAAAAGCATAGTCATTTGTATTTATTATTTATAAGGAATAGCACCTGACAGTCAAACAGAAATCCGCTCTAGTAATCTCTATGAAATTATCACACAAAATACTTTATTTTGTAACCACAATCGGCTGTGATTGGCCCGTCTCGATCAGCGATGAGAAAAGTATCAGGTATCAGGAGACATCGGTGCGTCAGCAGCGATTTGGATAATAATTTAGGTTTCTAATACTGGTAAATTAGTATCATGGTTTTGATTATTTTGCCTTATGCAATCACAATCTACTTTTTAGTTTGAGGATGTAAACAGCTGAATGTTTTCAATAGGATTTGTCATCAGAATAGTTTGCTGCTCCGCCTCCTGGCGATAAATAAATAGACTGCAATTCAAAAACTCATAATGATATCTAGACGTGTGCGAGCAATTCTCTGTCTAAATTCTAAATGTAATTATTTCATTCTCCTTTCCGGTCAGAAATCAATAGATTAATAAATTCTCTAATTAGGGTGAATTGCCCTAAAGTGGGACAGTGCCTAATGTGGGACATAAGGTTTCGTGTTTGTAGCTCCCCCATAAATACATGAATGCCAGTGAAACTCTGGGTTACCAAAGCTGGGGACACATCCTGGGGTTGTGGATTTAATGTTTTGGTTACACATTGCAATATGTCACAGAAATCTGTTTAATTCCTATTTTTCACAGAAAAAAATGTCAAGTTTTTTGTTTTATAAGAAAAGCATATAAACAAATAGGAGTGAATTGCCCTAATGTGGGAAATTTTTTGCATTTCAGATTTCTGTGACATATTGCGATGTGTAACCAAAACATTATTTTTCCTGCTTTTCTTATTTAAAAAAACTTGACATTTTTTTTCTGTGAAAAATAGAAATTAATCTCATGTACTTTTTGAACTTTTAATTTTTTTTTTTACTTTGAATGCAACTTTTAATTAAAAACAAATATTTCCCAAATAATATTTGAACAAGTTTAGAAAAATGACACTGTACTGTAAAATCTAAAGTATGTTATATTTACTTAGTAATATGTTTAAAAAAATCAGTATAAATTTATTTTCACACATTCAAATATACAGCTATCAACAGTGTCCCCAAAAAAGGGTCATTATCAGTGTCCTAAAAATGTTTATCAAAACATATCCAAGATATCTTGCACTAAAACAATGAGAGTTAAGATTAAAAGTTTAATGTGAAACAGTCAAAAAGTGCTTAAGTCTGACATTATTAGCCCTTTAAAAACAAACAACATTTCCAAAACATACTATTTGCATTTATTTGACATTGCTTCTGTGCATAGTGAATAAAAGTTCAGGGGTCTCTGAATAATGAGCTCCATGATCCTCGATGTGTGTTCAGAAAGCCCCGGCGATCCTTCTCTCCCCCCAGCAGAGTTCTGCTGTTAGATAAATAAGGAAACACTGAAAGAAAAGACTCTTTTCTCTGTGACACTCTGAACTGCACTTCAGTGCATGTGCAATAGCCAGAGCAGGGGGAAACGTGAAGTGAATTTCAATATCCCGTCTGCAGTCCGTCGCTCCCAGTCTGCCAGCAATGAAGAGAGATGGGAAACAAGCTTGGCACAATGAAGTACATTGCCAGCTTTGTCCTGTCACAAAAGCTGTTTTGTACACTGAAGGACTTGCTGAAGGAGGAAAGTAGTGATGGCAGGGTGGGCTGGCAGAGTTGATTCATGCAGAGTTGGGAAGTTTTATGGTTGTTAGTTGTGTTTTCCACTTTATTATGCATTTAAATATTGCTACTGTTAAAGATTTAAAAAGACCTTTATGGTTCTAAACGATTCAAAGGCTTCAGCTAAACAAGTTTAATGTAAGTTTTAGAGTATCCTTTTTAGGAAAAAGTGACATTTTGTTTCCTTCACTCACTAATACTTATATAATTAACGATAGTGTAAGGATATTGAAATATTATTATTTTAATATTACTTTTGTTTTATAGATCTGAGTCTGTTTTGTGTGTAAAACATGTAAAACATGTCATGTTGTTTCATGTTGTTGTTGTTTCTTTCTTTTGTTGAATTGTCATTTCTTTCTGTTCAATATCAATATTTTGTCATATTCCTCTCTTTTGAAAATGTTGTTTAAATTTTTGTTATATTATATTATTACCTTACCATTCAAATGTTTGGGGTTGGTAAAATATTTAGTTTTAGAAGGAAGTCTCTTATGCTAACCAAGGCATCTCTGCTCAAAAACGTAAAAATAGTAATACTGTGAAATATTGTTACAGTTTAAAATAACTCTTTTTTTATTATTATTATTATTTGAATATATTTTTTAAATGTTACTTATTTTTATGAATTTTCAGCATCATTACGCCAGTCTTCAGTGTCACATGATCCTTCAGAAATCATTCTAATATGCTGATTTGCTACTAAAGAAATTTTCTTATTATCAGTGTTAAAAAACCTGTTGGGCTGTTTAATATTATATATATATATATATATATATATATATATATATATATATATATATATATATATATATATATATATATATATATATATATATATATATATATATATATATATATATTATTGTAATATAAGTATTAAAAACGATAGGCTGTAAACTGAAAAATATTTAATAAATAATAAGCTAATGTTCCATTGCGTTCCTGTCTTTCCACAAAGAAACACTAGATGGCGACCTCCTCTTTCACTGTGTAGCAGATTTTAGGATAAAGTCAATTTCAAAAAGCTTAATGTCTCCGAGGAACAGATAAGCCTTCAAAATAAAAATGTCAGTCAGTGTAATCTCAATCTCAGCCTTAACACAACTCTAATTATTTATCATTAAGCAAGCATTATCTAAAGAAATCAAGCAGCCTACTTGGGTTCATCACTTGAGGCTCGTACGTCTGTCAGTCAGGTGACTGGAACCGCGGTCACGCGCCAATCAGCTTCGACGGTTTTGATTGGAAAACAAGATCGACACGACAGAGGAAGACTGACCGAGTATGAGTTTATACATGTTTAAAAATCATTTAACATTCAAAACACATTACTGGGCTTATACGCGTTTATTTGTATAAAACACAAATTGCCTGTGTTTGATCCATTCATATTTCTGATTTGATTCAATGGATTTGATGTTTATTCAATAAATATCACCGGCTAAAAAGTAATTAGTACTCGAGTAGTTTTTGAGAGGGGTACTTTGTACTTTTACTTAAGTAGATTTTTAACACCAGTACTTTTACTTGTAATTGAGTATTATTTTAGAAACTACTTGTACTTGTACTTGAGTACAAATTTTCAGTACTCTTTCCACCTCTGAGTATGACACAAACACTGATTCAATGGAAGATATTTTCCCTTACTTACTTACATTATCTTTTACAGGCAGCTGATCCCAGTTCATTATTCAGAATCAGAATCAGAAGAGCTTTATTACAAAGTATGTTGACGACAGGAGCTTCCATTTCGCTGGAAATGAAGTGTCCCTAATTAAGCAAGCCAGAGACGACAGCGGCAAAGAACCAAAACTCCTTCGGTGACAGAATGGAGAAAAAACCTTCAATTCCAGGTTGCAGCAAAGTCAGAGGATTGTGCAGAGGACTCATCTCTGTCCTTGATGAGGCTGATGATTATAGTGTCATCTGCAAACTTCAGGAGCTTGAAGTGCAGACATTGATGTAGAAGAACACAACCCTGAGGGATGTGAGTTTGCTCAGCCTCACTAGCTGCTGTCTGTCTGTCAGGAAGCTGGTGATCCACTGACAGATGGAGGTGGGCACAGTTTGTCTGAGAAGGTCAGGCATGATGGATTTGAAGGCTGAACTGAAGTCCACAAATATGATCCTTGCGTTATTCCCAGGTCTGTCGAGGTGTTGCGGGATGTAATGCTGTCCCATGTTGACATGTCATCCACAGACCTGTTTGCTCTGTAGGCAAACTGAAGAGGATCCAGCAAGGGTCCAGTGATGTCCTTCAGGTAAGCCAGGACCAGTCGTTTAAGTGACTTCATGACCACAGATGTGACAGCAACATGTCTGTAGTCATTATGTCCAGTGATTTTGGACTTTTTTGGGATGATGGTGGAGCGTTTGACGCAGCAGGGAACTTCACACAGCTCCAGTGATCTGTTAAAGATCTGTGTGAAGATGGGGGACAGTTGGTCAGCGCAGAAAGAAAAATGAAATTTAAATAAAATTAAATATTAAATGAAATTAATAGGAACATTTTAAATTAATTCAATTCATTTTAATTAAATTATAATACAGATTAATAGTGGATTAACGTTTTTAATTATAATTGCAAATAAAAAAATTAATGTTTTGAGATGAAAACAAAGAGTTTTAGACTTTAGTGGAAATTTTAATACCTGTAATTAAAAAATTGTATTAAATTAATATGGAAAATTAAAATAAGTGAAACTAATTTAAATTAAATTTTAATGTGGATTAATAAGGAAATTTAAAATTCCTGTGATTAAAAAAATAAAATAATTTAAATTGAATTATAATATGGTTTAATAGTGGAAATTTTAAGACAGAGAACAATCCAACAAGGCACATCAACCATATATAATAAGAATATTCAACATAAATAAAAATAATTACGCTCACGTAAAAAATAACAACAGTGAGGGGAAAAAGTCCACAAGGATCAAGAGTCGATACAAGAAGTACATAAAGACACCAAAGCAAAATACAAAAAAAAAATTTGAGATGGAGAAACAAGCTTCAGATTTTAGTGGAAACCTGCGACTTTATTCAGCATTGTCTTCTCTTCCATGTCTGTTGTGAGAGAGTTCAAAACAAAGCAGTTTGTGATATCCAGTTCGTGAACGAATCATTCGAAGTAACCGGATCTTTTTGAATCAGTTCACCAAATCAAACTGAATCGTTTTAAACGGTTTGCGTCTCCAATACGCATTAATCCACAAATGACTTAAGCTGTTAACTTTTTTAATGTGGCTGACACTCCCTCTGAGTTCAAACAAACCAATATCCTGGAGTAATTCATGTACTCAAACAGTACACTGACTGAAAGGGATGGGAACCGAGAACCGGTTCTTATTCAGAACCGGTTTTGTTCGTTGAAAAGAACCGGAACCATGAGCAATTTCTAAGTTTCGGTTCCGAAAACGGTTCTGGTGCAACACGTGACCAAGCGCTGTGAGCAGCCTTGCGCTGGTGTTCTGAGTAATCGGCGTTTCCCGTAAAGGATGTCATGAACCGAATAACAGACAAGCCTCCCTGCCTCTTTAATTGCTGAGCACATTGATTCCAATGACACGCATTCCACAGACTCGTTGTGCTGTCGTGTCTTTAATTGCTGAACACGTTGTTTCCCACGACTGTATGTGCACTCGCGCCTTTGATAACTTCACGTCGTTTTGTGTGACTGTACATCTAACGGCAGCGTGCTGCACCTGCCGCCACTAAATTACATTATATTTTTCCCATATTGTCATTAATATACATAATGGCTTCAACTTGGACCACTAAATAAATAGACTGTTATTGTTATGCAAGTATGAGGGTTAGATTGTTTAGTGTACAGGTCATTTCAAGAGTGAAAAACAAAGTGATAGAAAATATTTATTTTAATGCATTTTAAATGTTTAAAAATGTGGAAACCACTCATTCAGGGGCGAAAATCTCATCTAAATGTTGGGGGGGACAATAAACATAACATTTCTCACCAGCAAGTTTTGAAGGGGACACCAATAAAATAGGCAAAATTGTACTTAAGGATGTGTGTACAGAGAGGTAAGCCTTACTATTGCATGGAGACCGTTCCATTATCATCCTTCTCAAAGTTTCTTTCTGGTTCAATGAAAAAGCTGACTAAATTGACCAAAACATTCTTCAAAACAATTTTTTTTGCAATGTTTTTGAAGTTGTTTACACAATCAAGCCACCAAAATACAATGGAATTTGAACTTAACTTCAACTTTTATTTATTTATATAGCACATTTAATAGCAATTGTTTAATTGTTGCTTCACAGTTATAATTAAAACATGCATATATAAAAACATTTGACATGCCTAGCAAAATGAAGGCGTACACACTCTTAGACATACACCCCCACACAACTGTATAGTGAGATCGGTATAGATGTGAAAGTGAGGAAAACAAAAAAACGATAATTTATTACATCAATGGCTGATTTGTTCAAAAAGTGGATTCACTCAGTTAGGAAACACCTCCTCAGTGTGTTTCTCAAAATTAGTGCTGTTACTGATGTAGCTTAGTTTTCAATTTTTTCGTTGGTGAAATAGGGCTAAAACAGGCAATATGGTGTCTAAAATGCACTTAATATTAACTTCTTGTTTATTCAATTTTTATAAAAATCTAAATCACATTTGTTATGCTAATATCTGGAGAACAACTGCACTCTATGATGTTATATTAGATTAACTATATTAAATATAATAAACCGACCAGTGGCAGCTCGTGGATTTTAAAATAGAGGAGGCAAACTAATTGTATTGGTCTGGGGATCCCTGCCGATTGTTATTATTATTATTTGCTTAACCACTTTAAAATGCCTTTTTGGTGGCTTTTAGTCAGAAACCGTAAAGAAAATATATTCAATATCGATACTCATTATAAATACTTGGTAAATTATCAGCCCAGCCGCTCCGGGAGACGTTCAAACCATAAGACTGTATAAAAACAGGTTCAAATTAATAGCACGTAATTTACGTCTATATGATGGTTGGTTGATATACCAGAAGGGAGGCTAGCCTCCTCTATGATGTTACTTTTCTCAGCACTCCTCAGCGCTGAAAGTGAACACTCGATGCTGAACACTCGAACACCCCTCCCCTTCCCCTTCTCTTTCACTTAGCGGTGTAATTACATCAGCAGATTCGCCACATTCGTGATAGAAAAGCGAAGCTTTCATGTAATGGTTACCACTGTGAAATTACAAACAAAATTATATACATTCTGAGACATGAACTGAAATGAATAGTGAATTTTATTAAAATTAAATCTTCCTCATTTTCAACTCAAAATTTGGGGGAAACTGTGCCTCCCCTGCCTCACCCGACGAGCCGCCACTGAAACCGACCAAATCATAGTGAACGCGGGAAAATCTAAATGCGCACCCGCAAAATACTTGTATATGGGTGTGTGTAAGATGTTATTAAACAAGCTAGGTAAACACCTGTATAAAACAAGGGTAAACGTTAAAATCGCTAACAGCGCAAACTACATCGGTGACAAAAGTAAATTGGTACACAATAATATTTTTGGACACGATTTATTAATGACTCCGCATCATCTATATTAAAGAGAAAATAATCGCGTCATCCGATGTTTAATGTGAATTAAGTAAGCTTGACTCATGGAGTTCCACAACTACTGAAACACGTTGTTTTCTCGCACTGGACTGTGTGTATGTGTGTGTGTGTGTGTGTCGGTCGGTGGTGGAGAGGTAAAAGGGGAGCAAGGCAGTGGACCAAAGCACTGTGAGGCAAACCAGGGGGAACTCGAGATGTTTAAAACTTTATTTGTTGTTGCTCCGTTTGCATTTGTATTGTTTTACTACTTACACAATTAGTTTAACTATATATCATTATATTATTTAAAATACACATATTTCAATTATATTTTAGGGGGGGGACAACCCCCCTCGGCCCCCCCGCGATTTCCTCCTATGCACTCATTGCATCACACCATCTCCTGACTGCATTATTATTTGTAAAATAAGGACTTTATGGAGAATGTGTATACATGTTTATAAGTTTAACCATTTATATTTCATGAATTAAGGGAAATTAACAAGTGTCTCAGCCCTCAAAGCACTATTTGGCCAACCAGCTTATTCCTGCTTGAAAAGCAAAATGTTATTGATAGTGTAAAAAATATCAACTTTGAAGCACATGCTGATTGATGGACTAGCATTACTCAACATTACTTACTACCTTCCAGCAACACTACATTCAGTGAAGGTAAAATAGTAAAAAAAAAAAACCATAATAATAGTTCATTTAAATGGAACCAGAAGCCGAACCGGAAAATTACCCAACCCTACTTATGAAGATCTGTACACTGTAATATATGTTGCATTTAGACATTGCCAACCTTTAAATTAAGTTGACAGTAAGTAATAAACAGTATTGAGCATTGAGTAGTTGAATATTGTGCATTTTTCCTTACTACTATTTCTTAATAATTGTTTAATGATTTTAATGGAACCAGAATCAGAACCGGAACCGTTAGGTGGAACCGGAACCGGAAAATTTCTAACGATTCCCAACCATACTGACTGAACTGCTGTGAAGAGAGAACTGAAGATGAACACCGAGCCGAGCCAGATAACGAACAATAGACTGACTCGTTCTCGAGTCAAGAACTGTTTCTGTCAGACACGTCCGATTGAGAACCGAGGAGCTGATGATACTGCACATGTGTGATTCAGCGTGAAGCAGACTGACACACAGGGCGTCTGAACTGAACTGATTCTTTTGGTGATTGATTCTGAACTGATTCTGTGCTAATGTTATGAGCCCAGGTAAACCGAAGGCTTGAATCAAGGGCAATCATCGCAAATGACTCCATTACGTTGAGCGCAAAAGAACTGTTGAACCGTTTTCTTCAACCGGTTTATTGAATCTAACTGTCCGAAAGAAGTACTGGTGATCCGAAAACCTATGCAACCGGTTCTTGACTCGTGAACAAGTCAATCTGTTGTTCGTTATCTGGCTCGGCTCGATGTTCATCTTCAGTTCTCTCTTCACAGCAGTTCAGTCAATGTACTGTTTGAGTACATAAATTACTCTGGGATATTTGTTTGTTTTAACTCAGAGGGAGTGTCAGCCACATTAAAACCATGGGTTTGGAACAACATGAGGGTGAGTTATTAATGACATAATTTTGCTATTTGGGTGAACTAACCCTTTAAATTGGCTCCTGGAGGTTCTTTAACTAAAAATTGCAGTTTCATTATAGCCAATGACATGAAAACAAAACAAACAGCAGTTTTAGCAAAATTTCGGATTAATTGGTCAAGACACGACATATTATGTGGTCTGCCATTTGACAAGGTTTGAGAATAACTGTTTTTAAACCATGGATTTGTGGAGGTGAAGCTGGTCTTACAGTAGATCAACTGCGCATAGGAAGTTTAGATGAATTGGTGGGAGGGAAAAGTAAAGAGGCGGAGCAAGCAGAGAAAGCACAAGGAATATGATCTAAAAATAGCCAATGGTTCTGTTGGTTTGGTGCTAATCCTCTTTGCAGCAGAATTACTGACTGTGGGATTAGGCAGCTTTACTGTGTGCAAGAAATCTACCCTCTATATACTGTCCCAGACCATGCTGTACAAACTAGCTCTGAGCATCACCGGAAATGGGCATTTTACTTCGGCTAGTTAAGCCATACTCTGTCGCTGATGTCAGTCTGAGAAGGAAGTGATGGCAGCATCCTTCTGTATGTCATGAAGGAACATTATACAGTATGTTATTTAAAAAAAACAAAGCAAAAGTATTAAAACAATCTGTGTTTTATCTAGTCAAATGTTTTTAAAGGGTCCTCTTTTCTCACTTAATAACTTCTCAATGGATATTTAGCATTAATGGCATCATAAGCATGTGCGGTAAAATCATTAATGTACATGATTGTAACAGTATTCCGCTCCCCAAAACATGCAATAGCATCCACTTTGGACTAGTGTGGTTTCATGTGTTCTTTAAACTGGACTCTACCATTTGTTTGGGCACCATCAAGTGTAGGGAGAGTTCATCTGGATGAGCCGGTCGACCCATAATCCTCTGGTCTGCCCAACAGCCTCCTGTTAAGGTGACATGTAGGGCTTGCCTTCTGAAACCCTGCCAGGATTTTCCTTTGGATTTTTTAAATTCATATCAAACACCATAACACTTAAAGGAATACCAATTCTGGTAAGTAAGTTTAATTTAATTTTAACTTTAAGGCTTTAAAAGTACTTTCAGAACCATTGCTTTTAAATCATGCCTGTATTTAGTGATGTGAATGCTTCACATTCAACATTACATGTTTGAAGTCGTGCGAATGACAGATCACAGTATTTGACTATATCCGTGTGGATCACAACAATGGAAACCATAAGAAGAGATTAGAATCATACTTTGAAAGTGTTGCATGCTTGTATTTTGCAGATCTATAAAGCTGATGGAAAAGGCTCATGACACGTTGCCTGTCATTGTGTACAACAGATTGTTTATTGACTTTTAGCCATTGACATTTTTGGTCCCGTCTTGTCCTCCAATGAAAATAGCTATTAAAAGATGTTAAGTGTGTTTTTGTTACATTTAGCTTGAAAGTAAACTGCAGTCTGATACACGATTATATCATTATTTTCTTTTTTCTATAAAATCAAAGAACCTCGCACAGATGAATTTGTAGCAGGTACATCAAATAAGCATTCAAAATAAACTATATATATAAGAAAATATAATATAACTAATTTATCATCTAAAATTTTTCCAGTTCATCAATTAAAAAAAAAAAAACTTTTTTTTTTTAAAGATTTTAATAAACAATGTCAGATAATGACAACGAACAATTAAAATGCCAAATATATCTGAATGAAGTATGTTGTTACAGGTTAAAGGTGACTGCCATGAGGCTATAGGTGACATGCTTAAGCAAACTTGCCCTTCAGACTTGCCCTCTATTAGCTACAGTCTCCTCCTCCCTGTGACATCACTAAAGACCCGCCCACACCATGTGCACTTTCAGCCATATAAGGATATATCACCTGACAGAGAGGATGTCACAAATGAATTTAGTGGGAAGACTTGATGACTGATTTCAGTTTAGCTTTCAAATGTATAGAGCATATGCATTATGTATCAGAACATAAACATCATATATATATTTTTATATATATATATATATATATATATATATATATATATATATTTATATATATATATATATATATATATTTATATATATATATACACACACACACATACACACACATAATTTATTATTATTTATAATTCAATAAAAAACAATTATTTGTTTAATTTCATGTCATCTACTCACAGTCATTTTAATAATGTGAAAGGACATGTATGTGTATACCAGTTAAGTATGTAGAACATTGTAAATGGATAAATGTCGTGATCTAATCACATACACTGTAACAGTTCCTACAGACCTATCTGCATGCATTTGCTAGGTTTGTTTTAGTTTATTTTGTCACAGTACAAGTCTAATGTTATGTGACACCAGGGTGCGATTTACCGGGGGGGATGCGTGGGATTTCCCCCTTTCTGGTCAATGTATCCCTGCCTCTGCTTAATTATTTTTATCCCCGGTGGGGATAAATTTATCCCCCCCTCAAAGTGATCAGTGCTACTACACTAATGGTGAGACAGATCACAAAACTTATCACGGATCCGTGGTTTGATTAAAGTCAATTTTATTTTAAAATGCGCTACTTTGGCTGGCTCTGGTATAGCTGCTCGCAGCCTCTCTGTATTCACCAATCTGCAGACTTGCTCAATGTCCCGCCCACGGTGCTATCTGATTGGTTACACCTCACGAGTAATAGCCTATCAACACTTGCGAGACGGTTGAAGCCGGTGTTCTGTCGTTTTGTCCTATGCCGTCAGATTTTCCTACCTCGCATTAAAACAGTGGGTAGTACAATTCCGCTGTAGTACAATTCCGGTCCTCTGGGCAGAGGAGTTGCTAACTTGGAGACTTTGTCGCTAGATTTAGCAACTTTTTTCCAAAAAAGCGACTAGCGACAAATCTAGCGACTTTTTGGGCAATCATTATTTAGTCTCTGAGACTCTCTGGTGCTGCCGCACGAGCGCGAGGTCTCTCTTTCCCAGCACGAGCCTTTCTCTCTGTATCTGCTGTGTTCAGCGAGCGCAGAGAGGAGCAGCACTTTCAATAAAAATAAAAAAAACTAAGATATTCTGTTGCTTCTAACTCTATTTCACAAGCAAGTACAGCCGACATCAGTCACAGCACAACCACTGACTTTTATGGTATGTGTATTTGATTTCATTAGTGCAGATTCATGTTTGAGAGCTGGTTATGTAGTGGACCGCGTTTCAGTCATTATAATATTCATTCCGTTGTCTGACAACAGAAACATTAAAATATAGTAATAAAAACAGTTTTATTGAGAACTAAATTAAATGGCTAAATTAAATTGCAGCATGTGAGCATGGGGAGGCAATACAATAGCACTTACGTCATAAATATGCTAATTAGCGCATGCCGTCATCTAGTTCATGTTCTCATGATTTATTTTTATGAATTAAAATGTTTCAAAACATCCCCCCCTCTGTTTTTTTCACAAATCGCACCCTGCGTGACACCCATCTGGGGCCGCCATGACTGGGTCGAGACGGGATACTCAGTGAAAGTAAATGCGTTCTCTCAGTAATCTCTTTTCTACTGTTTTTAATGTTGGGCAAGGGACAACTGTCAGTGTGCACAGGGATGAATGGCTTGATTTTTGATATGCTGAAAAAAACATTTTTCCCCCATAAACCAATTCAATATCTATCCGTTTTGCTCCAGGACTTATATTCTATTATGCTACACACATTTGATAATTTTATCAAGAGACATGTTCATCACTCTCCGAATTTAATCTGGCCTTCTGGGAATAAATAAAATTAATCTGTTTTTAAAATGGATTAAATCACAGCTCTCACTTGGAAAGCGGGAGAAAATACAGCACATGTCAGGGCACAAGAAAAGCAGTCTGTCTTTATATTACTTAGACTTTTTGATATTGTCAGCATCTTTATTCATTGCTAAACAGACACACATGAATAAAAGCTAAAAAGCATAAAAGCTGCCACATTTTGTTGCCAGTCATGCCAGTCATTCATCAGTATATTACAAATACATAAGTGTAAAATATGAAATCTTTTGTATTGTCGTGAGCAGGCTGTGTCATCTCTGCTGTGTTCAGATCAAATGGCTTGGCCTGGGTAACTAGGGGGCTTTTAACGAGGTCTGTTTTTTTCTATAGCATCCCACTGAATGGACTGCACATCTGTGTTTCACAGCCAGGTTTTCATTCACGTAAAGTTAAATCTATAATCTATCCTTAGTAAGACTGATTAACCTATTTTTCTAATGTTAATTTTCTTTCAGGTGCAGCATGTGGCCTTGTGTAGAATCAACCAAAGGGAACTAACTCATTGGCCTTAACTTATATCAGGTGCAATTAATATTTTAAGACCTTTTTGGATTTGGAATTATCACCAAAGTCTCAGAGATTTCTGGGAATTATGCTAATTTAGCTGTTTGGAACAAATTCAAGCCAAAATGGATGACCCTTACCAAAACAATATAAACCAGCAGGGAGAAACATATCCCACATATGGAGGAGGAGAGTACACTTACCCCTATCAGACAGACTACCCTCCTCAGGAGGAGGAAGATGCTGCTAGTGATGTCACCGAGGGGCATGATGACGAGGATCAGATGTACGAGGGTGAGTACCAGGGCATCCCTCATCCGGACGAGATCAAGGAGGCACGGAGAGCCGCCCGGAGGGAGGCCCGCATGAAGGCCAGGATGGCAGCTGAGGTGGAGGAGGAAACGTTGCCTGATCAATACGAGTCCATCATGGAAGACTGCGGTCACGGCCGCTTCCAGTGGACCCTCTTCACGGTGCTGGGTCTGTCCCTGATGGCTGATGGGGTGGAGTGCTTCGTAGTGAGTTTCGCCCTGCCCAGTGCTGAGAAGGACATGTGCCTGTCGAATGCTGACAAGGGCATGCTGGGTGAGTAAAGGAATCAGCCTTATTTCTAAACAGACAAAATCAGTTTGGTAAGTCTATGTTTGTAGGAAAGCCCAATTGAAGAATTAGACACATTTTTAACTTGGGTCAATGCAGCGTTTTCAAAACTAAAAACAAAATGTGATGTGAACATTATAGCAAATGTAAATGCTCCTCACATACTTTTAGTGAATATAGTTGAATATTTGCCAGATCAACATATAGATCTAAACCATTTTAACACGGGATGATACAGAAATAATTTAAAAAGTAAAATTTAGTGCCAGATTTCACAAATGCTTCACTGTCATCTCTATGTAATTACTTATGTTTTAATTATTATTATTATGTTTGGGGACAGTATGCTTTTTTGAAGAAATTAATATTTTTAATAAAGGTAGGGATGCATTAAGTTGGTCAAAAGTGACAATAAAGACAGTTCTAATGATTCAAAAGTTTTATATTTCAAATAAAAGATGTCCTTCTGAACTCTCTATTCATCAAAGATTCTTGAAAAATAGTTTTCAACTTTTTTCAAAAATGATAGTAAGAAATGTTTCCTGAGCAGCTAATCAGAATGATTTCTGAAGGATCATGTGATACTGACTGGAGTAATGATGCTGAAAATTCAGCTTTGCATCAGTGCAATAAATTAAATTTTAAAATATTAAAATAGAAAACTGAAAATATATTCCAATAGAGAATAGAAATTTCAAATAAATGCAGTTTTTTTTCTGTATGTTATTTTTGCTTCCCATACATCGAAGAAATCCCAAAAAATATTATGCAGCACAACTATTTTGAACATTTAATAATAGGAAGGAATATTTCTTAAGCACTAAATCAGCGTGTTAGATTACAATTCAGCTTTGCATCACAGGAATAAATGGTATATTTGTAAATATATTCAAATAGAAAGCAGTAATTTTTTATTGTAATAATATTTTGTAATATTACTGTTTTTACTATATTTTTGATAGAGCAGAGATCAGATCCCATGTACACCCTGAAATATATCTTCCAGTACTGTACAAATGAGAATGTTTCTTTGATCGCGTGCCATAGTAAGAGAGAAGCAGGAAACGTTTCAATCCGGGATGAAAGTAGTCTGCTGTCTACTACTGTGTGTAATCCACAGGCAGGTTCACAATCCCTGCCACGTGCCTGATAATCACTTATCCCATTCTCTAATTAGCCATTTGAGACTGTGTGTGTGTGTGTGTGTGTGTGTGTGCGTGCGTGCGTGTGTGTGTGTGAAAGAGAGAGAGAGAGAGAGAGTAGCAGACCATTGATAAAGGCAAGTAGAGTTAGAGCCAGGGTGTGTAACATTCGGATTCTTTCGTTAAAGTGCCCCTATAATGGTTAATGAAAGGTTCATATTTTAGTTTTGGGAGTCCCCAACAACAGGTTAACATGCATTCATGGTCAAAAAAACACTTTCATTGTCTTAAAATATGCATTTATTTTTATCTTACTTGCTCAACAACTCCCAAACGATTCACTCAACGATTAATTTTTTTCAATCTCCTCCTTTGCATAACGCTAATCCTCTGTGATTGGTCTGATTGTTCTCATTTTCATTTCATTATTCCTGTAAGGCCTGAAAAAGCAGTATTTGTGAGCGCAGTGCTGCTTTGTGTACAGTGTTACCGGGGAAACCACTATTTTTACCACTCCAAAAGCTGAATCTAGAGGCAAAGAATTAATTTGCATTTTCATTCAGACCAACGCAAAAAGACCAACAAGTGGGCGGGCAATATGCTAATGTTTCATGCTGATGTCATGCTGATTCATTTTAAAAAAGACTCAAATATTCAGTCAACTCTTTCTTTTGAGAGACAATAACTTAATACACGGTGCACTTTCAGATTTAAAACTTTACAGGTTGTTTTTCATTCACTTAGAGCTGTGTTACACACTTTAAATATTCATTGTGATGAAGAGCACCGATTTGTCCAAACTAGTAAATACAATAGCCTACCTCAAAAAGTGATATTTGACACAAAATTGAAATTCAGTCATCACCTATTCATCCTCATATATTTCCAAATAAATATCACTTTCTGTCTTCTGTGGGACAGAATTGAAAAAATTTAAATAAAAAAAAAATGAAAACTACACTGTAAAAAATTTTCCTGTAAAATAACAGTAAAGAGCTGGCAGCAGAGACGCCAGCAATATACCGTTATTTTTACGGTATTCATACGTAAAATTATTTTACGGTAGTAGTCTGTAAACCAGAAAAATGGTATATTTCTGTATTTCTATAATTTACAGTAAAGAGCTGGCAGCAAAGACGCCAGCAATATACCGTAATTTTACAGTAGTAGTCTGTAAACCAGAAATACAGTATATTTCTGTAGTCACACTGTTAAATGGTTTCAGTCTAATACAGTAAAACAAATGCATATTTCTGTGATTATTTGGAAATTACAATATTGTTTAGGTTGTTACTTTAACTTTTCACAGTTTACTTTAGACAGGTACAGTAGATAATACAATAACTAAATTTATAAGTTTACTAAAAGTCTTCATTGCAATCAGTATTGATTGCAATAAACTTCATTATTCTCAGGCCTATAGACAGTTGCTTAAGATATACATTATTGTGAATATTGTGCAAAATAAGCAATACAAACTTCACAATCAAATACCTTTATTTCAAAGAGCAATGTTAACAACATGAATACAACAAATGGAAAAGTAGTGTCTGCTTTAGACTATGGCAATAAACTTAAACTCTTAGATTGCTCGTCAGAGACTGCCCCTAACCCTTTACCAAATGGGAAGGGCATGATCTATAGATGACTTTATCTTATTTAAAGGGTTAGTTCACCCAAAAATTCTGTCAGTAATCACTCACCCTCATGTTGTTCCAACCCCGTAAGACTTTCATTCATCTTCAGAACACAAATTAAGATATTTTTGATGATATCTGAGAGCTGGATCACTCCTCCATAGGTTTCTAAGGGATTGAAACTTGCCACCCCAGAAAAGTTATTAAAGACATTGTTAAAATAGTCCAAGTGACTCCAGTGGTTCAACCATATGTTTATAAAGTGACGAGAATACTTTTTGTGCGCAAAAAACAAACAAAAATAATGACTTTATTCAACTATTAATTTTCTTCTGCGTGGGTCTGAGTATATTCATGTAGTGTAACAGCGCAGCGCATCTGTGTTGTACATCACACGCATCACACACATGACCAGCTACGGCCAATAGTGAGCCCACGTGGTGACGTACAACACAGATGCGCTGCGCTGTTACACTACATGAATATACTCAGACCCACGCAGAAGAAAATGAATAGTTGAATAAAGTTATTATTTTTGTTTGTTTTTTTGCGCACAAAAAGTATTCTCGTCACTTGATAAACATATGGTTGAGCCACTGTAGTCACTTGGACTATTTTAACAATGTCTTTAATGACTTTTCTGGGCCGGCAACTTTCAATCCCTTAGGAGCCTTTGGAGGAGTGAGACAGCTCTCAGATTTAATCAAAAATATCTTAATTTGTGTTCCGAAGAAGAACGAAAGCCTTACGGGGTTGGAACAACATGAGGGTGAGTGATTACTGACAGAATTTTCATTTTTGGGTGAACTAACCCTTTAAGACATAAGTTTGAACACTTAACAAATTCTCTTGGAAAACTACACTATTAAGACAACATTAAGACCTTTTTTGATTAAATAAGTAAGAACATTTAGCATACAAGCATCTTTGCCAATGTTTTTGGGGGGAAAAGCCCACAGGCGCATGTTTTTCCTCTTAAAATGCAATGTATTGCCTGTAAAAATATACTTTTATAATAACATTTTGAACATGCAGAATTAGCAACATTTCGAAAACAAACTTGAGAACATTTTGAAAATGTGCATTAAGGCCATTTTGAAACTATTATAGTACAGTAGAACATTTTGACAATATGCATCAATAAAATAAAATAAAAAACATTTAGGGATGAAATTGTAAGGTAGGCATCTGTGCCACTAGACTTGCAGGTTACCTCTTAAAATTGTCCTTTGAGGTAGGCTTATGTTTTTACCTCTGAAAATAGTCCTGTGAGGTAGGCTTGTGTTTTTACGTTTTGGTTCTCGTGGATCCAGGAGAGATGACCATCACTTTGGTAGCTGTTCCTCTCTGCAGCATTATTCCAGTGTTGCCACTGTCAAACAACAGCAAACAATCATAATCATAATAATAAATAAATTATACAATAAGTACAGTATACATTCCAAGCTAATGTTTATGAAGTAATAATACCAGTTCTCTTGTGGCTTAATGTGTCAATGCCAGACTGTCAAAACAAAGAGAGTGAGATTAAAGAGCTCACCGATCTATATGAAGTTCCATTCAAAGTCAAGGAGATTCTTCAGTAGCATGGCGACGTGTGTATTGACTGCAGAAGACTTCTTCTGGACGATCACACCTTTCTTCTTGGAGACAACCTTTCCCCTTTTGGCCTTTGTCCCTCTCTCTGGATTTATACCAATGAAGCGCCTGAAATCAAAATAGTCTAAAATCAGAGTGGGGTTGCAACAACTTACTGTTTTGTGTTACTGTTACTGTGTGTGTGTGTGTGTGTGTGTGTGTGTTTTGTGGCTTGAAATGTACAGTACTAATACCATTTTATGCAAAAATACAAATACAAACACATACACATTAATTTAATTGTATATCCATATAATGATGACAAGGAATGAAGGGGTTTTTACCTCTGAATGAATTCCAGAGTGCAGGCTGCTTCATCTTGATATTGAAGGTTGAATATATAGTAGATTGCAAACACAGCAGCAAGTCCCGTTGCAAATGTTGGTGTGATGCCCTCAGATATTACACGCCCCTCAAAAGTGATCATCCAACCATTAATTGTGACTTGCCCTGTTGCACCTGAAACTTTAAGTCATAACAACATGGGAATGCATGTTACCTTGTGTAAACATTTGTAAACCTAAGATGAATGGTCGATATGATACTGTATATAATGTGTCTATCAAGGAATTTAAATTAAATGTATACCAGGCAGTATCAGGCGTGGACTTGCAGGAAGACTGAGAGTTGTCTCAACGTCAGCTGCAGTGGCAGACACCTTTAGGGAACAAATATATTATGCTTACCATAATACGATTTTTAAGAAGAAAAATTGTAAAAAGGTCAATAATTAGTAAACACTAGGTGAGAGTAACCTAGAGGTGAATAAGGTAGGCTTCTGAAGTACAGTCAAACTGCTAAATAGATTTGCCATTCAAAATTGGGTAAAGGGTAACAATTTTATTTGTACAGGTCTTGGCGAGTTCTACTGCAAATGTCTAAAAAGTAGTATTCACCCTTTTGTGGCTAAATAAAAAATAAAACTTACATCTGTAAGGAGGATCAGTCCGGTTAGGTCCTCTCCAAAGTGTGCCATGAGCAATTGAACAACACGAAGTGCCATCTCATTATCTTCACCATTAGAGAGGATATCCTTGACATCTTTGTTGGTAGGTTTTCCCCTGAAGTATTCTGTGATGGCTCTTCCACATTCCTCCATACTGAGTTCCAAGCTACGAAGCACATTGATGTCTGTGAGCAACTCAAAATGTGCGTATATATACCTTGGCATGAAAAGAAAAGGCCATTTGCTTTTCATATCTTCAATGTCAGGTGGTGGAAGTGTATTTATATGGCGACGTTGTAGAGTGAATGTGAGCTCCATTAGATTTTTAACTTCTGCTCTTTCTGCTCCACCTGCACCCTCTTGTCTGTAAATCTCCTCCAGTCTCTGGCGGTGCTGCTCCACAGTGTCATCGGTTTCTTCTGGGGGTAGCTCTGGCTGAAAACGTGTACAACCATATGTGTCAGTTGGACCCCTCTTGCCTGTAGAGGATCGGTGGCATGAGAAGCTTCCGTCACGGTTCACATTCTCAATGCGGTTTTTCAATTGAATCAAAAGTGATGTATAACCTCCACACAGAAGTGACCCATCTGGTGCAATATCAGCAAAAATCTTTGGGTACTGCCTGATGATATTTCGAACCACAGTTAGGCACTGTGCGCGAGTGGGGTTAGCTTCATACCTTCTCATTTCATCCGCGAGTACTCGTACCATTTGGCGTCGCTCAACTGGTTTAGGTCTCTTGCCATCTGCAATAGCAGAACGAATTTCCTGTGGCATTTGTTCCCAAGGGACCTGAAATGTTTCTGGCCATGTTTTCATTATCTGAGATGTGGAAGGTCTGTTGATTTGCTCGCTGTTTCTTCCCTGGCTTGAACATGATGAAATGGTCGATAGCTGTGATGAGCTAGAATTAGGCGGAGTGCATAATGTTGGTGATGAAGACCCAGACACCGACCAATCACTACTCGCCATTGGTGACGAAGTTGGAATGACTTGAAGATCCAATGTAACTGCCTCAGTTTCTAAAAAAACAAACAAACAAAAAAAAGATTAGGGCACATAACTAATAAACTATATCAGAGTCACTACAGACATTTGGCCAAAAGTCTACTTAAATCTCCTTATATTAGGCATATTTAAAAAGTTTAAAGGTGCATTATGTAGTTTTAGAAAAAAGAAATTCCACAACTGAATAAACAAGAGAATATAACAAGAGAATGGCACACTAAATTAACCATACCTAACTTGAATGCATCCAGGAGTTTTCTGCGCTGGATAACAGGTAACAGATCAGCAATGTCTTCCTGTTGTACATATTTTAAGTCTTCTTTTGATTCCAAGCCAGAGCTCTGAAGTTTTGATATTATTTGTAACTGGGTTTCTTTAGACAGATTTGGCAAGGTCTTGCAGATGATCTCTTTGATTTCTTCACTCATGTTCGCCATCATTCTGGACTAGAGGGAAAGAATGGTGAAGAATTATCAGTGGTGTGCCATGGACAGTGTACTCAGGCAAGGGATAGTAATCTAGCAGATTCTCCTGATTAATACAACAGTAGCTTCTCTGCATCAGTGTGAGGCTGTAAACACCCATGTCAGGAATACGCAGGGCACGATACTTTTCAGCAATAAAATATACTGCTGAATCCTTATGAACGAGAACCACTTTGATTTTTCCAGTGACAAGCCCCTCATCATCATCATCATCAATCACAATGAGCATGTTCTTTCTGTATTTTGTCCCCTTCACAGTCACTTCATTGGCTATCAGAGTGTTTGTGGAGTCAAAATTGTGATGTGCAACTGCTTCTATGATTACATCATTGTAGTCATCTGAGAAAAACTGTGTGCCCCTCTCCACTGAAACACCTGGAGGGAAGAATGTACCAGCACTCAGAAAGGCCTGCAGAAGCTGATGTCTCTCTGCAAGGGTAGAACATGGATTCTTAAAGTTGCGCAATTTTCTCAAACACTGCTTAAAATATGCGTGTTTGCTCTCGAATCTTAAAGTCCATAGGCGAATAAGTGGCCCAAACTGGATAATAAGCTCAGGATAATGACTGACATAATGATGTTTGGGCTTCAGTGGGTTGTCAGGAAAGGTTTGTATTCGGCAATGCAAATATTCATCAATCAGAACTCTTAGGTAGGCTATCTGACCAATTGAAATTGCAGGTGCACAAATGAGGTCCACAACTTCTCTAAGTTGCAAAACCAACTGCCATACTTTGTTGTCACCTGGATTTTTTATTTTGTCTCCAATCAAAACGGGCAACATTCTCAGCAAACACCAATTCTGCACAGCATGTCCCCCAAGTTTTCCACCCTCTGGATTAACCTCACACGGTTTGTCATTAGCATCCCTACAGAGATACTTGAACTGATTTATTCGTCGATTCAACTCAATATAGCTAAACATTTTATCCACCTTAACAAGATGGTTAATGTACAGTGCCAGATCAGAGGATACAATACCTTCAAAAAGATCATGGCCAAGACATGGAGGCAACCCAGGCTGACATACATGGAAGTATTTGAGCGTATTAAACACAGAGTCAAATTTAACACCTCCACTAGATGTAGACTGTCCTTCACTGCTCTGAACATGACCACTGTATGACTGCACTGTGCGTTTTGTGCCCTGGATAAGAGGATCTGCATGGAATGCTTCTCTGCTGATATCACAATATCTGCAGAAGTGTGAACTCCTGCTGAAGTTCTCCACAAACCCTCCTATGTTATGTGAGCCTAGGTTGTCACCTGCAATGGCACACAAAGTTCCCTTGTAGACCTTTCCATCAGACAGGGTAATACCATTGAGCTCAAGATCTTTAAGATCATTGACGAGTGTGCCCATAACCAAGTCTTGACCAAAATACTTAAAATCGTTTTCTTTACAGAGAAGAACAAGTTGCATTTGATCAGTGCTGGATCTGTTGTGTGGCATTAAATCTGCAAGAGTTAGATACACTGCAAGTATCTTGTGTTTTTTCTTTCCAGATCCCAGTGGGTTTACCACTTCAAATGCATCCTGATACAGGATCAAGCTCAGTGATGAGCTCTCCGTTTGGAAGAGAACATTCTCAGCCATATTTTTGCCATCCCACACATCCTTAAGAATATCTTTAGAACCAATACTGGAGTGTACTTGCTTATATTGTTCCTGCACTGACTGGCAATGGAATAGAGAACCAATTGTCTGTTTAATAGGAACATACTGGGCAAAACACTCTTTGCCTGCCTCATTCTGACCTAGACAGATCTGAACTGGCTCAACATAGTTGAAGCTGTTCTTGAAAACTGTTTTTCTTTTCTGATCAGTTTTCAGTGGCTGAGTGTTGCAGGTCCTAAAGAGATCCTCAGTTTTCATGACATCAATCACATTGTTTGTGTCAGGTTCAGAAATCCCAAGTGTAATCAACTTCTCTTTTAGTTTGAACAGCAAATGTGACTGGCTTATATCATGTATTTCCTGAAAATCTTCAATAATTGTTTGGATGACAGAGGATGGGAGCAAACACTTGGCTTGCAATTTCAAATAAAAAAGGGCTAAATTTTTAAAGAACTGTGATTCATCAGCAATCTCTGGGTAAATCTCTTGTTCATCACCTGCATCACTGGGAGGATCAATCTGCATATCAGACTGATCTTGTTCACTCTCATGGGAAACGCCAGGATTTACAACGGACTCAGCCAAATTTTCCTCAGCACCATTTTTATGTTTCCGACTCATGTGTGATGTGAATGTTGATAAAACTGTAAAGCTCTTGCTACAGTGTTTATAAGGACAAGCGACTGTTTTCCCCTCTCTAATGTGTGTTTTCAAATGAGAGTAAAATAACGTCAAAGTCTCACACTTTGCACTGCAGATATCAACATGACATGTTAGTTCAACACCAGACAAAGTAGGCCTAACTACACGTTTGTTATGTCTGTAAGTGTGACACTTAAAAGTTGAAAAGTTTTGAAAAGTCTGACTGCAATCTGGCAAAACACACTTAAAAGTTAAATTAGGTGTATTTTTATGAATTCTCATGTGCCTTATGTATGTCACTATTGTGGCACAATTATGGCAACAGATCTGACAGGGAAACATTTTGTTACTGCCAGATTGATTACTGCTGCTGGCTTTAGTGACACCGTATCAGTCTTCACGCAGAAATGTTTAACCTTAACCGAGTTGCAATGTTAAGATTGTGAAAGAAAAGCCACAGATGAAGCCAAACGGTTTGACAAAACTCTCTAAAACAGTTGGTAGAAGTAATGTGAGACGCGCAGCGACATATAAATAAACAAAATGCATTCACAAAGAGTCCAGAAAGGCAATATTTTCTCACCAATTTTCCGTTTAAACAGAAAAATGCAAAGCCTTGAGGATTCAAGTGTCTCTCTTTAACCGAACTACAATTAACATTAGCTTAATATTCTTGTTAACTGTTTGTAAAACACATTGCATTAAAAGTCGACACAAACAAAATAAAACTCACCAAAACCATCGGTTAGTCGATGTTCCAGTAATCTTATGGTTTGGTTGAAATAAATCAATCACCGGGCAAGATGTAAGCTAATTATTGCTAATGATATTTTCCTGCTGCCTCCATCTGCCGATTGCCTCTCTTACCGGTTAACAAGTGTTGTTTCTCGGATGCAGACGTTCGACTAATGTTTCAAAATTAAAAAAAAAAAAAAAGTAATATTGTTTTGGCTATTCAAATCTAAGCCTCGCTGATAATGACATGTTAACATCCCTAACAAGACAAGCTCCTGATAATCAGTTTGATATCAAACATTCTTGGCAATATGAATAAGATTTTAATTACCTTTTAATTTGTAGAAGACCCGATGGATGTTGATGAAGAACACTCGATGATGTGTAGCATGTACGTCATTTAAATTGTGCGTCCTCTTCTGGAAAATCTCCTTTCCAAACGATCGTTCCTGAAGTCACTTCAGGAGGAGTTGATGGCAAATTATTTCTGTATTTTTTTCAAAGAAATTTTACCAAAACAAAAGCAGTAGCCTCAATTTAAAAGACTAATGTTGTATCAAACTTCTGACCGTGCTCCAAATTCTCCAGTCAACGCAGTTTCTAAAAAATACTGTAATTCCCTGTAATTTAAAACATCAGCATACTGTTTAGGGCCTCTGTCCTGTCGCTCCAAGTTAAGCAACCCACAATGCATTGCTAACTACAGTACTAAACTGTTAAACATTAAAACAGTATTTTAGTGTTGAAAATTGGCTGTAAATTTACAGCAATTGCTTACAGTGTATTGTTTTCGATGTTTGGTTTCAGATATTGCAGAAGTATGAATTTAATGATTTGTTGTGTTATTGTTCTTCAGTAGCTGACTGTGTGGCTCTGTGTGTTCAGGTTTAATAGTGTATGTGGGGATGATGATCGGCGCTGTCCTGTGGGGCGGTCTGGCTGATAAACTGGGCAGGCGACAGTGTTTGCTCTATGCACTGGCCATCAACTGCATCTTCTCCTTCCTGTCCTGTTTCGCACAGAGCTACGGCTTTTTCATCTTCTTCAGACTCTGCTCAGGAATTGGGTGAGTCTCTCTGAAAGCAGCAGGAAATGATTCATGCATATACACTACCATTCAGAAGTTTGCAGTCACTGAAACTATTTAGTTAATTTTTTCAGTGTTGTTTGTGCAGACTCCTTTACCATAGTTGTAGATTACAGCAATAAGGAAATCTCTTAGCTTCATGGTAAAATAAAAAGAGATCATGACACAGTCTCTGATGATCTCCTGCAGGATCGGTGGCTCAATCCCTATTGTGTACACGTACTACGCTGAGTTCCTGCAGATGGATAAGAGAGGGGAACATCTCAGCTGGCTGTGTTTGTTCTGGATGCTCGGAGGATTGTACGCTTCCTTCACCGCATGGGGAATCATCCCACATTATGGTTATTCATCATGAATCATAATTCCTTTCTAATAATGGCATTTAAGTAAAAGCACACTTGAAACAAGAATTGCAAGTGAGCAAAGAACTGGTATATTCCATTTAAATGAGCCAATGCAAGACCTTGTAGCAGAAAGAAATTGTGTTTAAATCCATAACAATATTATAATGTGTCTGGATGTAGTTGGACCTACCAAAACCACTTGTCATGTTTCTTTTGAGGTTTCTGAGGGTTTGGGTTGTTTTTTGTCACAGGCTGGGGTTTCAGTATGGGGACAGAGTTCCAGTTCCACAGCTGGAGGGTGTTTGTGCTGGTTTGTTTCCTTCCCTCTGTGGCTGCTCTCGCTGGGCTGGTGTTCATGCCAGAAAGTCCCCGTTTCCTCCTGGAGGTAATATGATGCAAGCTTTCCTAGTAGGGCACACAGGATTGTATCCTATTTCACATCAATTTATTTGGATTTAGATATTTTTTGAATTGTTTCCTCTCAAGAGCCAAACATTTAATTCCATTTTCCTCTAAAAATCCAAAATTTTATAATAAAAAAACGTAAAACTTATTTTAGTTGATGATATCCATTGATAGAGTGACACATTAACATCATGACAAATCAATAATTCTGAGTAAAAAAGCACAAAAGCCTGTGCACAGTGTCCTTTGAGAAAATCTTTATTCAGATGCCATGATAATACAAAAGTGCAGTGCATAATAAAAAAGTGCACAGACAAAACAATTTCAAGAGCACGTCATCATTAGTGTCTAATAAAATAAATGAGCAAATAAAATGTCAATAAAACAAAATATTAGATAGTTAGATATTTAAATTTTACTCTGAACAAAGCAGTTGTTGTTTTGCCATACACTACTTTGAGTTGTATAAAATGATGTACTGTACACTCTTAAAAAATAAAGTATCTTTATTGACATTGATAATCCAATGAAGAGCCTTGAACATCCATGGATTTTAATGTTCTTCAAAATGGTTCAAGCACTGTTCACTGAAAGAATCTTTGGGGAACCAAAAATGGGTCTTATATGCAAAAACACCTTTTTGAAGTCTTTATTTTTAAGAGTGTACTGATTGTCAAATTGGCATATTTTGAAGGCATAAAGTATATTCTATTTGTATAAAATGAGTTCTTATAATTGGTGCATACCCTGTTAAAAATCCCTGTGCTACACAAAATTCAATCTTTTCTTTTTTTGTGTGAATTTCAGACTGCAAGACACGATGAGGCCTGGATGATCCTGAAGCAGGTCCATGACACCAACTGGAGAGCGAAAGGAGAGCCAGAGAGAGTGTTTCAAGTAAAGATGTCCATTTTAAACTAAATAACAGCAAAGCATATCATATCCGTGTCTGTGATGAGTTTACTGAATTGGTGACACCTGATCAATCCTGTTATGTAGCTCAGCTTACATGGCCTAATCTATTAAATAAACCCCTCTCTTTCAGTTTTCACAGATCAAAATGCCTCATGCACAGGATGACGAGTTCATAGAGATTCAGAGTGAAACTGGCACTACCTTCCAAAGATTCATGGTCAGACATATGACCCTGGTTAAACAGGTAAGCACCATTTGAGCTAAAGACCTGAATGATTGCTCAAATGTGAGGCTTGTTGAGGAGAGGTCAACCGTTACTTTTCTTTGGGTTCAGAATTACAGTTTTTGTTAGATGATAGTCTTTTGGCAGATAATAAAAGCATTGAAGCATGCAATAGAAATATTAGATGTTCGTTTTGCTAAAGCAAATGAAGTGTTTGTTTCCCTTGTTCTCCAAAGGTCATAAAAAACATGCTGTCACTCGCCGCACCAGATCTCAGACTCCATGGGTTGTTCATTGCTATTGTGTGGTTTACGATGGCCTTCAGGTAAGCAGCTCTCAATAGAGCAGCTTCGTAGCAGATATAGTGAGCTTCACGCTATCTACTATCCTAATAGTCAGAGAATCTCATAAATCATTGTATTGAAATGTTCTACATAGTACATATCACATAAGTGTGATAGGCATTTAAAAATCAGAATAATTATGATTACAAAATCATGATGCAAAATAATGTTTAAAATAGTGCTGTCAAACAATTAATCACGATTACCGTATTTTCCGGACTATAAGTCACACTTTTTTTCATAGTTTGACTGGTCCTGCGACTTATAGTCAGGTGCGACTTATTTATCAAAATTAATTTGACATGAACCAAGAGAAATTAAACAAGAGAAAACATGACCGTCTACAGCCACGAGAGGGCGCTCTATGCTGCTCAATGCTGGCTGTAGACGGTAATGTTTTCTCTTGGTTCTTGGGTCTAAATAAATGCGACTTATAGTCCAGTGCGACTTATATGTTTTTTTTCCTCATCATGGCGTATTTTTGGACTGATGCGACTTATACTCAAGTGCGACTTATAGTCAAAAAATACGGTAATCGCATCCAAAATAAAAGTTTTTGTTTAAATAATATATTTATTATGTATATATATAAAGACACACACATACAGCATATATTTTGAAAATATTTACATGTATTTATGTGTATATATTTATATTTATATAAACAATATCATATATGAATATATTTTTATATATAAACATAACATATTTTTCTTAAATATATACATGCATGTGTGTGTATTTATATATACATAATAAATATACGCAGGACACACATATATATTATGTAAATAAAAATGTTTATTTTGGATGCGATTAATCGCGAGTAATCATTTGACAGCACTCAAAAATAACAAAAACGTAGTTAAATAATAGTTCAGAATAGTTCAAATAAAAAAAAACATAAATATACAAATACAGGTAAATATATAAATAATTAAATATACAAATGCAATGTTAATAAAATAAGTTTTAATATTTATATCAAAAGTTTTACTACAATATTTAATAACACTTTCAAACATTTGGTGTCAGTAAGATTTTTTATGTTCTTGAAGGTTTTTTATGCTCACCAAAGCTCATTTTGTTTGATCAAAAATAGTCAAAATCTGTATTATTTTTTAACAACAATTGCCTGTTTAATATATATATATATATATATATATATATATATATATATATATATATATATATATATATAATATATAATCTCTTCAATAGCTCTGGATTTTTAGCAGCTATTACAGCAGTCTTCAGTGTAACATGATCCTTCACAAATCAAGAAATGTTCTTCTTTTTAATTATTATTAGTTTTTCTGCTATCTTAAGGATGTATGAAGGGGTTCAGGATTCTTTGAAGAATAAAGTTAAAAGAAGAGCATTTATTTGAAACAGAAATCTTTTGTAACATTATAAATGTCTTCACTGTCACTTTCAAATCTATTTACCCACCCCAATTTTTTGAACTGTTGTGTATGTTAAAATTGTTCCTTATACATGGCACACACTAATGAATTCTGTTTATAGTCACCATTTCTCTTGGTTCATCTGCCATCTTGGAGGGTTTTATATATTTTATATATTTTTTGGACTGCACTATGTTTCTCAGCAGTGGAAGTCCTCATAGTTTGGTATATATATATTGCATTCCCATTTGCTCAAATAGCAAAAGAATAACTCCACGATAGTGTTTTCATGACTTTCCAAAAAAGGAAAAGAAATTCAGAGAGACCGATAACGGCAGTCAAAAGTCATAGACGCTGCATTAAAAACAACCTCACATTGGCATTAACAATTTTTTTTGTAATTTGATGCAAAGGTGATATGATACAAAGTATAGTGTTATAAATGTACATACATAAAAAAAACATTCAAAATATAAGAAAAACCTTTGAAGATTTACAATACTGATGACCATTAAACGTGCCATCACAGTCTTGTGAAAATGGTCCATTGTGATTGTCTTTTTAAAATTGCTGGTATGAAGTATGTTTAGTCGCCAGCATGTAAATAATGATCTCTCTGTAGGTTTTAAACAGAGCAAAGGGACTCCTTTAACAGTAATAAACCTACAGCATTAATTCATCTTCCACCACACAGCTATTTTGGCCTGGGAGCGTGGTTTCCTGATCAGATCAAGTACCTCGAGTTTGAGGAGTACGAGTCCAACGTCAAGACCTTTCATCGTGAGAAAGTAGAACACTTTCATTTCAACTTCACTCTGCAAAATCAGGTCCACAAGGAGGGGGAGTATATCCATGACAGGTACATTTATTTACTCATTTACAGCAGTACACGTCTCTCTGTCTTTATATAAATGATGTTTTATAGAATAAAGCACTATTGCAGGTAAATTACTTTAACTTTCCATGCAGGTTTATCGACATAGAAATAAGAAACGTGAAGTTTGAGGAATCACTCTTTGAGAACTGTTATTTTGAGGGCATCAGATCAACGGACACATTCTTTGAGAACTGCACTCTTAAAGACACAGTCTTCTACAATACTGGTACTCAATCCATACATCTTTTGTGTATCTATTATACATTAAGCTTCAGCCCGTTTGATTTCTGAATGATTATTTGGGGTTTCCTTTCATTAACTGACGCGTTTCTCGCAGACCTGTGGGAAGATTCCAAGTTCATTAACTGTAAGCTGGAAAATACAACATTTCTGCACCCCAAAATTGGCTGCCATCTAAACTTCCAAGAGGAAAATGACATCCTGATCTATCTAGTCAGCTTCCTGGGGAGTTTGTCGGTAATACCGGGCAACATCGTAGCAGGTCTATTAATGGATAAAATAGGACGATTAAAAATTATAGGTGAGTTGTCACACAAAACTGTTATGGCTTTGTCAATACCTTTCAATGGGTTTATAGTATCTAAATGAATTGTGTGTGTGTTTGCAGGGGGATCCATGTTAGCCGCCGCTGGTTGCACGTTCTTCCTGCTCCTGTGCTTCAGTCAGTGGGCTGTCGTCTTCTTCCAGTGCCTGTTCTTCGCAGCCGGTGCTGCAGCTTGGAACGGCATTGAGGTCGTCACAGTAGAGCTCTATCCAACCTCAAAAAGGTACAAAAGATCCATTAGACATCTCTGATACTTAATACAATTCATACAAGGAAGATGCCATTAAAAACAGCCTTTGAAAACTTTATTAAAATGACATTCACTTGTTAAACTACACACTCCCATTCAAAACTTTACACACTGTGCTCACTCATCCATCGTTTGCGTCCTCAGGGCCACAGCTTTCGGTGTGCTGAATGGCACATGTAAACTGGCAGCTGTCATCAGCACGTTCATCTTTGGCAAGGTAATCGGCATCACTAAGATCATCCCCATCATCCTGTCCTTCTCTTCGCTAGTGTGCGGAGGACTGCTAGCGTTTAAGTTACCTGAGACACGAGAGGTCATTCTTCAGTGAAAAAAGCCAAACTCCTCAAGGCCTCTGTGTTTGGTCCAGCTGGAAACTGGATGATCACGTGCTGGACTGCAAAAGGGCTGAATCATGTAAAGCAGATATGGTGTCATGCTTGAACCACTATACTGTAGTATTACAAGTCATAGCGCAGATATGTGACCTTGGAGCACAAAACTTAATTTTTGATAAGTAATATGCATTGCTAAGAACTTCATTTCCTCAATATTTTATTTTATTTATTTTTTGCACCCTCAGATTCCAGATTTTCAAATAGTTGTATCTCAGCCAGTCAGATCCCAGCAAACCATACATCAATGCATTCAATTTCCAAAATTGACCCTTATGACTGGTTTTGTGGTCCAGGGTCACATATTTGTTTAAAGTGTTCACAGAGGCTATATTTTGAGTAAGGTTTGGAAATATATTTGCAACACTTATACAAATGAATTAGATCTGAGCATCATTATGGAATTCCCTTTTTTATATTGAAACAATAACTTTTTAACTGTAAGTTCAACCTTTAAATGAGATCTCTGCATTTTACTTGTATTTAATATGTAAAAGATTTAGTTATGTTAGTTTTTTTGGTGCAAAAATCTTTACACCCACTTCATCTGCTCACCAGCTTTTAGTAATTCGCTAGTTTTTCTTGTGTTGTTTTTGCTAATACTGTGGTATACGCTTATTTCACATTAGATAATTATATTTTCACTGTGTTTTAACTCTAATGTTCTTGGATTCTCATCTTTTCACTTACTGTTTGTCATGCCTTTTAATTAGAAAATGATACAGAATGAAATTATTGTTTGTATGAGGCTAGATATTTTTACATTTGACTTATGTGAAGTACGCTCATTTCCGTTGAGAAAACATGTAGATTTTTAAACAAATGTGAATAGTTATTATGAAAGAATGGCTCAAAAAATTGAAGTCTTAAAAGTTCACTTTTGACCACAGAAAAGTTTATTCAAATAGATTTTATTTTAATAGGTCAGCAATGATTAAATGCTGTAAAAGGGCCTCGATAGCAAATTTTAACAACTTTATGTCAAATCTTTTTGTACTTGTTACAAATATGAAAAAATCTAATTGTTCTTCTGGTTTTGATGGTGTGAAAATAAAACATAAAACCTAATTTTACTTCTTTTTTCAGTGACTGATGTTCTTTCTCAGCACAATATATTAAAAATGGGAAAGAAAATGAGAAACAAGTGTTTTGGTCTTATTTTAAGTTCCCATGATTTTCTGTGAGCATGGAAAGGCACTTGTAAAAACAAAGCCAGGGCTCACGGATGAAACTGAAGTGTTAGACGCTGTAGAATCTACATTTGCTATTGTATTTCTAATGTTATCTATTTTATCAGTGAAGAAATTCATAAAGTCATTACTATTTAACGTTGGTGGAATATTTGAATCAGGTGGCGTCTGGTAATTTGTTAATTTAGCCACTGTGCTAAATAAAAACCTTGGATTGTTTTGGTTATTTTCAATGAGTTTGTGGATATGCTCTGCCCTAGCAGTTTTTAGAGCCTGTCTATACCTGGACATACTGTTTTTCCATGCAATTTTAAAAACTTCCAAGTTAGTTTTTCTCCATTTGCGTTCAAGACTACGAGTTACTTTCTTGAGAGAGTGAGTATTACTGTTATACCATGGCACAGTACGTTTTTCTCTAACCTTTTTCAATTTGATGGGGGCAACAGCTTCTAATGTATTAGAGAAAATAGTGCCCATGTTGTCAGTAATTTCGTCTAATTCATGTGTATTTTTGGGTACAAATAGCAGTTGAGATAGATCAGGCAGGTTATTTGCGAATCTGTCTTTGGTGGCTGGAACAATAGTTCTGCCCAGACGGTAACGCTGAGACATATAGTTAATATCAGTTATACGCAGCATGCACGATACAAGGAAATGGTCTGTAATATCATCACATTGGGGTACAATATCTATAGCAGTAAGATCGATTCCATGCGATATAATTAGATCTAGTGTATGATTAAAACGATGAGTGGGCCCGGTGACATTTTGCTTGACTCCAAAGGAGTTTATTAGGTCAGTAAACGCAAGTCCTAATGTATCATTTGCATTATCAACGTGAATATTAAAATCTCCCATGATTAGCGCCTTATCAACTGTAACTAGAAGGTCTGAGAGGAAATCTGCAAATTCTTTTAGGAATTCTGTATACGGCCCTGGTGGTCTATACACAGTAGCCAGAGCAAGAGATACATTAGACTTCTTTTGCATGTCTGACAGTGTAACATTTAGCAGAAGTATTTCAAAAGAGTTAAACCTGTATCCTGTTTTCTGGGTAACATTGAGAATATCACTATATATTGTTGCAACACCTCCTCCACGACCAGTCTGACGGGGCTCATGCTTATAACAGTAGTTTGGTGGAGTAGACTCATTTAGACCAAAATAATCATTTGGTTTTAGCCAGGTTTCAGTCAAGCAGAGTACATCAAAACTATTTTCTGTGATCATTTCATTTACAATAACTGCTTTGGGTGTGAGTGATCTAATATTTATGAGCCCAAACTTTAAAAATTGTTTTTGTTCATTTACTTTACATTTTTCTGGTTTAATTACGATGAGATTTTTTCTAGATCCTACATTATATTTTGACCTCACTATTCGGGGAACAGACACAGTCTTAATAGTTTTTACAGCACAAGTACTTTTATCATTTAAGCGGGTGGAACAAAACTCATCATAATAGTTATTAGAGAATTGTCTTACTAGTCACATGGAGCGAAGTGTCCTGGAGATGTTGTCAGAGAGCAGCTCCGCTCCGATTCTGCTGGGGTGTAATCCATCAGCGCGAAACAGCCTAGGACGCTCCCAGAAAAGATTCCAGTTATTAACAAATAGCAGTTTCTGTTCTTTACACCATGACAACAGCCATTCATTTAAAGCAAAAAGTCTACTGAACCTTTCGTGTCCTCGTCGATACGTGGGCAGTGGTCCTGACACGACGATCGTCGCCGCGGGCGTCGTGCCAGATTTTCACCAGATTTGCTTGATTATAAGTTGCTGTGCATTCTTGTAAAAGCTAAATATGCTATTTTATATTTCTTATATTCTTAAGTTTGTGGCTGCATAAAGTTTACCTCTAGTTATTCATTCAGAAAACCATCATTAGCATTATTTTTCACTGATGTCAAACAGGCAATTTGGATGTGCATTGATAGTTTTATTCTCTACTTAATAAATCTACTCTGTGATAAATTGGTTGTCATGTTTCATACCAAGGGTGTGAAATGCCCAATTTTGCTAGGTCTTGCCAGGCCACAGTAAAAATTTTATTTACTCAGTAAAAGTACAGTAACTAAAGTCAAAACTGATACAATGGAAATAACCAAAAGTGCAAATGGATTATCATGCATGCTCCCACTGCAAAAATAAGCACGAGGAGCAGATATTTTACTTGTGTTTCTGTGGGAGTTTGATAGAAGCTTGCAGAAGTGTGGAAAGATCACACACAGATGGCAGCTTCACTCATTCTACTGGAGTACGGAGGTGCCAAATCTAGCACGCTGCACATTCACTCTCACACCACAGAAACACAGAGAGGTCACAGCACACTGAGGTCAGAGGATCCATCCTCAAGAAGTGGATCTGGAAGATTTGAACAGTTATCTGGTTCTATTAGCTACATCTGTAAGGGCAAACTGGTCAAAAACGATTATGCTATGACAACAAATGCTCGTTTTTATTATTTGGAAACCTCAGTGTTGCTGACATGATAACATGATTGAAAGTTATTAGAAATGGATAAGTTGTTTGGTGGGACTGATTTAATTTTCTGGTGTGATTATGTTGACGTCATCACATCTGTTCATCGCAAACTTCTGCAGCTCTGTGAACTTTTATTTTATTTGAGATTGTATTATTATTTTCCTTTCGAGTATTTTATTTTTATTTTGGGGGGTCTGTATATACACTTTCTTTTTCTGCGTTCACATCATACGACATACGTCATCGCTAAGAACACACATTCTAAAAATGCGATTGAATTTTCCAGAATTCTTGTTCCGATTTGCGTTCAAGACTCTCCAGAAATTTAAAAGCATTTTTTCCAGATAAATCCAGTGTGAAGAATCAAGTCGACGGGTGACATTTAACAATCGCTCAGAATAATATAGAAAGCACATAGCAATTATTTTTTATTACATAAATGCAACATGGATTTTTATCATCTCCTAACTTTTTAGTGATAATCTGTACATTATACATGTAATAAATTGTGCGTTAATAGTTTAATCAATAAAATAAAATAAAATAAAATATGTACGTCTAAATAAAAAAGAAAAAAAGCTTTATAAAGTTATTTATAACTAGCCAAAACTGATCAATCATTAGTTTTTTTGTATTATGTACTCATTATCACTTTGAATCTGTGAATGAGACCCACTTCACTGACCGCAGTGACTATATCTACCACAAAACTGCAAAACTGGTCACCAGTCTGTGTGAATGTCACACCTCAAGTGCAGTCTACTAATGGAGTTTATTAAGCATCGTTAACCACAATTAAGGTCAATTATGCTGCTTAGCTCTTTGAAATACAACCCCATACAGACAGCAGGCTGCAGTTTTGAATTATTAGGCTGAGGATTGGGACCATATATTATTTATAACTTGCTGTAGGCTGCTTCTACTGAGAGTGGGAATCATCAAATGATTAAGCTCAACTGTTTTACCTTACTAGTTTAACCTAAATCTAAAAGATATAAAAATGCTACTGAAACAGTAAGCTGATTTGCTCAAGAGATATTTATTCTTACTATACAAGTTGAAAAAGTTGTGTTGCTTAATTTTTTTGTGGAAACCATAATGCATTTTTTTCAAGATTCTTCATTGATTAGAAAGTTCAGAACAGTCTTTGTTTTTATATCTTTTGAATTATTTAATAACTTTTTTTAAATCCTGTTTTTTTGTGAATGAGTTCCTTAGATCTATTAAAATCATTTTGATCATCGTTTGGTCAGTTGCACAAGATGAGTTTTCTGGGAGAGTAGCTGCACCAGTTTGTTGTTTAGAAGAGGAGTCAAAATTCACACCTCTGCTCCTGTGGCCTCTCCGAGTCTTTCCCAGACAGATCCAGGCCGAGTCCTGGGGTCTGCGAGACAGAGATGGCTACCCTAGGTCTGCAGAGGTGTCACCTCGCACCTCTGAGTCCAACATATAAACCTCCAGCCCGCAGTCCAGCCTTCATTCAATATGGAAAGCTTAAGCCACAGCCAGCAGAACCAGTGGAGCTGTTCAAGCTCAGAGTCCGAGTTTTACAGCATTTCCTCTCCAGACACCATCTCACCGGATCCATCCATGTACCGGGGCATCGCCCCATCCCACCGGGTGCAGCTTGCATGCTCAAAACCAGTCAAACCTGCAGGTGTCATCAAGAAGAAACGCAGATTAAGGCTGACGAACCCGAGCGAGCAAAGACAGAATGCCAGTGAGAAGGAGAAGCTGAGGATGAGGGATCTGACCAAAGCTCTCCACCATCTCAGGACCTACCTGCCTCCATCCGTGGCTCCCGTAGGCCAAACCCTGACCAAGATCGAAACGCTCCGGCTCACCATAAGCTACATCTCATTCCTGTCTTCTCAGCTGAGTCACGGTGAAGAAGAGCTGAACCACAGGAAGAACAGGAAGTCCAGCAGCTGCTCCTGTTCTCCAGAGATTGTTGGTTATTTTCAGTATATGGCTGGAGATTGGGTTGAGCAAGGACAAGGTGACAGTGACTTTGATGGACAGTATGAGGGTTGCTCTGGTCATGCAGAGCACTGTGATGAGATCAACATGGATCAGTGTGCTGGTTCCTCAAAGCAACATTCAACAGAGCAAAACTTCCAGTCACAACAGTGTGCTCAAACATCACAGACATACCAGGTATGTAAATACTGTTGGTATGTAAAAATGTTTTTTTTTTTTTTTTTTTTTTTTTTTTTTATGGATGATCAAATAATGATATATTTTAAGTATCATTTTTAAATGATTTAATTATATTGAAAAATGTATATTATATTATAATTACTATATAGATATTATAAATATATTTATTATCTAGTTATACATTTAAATATAATGTATTATATGCATGTATATATATTTGTGTGTCTGTGTGTGTGTTTGTGTGTGTGTGTGTGTGTGTGTGTGTATGAATTATAGAAATGAATATTATATAAATAGTACAGAAGCAGTAAAAAATGATATTAATATTTAGCTGAACTTGAACTAACTAGTTAAATTTAATTAATCTGAAATAAAATAAAAATAACTGGCAGATCCCTTGCAGTAACGCAGCTGATCCTCCAGGTGTCGCAAAACACCAGGTTGAAGATCATTGGCATATGTTCATATTTTTAGATATTGCAAGTGTATCTGGTCACTATTTTCAATGAATAAATACATGTTATAATAGGAAAATTAATAAAATTATTATTTGCTTGATAAGACAGCACACACACACACACACACACACACACACACACATATATATATATATATATATATTTATTATATTATATTATATATATAAATATAATATATATATATATATATATATATATATATATATATATATATATATATATATATATATATATATATATATATATATATATATATATATATATATATATATATATATATATATATATATATATATATATATATATATATATTTATCTATCAATATAGTCTAACTATCTTCATATATTTAACAAATATATTTCAAATATATTTATAGATGGCAAAATAATATCTGAATTCAGATAACACACACACACACACACACACACACATATCTGCACTTTTATGCTCTGCATTTTTATGTATATAAAACACTATTCTTGCACTTCTGGTTAGATGCTAACTGCATTTCATTAGCTCTGTACTTGTACTCTGCATAATGTCAATAAAGTTGAATCTAATCTAATCTAATATATATATATATATATATATAATATATATATATATATTGTTATGAGCACACACTAAACACAAGGCAATTTGTCTTACTTTGAAAAAATAATGCCACAAGCACGGTCATGCAATTAACTGTTGAAAATGAACAAATCAAGCACACAAATTTATTTGAAAGAACTGTACTCTAACCAATTATGTATTTAATCCTCTGTTTCAGGTTTATGACAGAAACTTTGGCTATCATCTTGTTCCTCAAGCTTACTGGAGCTGACTGCAAAAACGTCTACATCACACCCAATGCAAGACTGGTGCCTTCTACTGTAGTGTGTACAGTAAATGGATATTGCTGTTTGGCTTGTGAAAGCAATAAATGTGATTCAAAGTTAATCCTATTATTCTTATAATTTAAGATATATGTGTTATCCTTGTCCATCCTATGTAAATACAAAACTATATTTGATATGTATTTATAATAAAACATGCATTATTAAAATAAGTTTCTCTTTTCCTGTTCTTTTTCTTGTTCTCTATACACTGGTGTTTCAGTCATGTTGACTACAATGAAAAATATATAATATATTTTACAACACGTGTCCTATCAGGTAATGAAAAGTTGTCCACACACTTGTGGTCTTCATCCTCACTTGAACACTTGGGCCAAATACAGGAAATAAGTAATTTAAGTAGTCAAATGATCAAGTGCAAAGACTGCAATTGTGGGTATTTGGAATAGGCATGTGCGTGGTGTTTATCCAGTCCTTTGTGATTCATAGTAAGGAAAACGTTACGTTTTGCGCCCCTCTATTGGTCATCTGACAACATTCACTAACAGTGTTGACATACAGCTTTATCATAAATTGGCCATTGTAATTGGCACAAAATTTAATTAATATACTGGTCAGTTATATTTTTAGATGTCAATCAGGTATGCTCAGCTATAACATGACAAAATAATATTTTGTCGCTGTAAATCACTTGTGGTTTGGGTTGCTAACTTTCTACCACCTAAATGTGGGAACTACATGTCCCACCATGCACCTCAACTATTTCCGGATTCAGGATCGCGTCAGTTAAAAAGTCCAACCTGCCACCAGATGGCAGTAACGTCCGACTAAAATAACCTCTTAGCGCCTACGTACTAAGAAGTAAAAATAAACACACTTCGTTCTTATTTTATCTAAATTGACTGTTGACAACAAAAGACATGGTTTAACCTGTTAACTGTCACTCACATTTTTGAACATAGACCTGAAAGTGCATGATCCAAACCTTTATTTTTTTAATTCATGACTGAAAACATTTCGTAACATGGTTTTGATGTACCATTTTCATGGTAATGCAATGTTTGAATTTAAAATGGGGTTCAAACTCAAAGGATGAATTTTGAGGTGTTAAGTTTTCAAGTGATATATAATTTCTAATGATTTCTAAAATGTGATAGAGAAAAAGGCGACAAAGAAGATTTTTTTTAAACAAAGGTCAGAACTCCTGTTATGATGTAGGTTTTTGGGGTTCACTCTTGCCATAAATTAATCTACTTCTCCTACATAATTTTTAACAATTAAAAAAAAAAAGGTAAAATATCTATTTAGGAGTCTTAGACATTTCCAACAATATATAGTTTGTCATGATTAGATTAGGATTTAATTTTTAATATGAAGTAAACGTAGGCGTCTCACCGAGGGGCCCGGTGACAGTTAACAGGTTTGAAGTTTGTTTTACATGTAACATAGTTATAGTCACTGCCGCAGCGTAACTTTGTGACCATGTCAGTCAGTAACTGTGATGTGGCAAATGCTATCAAAAGTTTCAACATTTACAATATGAACAAATAATATCAAACACAGGCCTATTTACATGAGTGAAAGCATAGCCAAAGTTCGTTACTGATCGTCATATTAATAAACAAACGTTTTCCATCAAGTTTAGGTCTACTTGCAAGCAGACAAATGATTACCAATAACGTTAATTACAGACAAATATTATCAAAAGTATTTCTGGTAGACAGTAAATCTGACACAGTTGTTGATCTTTTTTTATATAGCTGTCGAGAAAAATGTCAGACACTGACCTCTTCATCAGCTTGAATGAGATATGTGACCCTAGAGCACAAAACCAGTCATAAGGGTCAATGTTCTGAAACTGAGATTTATAGGAATAAATAAGCTTTCCATTGATGTATGGTTTGTTAGAATCTGACAATATTTGGCCGAGATACAACTATTTGAAAATCTGGAATCTGAGGGTGCAAAACAATCTAAATACTGAGAAAATCAACTTTTAAGTGTTCCAAATGAAGTTCTTAGCAATGCATATAACTAATCAATAATTACTTTTGATATATTTACAGAAGTAAATTTACAAAATATCTTCATGGAGCATGACCTTTACTTAATATCCTAATGATTTTTGGCAAAAGAGAAAAATCGATCATTTAAACTTTTATAAAAAGCTGTTTATTCATTGTAAAGTAAGTTTCATGGATCAGACAAACAAATCTTCTGTCAGATGCAGTTGAAGATAAGTGCCTGAGAATAACGCCTTGTTGTGATTCAATATTTGCTGTCAGATTAGATTATGTTGTCAGTCTGTCAGTGTCATTATTACTTTTTATAGTACTTGAGATCGAATAAATACAGCCTGGGTGATTATTATAGATCTGCAAACAAACAATCTGGGATTTTACCAATCCCAAACGTTTGATCAATAGTGTACATTTTGTCAGGTTTCTGGGCCTATGTTCTTTCTTTCTAACCTTAGCACCATGTAAACACTATGGTAAACATTCAGTACCGTGGTATATATCCAAATATCACCACATGATTGTACTGCCAAACTATTTAATTCTCAGAAGTAATACATTTGAACTACTGTTCAGGCTTCCACAGAAAACAAAGTAAAATGTTTGGGAAAAATCGATGGAAATTTGATTTGGTTTTTTGTTCGTCTGTAGTTAAATAACTATTCCTAATGGATGTTTACCGCTTGTTGGAAGATATTTCACCCTCATTGGCTGTTTCCATGTTAGCCGGTGCACAATGTATTGCCACTAGATTGTCTGTTATTTTCTGATTATCTTGTACTGAGTGAAGCTGGCACAGAGGTGCATCTTTATAACCAAGCAAATGTGACATTTCCTGGTTGATTTGAACTAAAGCAATAACTAGAGAGGAAATTACTTTGACCTCTGATCACAGATATTGTTTATATTGTAAATTGTAGTGTATTCCATCCAAGCATGATCCTTCAGATGTGATGTGTATTCAGTCTGTGACAAGTGAAGCCTATTGCTGCTAATGAAGTTCATCTGACTGTGAAAAGCCTGTTCACGCCATAAAATCTAGCCTCAAACCTAGTTGTTGAGACCCCCCCCTCACAATACTCATGTCCTAATGTGAGCGAGTTGCATTTTAAATGCATAGAACAGTTGTATGTGAATTACAGTAAATTGTGGAATTAGCCCACAAAGTTTATTTTGCCAGCTTGTGAGGGATATTTGATGTGCAAATCCCAATGTCAAATACACACATTCAGCTCTTTCATCTTGGAAGGCAAATACACAATTAAAATGTGTGAATGTATAACAATCACGTGTTAATCGGCTCATAATCACTTGGGTGTTAAACAAAGTTGGAGGAAATCCCCCAAATTAAAGGGTTAGCTCACCTAAAGAAAATCAGATTTCCTGAAAACGAGATATTCACTGGGAAAGATTTGGAGAAATTGAACATTACATCACTTGCTCACCAGTGGATCCTCTGCAGTGAATGCCTTCAAAATGAGTCTAAGCTGATTAAATATCACATTAACTCTATAATTTAGGCATTTTAAAATGGAAACCCTTGTTTCTGACCAAAATAGTCCTCATCCATATCCATATTCATCAATAGGCCATAATCTATAATAATGCTTTGTGCAGTGAAAAAGTCCATGCCCTGTTGCCCTCTCACATCAAAGCCCACCAACATTTTTTTTACTATTTTGGACTGTTTTTGCTTGTAAACAATACTTGGTTTGTGTATATTTCTCTCCTGATTCAGATACAATTACTTTTTTCAGTGGAGAAAGCAGTATTATGGATAAAGAACTGGAAGTTAAAACATCTTTATGATGAATTTGTTTCTTACAAACTTTGTAATTTGTTTCTTTCCACTTCACAAGATGGAATGGAGTAGTAGGGATTACTTGTAAATTACTGTAATGTTTTTATCAGCTGTTTGGACTCTTATTCTGACATCACCCATTCACTGCACATGATCCATTGGTGAGCAACTGATGTAATGCTAAATTTATCCAAATCTCTTCTGATGAAGAATCAAACTTGTCTACATCTTGCATGGCCCGAGGGTGACTAAATTGTCATCAAATATTTATTCTTGGATGAAATATTCCTCAAAGTTTTGTTAGAAACCCTCTTATTCTGGTTTTCCAATCTCGTATCTGCAATCTACAGTCACATGCGAGTTCAAATAGTGCTAAAAAGCAGCATGTCTGTCAGGACTAGTGTTTTTCTGGTGAAGTCCCTGAGAACTTTCTGAACTAACACCATAAACATTTCCGAGGTGTGACCTCACACCTTTGATCAGGAAATTACACAGTCTTCTTAGTTAAAACTGACATTTAAAATGAAACTAATACATAATTTGTGATCATATTCATTTTTGCACATCGCTGAGAACTTTTGGATAACATTGCAACATATTATGTTGATATCTATGTATATGTATGTCTCTGTTGAAGCAGGAGTCAAATATGACACTTCTGTTTGTGGGAACTCCAGTCACTGATCTCATCCACCACCATCATCTGCTTCATCACTACAGGAGCCCTAAGAAGGTGTCATTTTCAGACCCGTGAGGTCAAAACTTCATGTCTAGCTATGAATGTAATCAGAATGGTGTTAATCATGGTAACCTGAAGGAGCAGGTGTGACGTGGTTGTGTTTTTCTCATGCTCCTCTCCTCACATATTTTGATGGAAGCCAGACTTACTGATGAACTAAGTCTTAACTGTTGGTAGAGCTACTGCGGTTGTTATTCCGGGAATGATTTGGATTTGTAATCTGAGATGCAATCAGCAGTAAATTAGCATTGACCTTGAAAAGCCCAGGGCCTCAGGAGTCATGAGATCATCAGGAAAATACACACAAACACAATAAAAGTTCTTCGTTATGGTTGATCAGCTTCAGACAAAGTGCAGCGCTGAAGCCAATGGTGCATGTTAACATAGCATAGCATTTCAACACTAGCTTTGTTCTGAGTAGATGACAAAAAACATGGGCATCAAGATTTATGTAAAAATGTATTAATGGAAAGTGATGTAACTGGTCATTAAATGTTTTTCAGTATTTTTATCATATTTTAGCTTTATTTCAGTTCACTTAAATAGTATTTTGTTGTGAAAAATAAAAAAATAAATGTTATTTTAATCATTTTAAAAATACAATTTTCAAGTTTAGTGTGTGAAATTGCAAGATGTATAGTCTATAGCATGTGTATCGAGTTAGTTACATCTTTTTTTAAATTTCGGGTTCAGTAATATATATATATATATATTTATAATTTTTTTTTTTTTTTTTTTTTAAGAAGTCTCTCATGTTCTACAAGGCAGCATTTATTTGATCTAGAAGTCAAAAATATTATTACAAATATTATTAAAGTGTTAGAATTTAAAATAACTTTTATATTTGAAAATATTGTAAACTGGTAGTGTATATATAGGCATTAAGATTTATGTAAAAAAAAAAAAAAAAAAAAAAAAAAAAGGATCCTATAGTTAGTATGTAACTAGTATAATTACTATAAATGTGAACCTGGAGCATAAAGCCAGTCTTAAGTTGCTGGGGTATATTCTTAGCAATAGCCAAAAATACATTATATGGGACAAAATTATTGATTTCTCTTATTTAAACGTGCAAGGGTTGTGTGCTCAGGATGTTTCTGGTCCTCACACCTCACATCTGAGGCAGGAGAAGCTGCTCTTTCCCACAGACCCCCTACTTCTGGTGTCACTTCTCCTCTCAAGTACTGACTGGGATCCTCTGAGGTGCCAAATCGCACCTCACGGAGGATATATACAGGAAGAACACGGTCCACCAGCAACCACAACCTCATTCAGCAGAGACCTTCTTAACACTATAGCCATGGATACCTCCAGCTCTTCTCTTCAGGTCCAAGACAGCGGCGTTTTCCTGTTTGACTGTGAGAACCTTCTGGATCAGAGCTACACCGTATCAGATGTGGGCTACTACAGCGCCTGCAGCAGCCTTTCTCCAGCCTCTTCCACAGATTCCTGTGGCTTCTCCCCTCCGGCTTACCCTTGTGGAGTGGGACAGGACATAGCCCAGATCATCCCACACCACAGCATCACCAGCCAGGAGAAGAGCAAGGTCCAGACACCCAAGAGAACCGGGCGGCCAAGGTCAAAATTCCCTGGAGTGAAGCGGCAGACCGCAAGTGAGCGGGAGAAGCTGAGGATGAGGGATCTGACCAAAGCTCTTCATCACCTCAGGTCATACCTGCCTCCATCAGTGGCTCCTGTTGGAAAAACCTTAACTAAGATCGAGACACTGCGACTTACTATCCAGTACATCTCCTGCCTTTCTGCTCAGCTCGAACTCAGTGAAGACGAGGTTAATCATGGAGCTAAGGCCGAGGTCAATGCTGCATCAACCAACTTTGACAGCTTCACCGTGACCCCTTCAGTTCCTCAAAGTTTACCAGCTCAGCAGTTCCCATCTATGACCTGTTATCAGGTATGTACATTGTACTTCAACATGGTTTAGATACTATTTTAAATAATATTACTAAATATTTTGTAAATTTGTCGTAAATGTAGACTCATATAGGCAATATTGTAATTTAAGTGTTTTTAAATATAACTTAGTTTCTATTTTTATATTTTCCATTTTTATTAGCATTTTTATTAGCAATTATTTTTTGTTTTAAAGTTACTTAACTATAATAAACCTGGTTGTTATGCTGTTATATTTCTAAATTAACTTTTAATAATAATAATTATTAAATTCTTTGTATTTAAAAAATTGAATCAAATAATAATAATAATAAAAATGTCATTATAATAATTTGATCTATATTTTATTTTTCCAGACTCAGAATCCAATCGAAGGCGAACTCCTGTCCTTCCCAGCTCAGGATTGTTGGTTTCTCGAGCAACACAATTTCTTCCAGGGACAGCGCTGATCAAAGCAGACTGAAACGCACAATCTGAATACAAATATTAATGTGTGTAAGATAATGAAAAGGAAATACTTTATATTTGTATATATGTTTGTACAGCTATTTATATTTTTCTATGTTTAAAAATATATTAATATTTATGAATTGTAGGTTTTCTGGCAAATAAAGACTTGAAAAATCTTACATCAGTTTTGTGTTTTAAACATTACATACAAATTATTTCAATATTATTAAACAATGTACACCATAAAACAGTTCATTAAGCAGCATCCTAATGAGGGACAGCTGTGATGGTCATTCCACGTTGTAATTCACACATTTAAGGAAACACCCCTGTAGAGCAAGCATTAAAGTGGACAGGAGAGTAAACTAACTCTCACAGGTGAGATCCTTTAATACCCCTCAGACTGTAAACAAAGCTCTGCGGGGCTCTTCTTCTGAAATGCAAGGTCTGATGCCTCTTTCAAGCTAAAATGATAAACTGACGTGATTTTTCCTAATATCTTAAAGGGTTATAGGATGCCTTGAGAGTGAAACATTGGCTAATTATCATTTTTGGCTGATTTAACCCTTTAAATTGTCTTTCATCTGGTCTAGAGGAATTAGGAAAAGTTCACCCAAAAACAAAAAATTGTGTGTTTGTTAGAAACGAAAAAAATCATTATGTCATTTGAAACCATCACTTCTGACCAAAACATGAGTCCATAATCCATAATAATGCGTCTTCCATTCTGATGGCACCCATTCACTGCACAGGATCCATTGTTAAGCAAGTGATGTAATGCTAAATTTCTTTAAGTCTATTCCAAAATCATCTACATCTTTGATGGCCTGAAGATGAGTACATTTTCAGCAAATTTGACATTTTGGGTAAACTATTCCTTTAAGTACACATAGTGCCAACAACAAGGCAACGTGAATGAGAATCTCATGGTCCCACGTCAGATTGCACAACAACACAAAAACCTTTTTGTGTCAGTTTATTAAAGACATTAATTGCACCATTAGTGACGTGAGTGACAGCTGTTCTACAGTGTGCATTTATAGTATGCAGTAAAAGTTGTAAGAGTCTTAAAGGTGACAAGTCTACAGCTGCTTTCAGACATCATAATAATGAAATCACTTCCTCACACTCTCTTCCTCCCATTTGTGCAGTCTTGTCTACTTCCTCTGTTGGGCCCCTAATGACACAGAAGAATTAACCACGTTCACAATCAAACAAACGTTTTGATTTGAGGCCGACTTTCCTAAAAAGAAAATGTACATTCTAAAGGCAATTAAGAAATGTTGAATCTTGAATGACAGAACAATATGACTGGTGATTATAAACAAAATATTTTTGATGTTTATTTGCAAAATATTTAAATGCATACAAATATATATTTGTTTTCTTAGCAAAAGAAGAACAGCGTAATAAAATACTGCAAAATATTTTGTGATCTAATTTAATAATCAGAGGCACAGAACAGCTAATTATCAAACTTGATTATAAAATGCCTGTATTTTCAAAATATAAATATATGTAATACTTAGCAAGTATTAAAATATTATACACAAATGGTCATAATGAGAGTGTGTTTAGTCTGACTGTTCAATCAGCCAGTTCATCACTTGCTCTTTGTTTTCAGATATCCATTTAATGTTGGCTCTTGTTTGTTCAATGGCCTGCTCTATTGCCTTCACACCAAAACTAAAATTACTTGCTGCAATGTCCTCTTTAAATCGCTGCAACTGTGAGAAAGAAATGGACAAGTACACACATTTACATATTTTCTATATGTCATGTCTACCACACATCTCAAGAAAAGAAAGGAAAATAGAATAAAGGATCACAACAATATTAGCTAATCTTAAGTTTAAATTTAAGATAAAAATATGACATATTTGCTACTGTTTAAAAGTCTGAGGTCACTACGATTTTTGAAATATGAATAATTAGGAATAATTTTTATTCAGCAAAGATTAATTAAATTGCGCAAAAGTTACAGTAAAGACATTTATATGTTGCAAAATATTTCTATTTTGAATGAACTTTCTATTCATCAAAGAATCCTAAAAAAATATTAAAATAGCTTTACCATCATAGGAATAAGGGACATTTTAAAATATATTACAGATATATTACAGTAGAAAATCATTTTTTTTAAATGCAGTAGTATTACACAATATTACGTTGTTTTTCTTTTTGTTTTTTTTTTAAATAAAATAAACAGTGTGTAGCCTTGGTGAATAATATAAGAGACTTTCAAAAAAAAAGGAAAAGAAAAGATTAATCGTACAGACCCTAAACATTTAAACAGCAGTGTAATAATATTTCTTTTGCATTTGCAAATACAAGCTCTTCTTCAAATAGCACGAACCTGTTGCAGTTCAAATTCTGTGGAAAACTTTTCTGTGATGCATTTAATCAGTTTTCCAATAAAGAAGGATCCTTCATCAAAACTATGGAGATCACATGATAGAAAATGTTAGTAGAGACTATAAATATACATTTAGAAAGAAAGAAGGAAATACAGTACTTACTCCTTAGTTATATGCTCCCAGTTTGCTCTCACATAGTCCCAAACCAACGGCTGTCCTATTCCATTACCTGCGATATACACAATGGCGTAGGTAATGTCCTGCTTCCTGATCAGGTTTGGATCTATTGAGTATTTCAGGTACCTTTAGAAAACCGGAGACAATTAAATGAGACTTAGTTAAACAAATAAAATAAATTCATTCAAATAAACTTGCATCATGTAAAATATAAGCTATGTACTGTACTTCCATTCAAAAATTTGGGTCAGTAAGATTTATTATTTTTGAAAGAAGCTTATGCTCATCAAAGCTGCATTTATTTATTCATAAAATTTTTAAAATTCAAAATAACTGTTTTCTATTTGAATACATTTTAAAATGTAATTTTTCCTGCAAAGCAAAGCTGAATTTTCAGCATCATTACTCCAGGCTTCAGAAATTCTAATAAGCGGCTATACTGCTTAATACCTTTTGGACACATGTTTGTTTCTTTGATTTAATAGAAAAGTAAAAAAAAAAAAAACACAACAGCATTTAGTTGAAAAAAAAATGTATTTACTGTCACTTTTGTTAAATTTAATGCATCTTTACTGAATAAAAGTATGAATTTTAGGTAGGTAATGATTTAAGATGTAGTATACATGACTCACCTGTTTAACAGCCAGGGCTCTTTAGTGCATGAGAGACCATATAACAGTTTCTCTGCCTCTGCAGCAATGGTACTGTTCTTGAACATCTGCCATCCGAAATCCCACTCCTCAACACCTCCAGCGGCGATGGCATTACAGTACACAGCCACCTTCAGATTTGAGGGAATTCTTGAGTGGGGGAAAAGAAATCAAACCGAAATAAACACAACTGAACTGAACCAAACCAGAAAGATCTGAAGTGAGCTGGCTTAAATTAAACTGAGCATTATCTGAATGAGCATTGCTAGAAAGATCCTAAATATTTGTATTTATATTTATATTTTAATTCTGAACTAAACTAAAATCAATGGACATAAAAAGAGCTTAACTGGCACTCAATTGAATTGAACTCCCAATAAAATGATTTAAAAATAACTAGTAATAAATGAACTAGCTTGAACTTAAATCTGACTCGAATCTAATAATATGTATTAACTGTACTAAACTAAAATCAATGGTATGGACAGACCTAGAAAAAGCTGAACTGGCTTGAACTGAATTAGGAGTGGAACTGAACTGAACTCCCATAAACATTAAAAAGAACTAGAAAGAAGCTAACTGAAATAGCTTGAAATGAATTCTAACTTGAATTAAACTAAAATCAAGAGCTAAACTGACTTGAACTGCACTGAATAGAAAACCGATTAGCTGAACTAAACTAAAAATCAATGGTACAAAAAGACCTTGAAAGAGATGAACTGGCTTGAACTGAATTGAGAGTAGAACTGAATCACTGAACTGAGCTGAATTTGCCGAATAAGAATTAATAAATATGAATAAATGAGAAAGCTGATTGGAACTGAATTCAGAGTTCAGGCTTAGAGAAGCATTTTCCATACGGGCTCGTGTCAGGGTTCTTCATCCACTGTCTGTACCACATTCTAGTGAGCTCTGAACATCCCTTCACTCCGGTTTTGCAGGCCAATGAGATTGCATTAATTTGGTTGTATCTATAAACAGAAGTCACACAAACCATACAATATTTCAGTTTCCCTTTCCCGCATATTCCCTTTTATCACAGTGAACATCGCTTGTATTGCTAATTCTTATGCAAAAACTGAAATGAATTAAACTCTCATAAGTGACCCTGGACTACAAAACCAGTCATAAGGGTCAATTCTCAAAATGTATACATCAACTGAAAATAAAGAAGCTTTCCACTGATGTATGGTTTGTTATGATAAACCATATACAATATTTGGCCGAGATACAACTATTTGAAAATCTGGAATCTGAGGGTGTAAAAAAATCAATATACTGAGAAAATCGCCTTTAAAGCTGTTCAAATGAAGTTCTTAGCAATACATTTTACTAATGAAAAATTAAGTTTTGATATATTTACAGTAGGAAATTTACAAAATGTGTTCATGGAAAATTTTATGCTTTTTGGCATAAAAGAGAAATCGATAATTTTGACCTATACAATGTTTTTTATTTTTGCCTATTTCTAAAAATATACCCCGTGCTCCAGGTTCACATATGTTATGCAACCTCTCAGTTATAAGGAGAGTTTAAAGGGGTCATATATTACTTATTATTTATTTTTTTCTTTCCACTGAAGTCCACTTCATTTTTTAACCCGTAATAAACTCTTTTGTTTTTTATAATGATATTCCACCCCAGACTCTGAACCTTACAATTAAACGAGTTGTTTTTGCGGTTGTGCCTATATGACATTTATGTAAACATCGTCTTTGCATATAAAATTACTTATGGGTTTACACAAGCTCTGACAGACTTTCCCTCACTTTATTCATATTTACCACATTTGTCTTGTGTTTATGAATAGTGTTTCCTCATTACCTCAGTGTGGTAAAGTTGATGTGTATTTGAAGGTGGTCATTTCTTCTTGTGGTCTGTCTGACGTAAGTACAGAACAAGCTGCTTAGTTTCAATAAACTGTTCTTTTTTACTGAGGAGAACGTTTTATAGTACTCTTTAATATCCAAAAATCAATAACTATTTGATTTATCATGATGTGACCCCTTTAAAACTCTTCACAACAGCTTTAAGTTTGTGCTTATAGAAGTAAAGCGTATAACTGGCTGTGGTAACACATTGTGGTGGTACTAAAGTCATATTTAGAATAAACTGTAAAAAAGTGATCATGTATTTACTGGTCCATGTATCTTGGGGGTTTCTGAGTCCAGTTTGATGTGATAACTTTGAAGTGGTCAAAAAGAGGTTGCGCCTTTCTCCGCAGGTAAGTCTGGAGTGGTTTAAAGAAATGCATAAATGATAAAATAAGTTATAAAATGAGCATTCTCTGTGTACTGAATTTTTTATTGTGTAATCTGCATGTAATATCAATATTTTTTGTAATACATAAACGAACATACCTGCAAAGGTCCATAGACTTCTGTTCGGTCAAACATAAGGAAAAAGTACTGTAAATTTCTTATGGCAGATTCCCACGGTATGTACTCCTTCTCCTCGTAGAGATACTTGGTTGTTCTCAGAGCCAAGGTTATGTTGATTATCTCTGCCCTATGAATAATCAGATTTCCAATTATTTTATTATTTACAGCAAGATAATTTTTTGATGAAATGGATGCCCTGAGAAATTGTCCATTGATGAAATATCTTTGCAGCGAAGAGCTTACCTCGCTAAATTAAATGCATCATCGATTATCTGGCCCCTATTAAGAACTGGAATAACCTATGTGAAAAGAAGGCAAAATCAAATGTTATATTATGTTATTATTTATTATATGTATATTATATCAAGTTACTAGTAAATATCATTTATAATTATACATTAGAACAATTCAGAACTTCAAAATGATAAAGTAGAACAATAGATGTTATAAAGATTGTAATACACTAGTCAACATTTGAAGTTGATCAAAGTTGTCCTAAAAAACCAAACTGTGTTTTTGTCTTAAGACAACTTTGATGAACTTTTTTGATCCACTTCAAATGTTCACTACTATATTTGATATTACATAACCATATACTTTTGTTAAAGTTTTGCTAAATTAATCATTTTTCATGATCACTTTAAACTGATTATTCTCTGGATTTTATTCAGGTATGCTACTTTGGAGCTTAATGTTTTTAATTACTTTAAAGATAATGAGACACCTACTTCATGATCTGAATTCAGTTGTGTGAGGAGACGTTCCCAGTTCTGGGGATCATAATTAACCCTGTAGTATCCCGTGACATTCAGGTTGGCCAATAACCAGTCAGTTTCAGTCTTCATGGGCTCATATGAAGCTGTTTTATTAAGCAGCCAGTGCTGGCCCATGTTAATGCCACTCTTCATCCATGTGATTGGCACAAACCATTCATAACTGCAATCAGTTTTGAACATACACACCGTATACTTTAAAAGGACAGTACTGTGTTGGCACATTTGTCAGTTTAAACATACTTGTAGTCAGACGGCTTGTCCACTACTGCCTCTGCGTGTATCAGGAAGTGCTGCTGAGTGATACTTCCTGTTCGAGTGTCAATAGTTACTACAGGAAAACCCATCTGAAGAATCCAGCGATTCATAATTTCATTTATTGAGGCTGGGAGCTGGATGCTTGAATCTGCATCTACAATCTGAAAAAGATGTATAATGAAATATAATGAAAATTACACTAAGATTTATTTAGGGATTCCATTGCATCAATTGTGTAACTTACTTCCTGCAGTTTTCCCCAAAGATCTGTGTAAACAGTGTTGCTGTATGCATACTCATGCAAATAGTTCTGTGGAATTAATGCATGGGCTTTAGTCTGAGAATAAGTCACTCAAAAAGTCACATTAATGCATCATAAAATAACTCTTCAGACATACATGAAGTCCATTAGCAAAGATAGACTCTGTCAGAAACTCAGACAGCATTCTCAGTATTGCAGCCCCCTGAAATGACAACAATTTAGCATGAACTAAAACACTGCAATACGACACTGCTTAACAGTGTTGTTTCTGGCACATGATGAAAACCTTGCTATATGTGATGGTATCAAATAACTGATCGATTTGCTCCGGTGTGATGACTTCATCCTCTCGTGAAGAAAGCGGGTGGGAGGAAACAAGAGCGTCAACGCCAAACGCGCTCTGAACCTGTTGCTGCACCATCAGATCTTTCTTCAGGAGAGAGAAGAGAAAAGACAACACCTCACTTTAATATATTCATAATAATTGAAAAAATGATATGTTATCAATCTACTTGATATAGATTACTTTTTTGTACTCTGTATCAGGATCAACTAACGGCTTCACTTTGCTCATGAATATTAATTAAGTTACGTTACGTTACGTTCGCGTAGAAGCAGCAGGTCTGGCGTTAAAAAAAGATGTTGATAATTAGTTAGCAAATGAAGAAATCTTACTATTTTGAGTGTACGGTTCACGAATGAACTTCACAGAACTTTACTAAGCTTTGTCTGTATTTATTGGGGCGCTAGTAGAGGACGTTTTTCGTTGGAAATCAAGCAGGCATAGAATAAAAATGTGACGTAACTATTTTTAACGTGATACTAAATCGGTTCAGGACGAAAGACGCTAAACAGAACTAAAAATCCAATTAAACACAATTGAAATGTAGGTTAAAACCATAAAGTGTCTAAAAATGCCCCATAGCTGTTATAAATCAATAAAAAAAAAGCATCGGCGTTCACTGGTCATGGAAAAAAACGACCAATCGCAGTGTGACTCCATCTGCATACGTTAAGATCAAAGACTTTAGAATACCTTGAAGAGACTTTGGTAAGATGCATTACAGACTTAAAATCTAAATAGAGCCTTCTGATTTCTAGTGTAATGTTATTGTTAGCTATATTTTGTGAACATAGACATGATTTCCAAATGTGAATAGAGTGAATAAAAACTTACAATATTCCAGGTGGGCTCAGCATAATCTGCTCCAAGATATGAAACATAATTTGCAAAACCTTCATTGAGCCACAGGTCGTTCCACCATCTCATGGTCACAAGGTTCCCAAACCACTAGACAATAATTTGTCTCACATAAATGAGTTACATAATTTAGATGTAGTTAAATAACACAAGTTTTTAGAGAGAGAGAGAGGTTCTCCATATACCATGTGTGCTAATTCATGTGTAATTACAGTGACCACCCATTCTTTATCTTCATTAGAGGACACTTTAGGATCGTAGAAAAGCGATAGCTCTCTGTAAGTGACCAGACCCCAGTTTTCCATGGCTCCAGCAGCGAAATCAGGCAGTGCGATTTGGTCTAGGGAATGGAAAGTATGAGTCTGACCGCTTTTTTTCCCCCAATGGTCCAGTATTAATGGATTGAGACACAAAGATTGGAATGAGCTTGCATGTTTAAACTCTCACCTGATTTGGATAGGGGGTATGTGGTGTTGTAATAGTTTTCGAAATACTTCAAAATAGGCAATGTCACTTTAAGGGCATAATCTCCCTGACCACTTTCAATGGCTTCTCTACGTCCCCATATTCTGATCTAAAAAAGAAATAAATAAAGTTACACATTTGGTGGAAATCACTAATTGATTATGTAATAAAAATCAATACATTTAATATACGTTTTTAACTTGTTATCCACATTAACAATACATCTGTTAGAGGAAAAAAGGGTGTAAAGAGAGTGAATATATCTTGATTTCTACCAAAATATTGGCCTCCGGGGGGGAGCGTATGCTGGTAAATTCACTGACAACAAAGGCCAGCAGATATGTCGACATTTTTTCAGTTGGCTCAAATCTGGTCTGTAAAACCTCTTGATTATCTATGGTGATGCTTTCAGTGCCTAAAGGGAAGATCAGAACATGAGTGAAGATGTAAAACATGTCCACAGATAAATCCATTCAATATACTCTTGTGTACAGTTGGGGTCTTAATGATTTTGTGTTTTTGAAAGAAGTCTGTGATTTATGCAGTTTTAGTTGATTAAAAATACAGCAAAAACACTAATATTGGGAAATTATAATGTAATTTAAAATTGCTATTTACAGTTTAAATCTATTTTAAAAATTAATTTATTCCTGTGAAGCAAAGCTGAATTTTCAGCATCATTACTCCAGTCTTCAGTGTCACCTGATCCTTCAGAAATCATTCTAATATGATGATTTCCTGCTCAATAACTATTTCTTACTATTATTAAAGTTGAACATAGTTGTATTACAAAATATTTTTGTGGAAACTACAATGCATGTTTTTTCTTTGATAAATAGAAAGTTCAAAAGAACAACATTTATTTGATTTTTTTTTCAGTATAATAAATGACTTTAATGTCACTTTTGCTTGATTTGATCATGTATCCTTGACTAAAACTGAACAGCTGAATAATAATTTCTTAAAAAACTTTTGAACAGTATATAGAAATAATAAACATATTAAAAATAATTGTTTAGGATTTTAAAATGTACATTTTGTCTGTGATTATATAACATGCACGGAAAAATATATGGCCTCAATAAGTGATTAAAGAGCAGGTTATAAACTACCAAACAATCAAAGCTACCGTTTTATAACTTTGGAAAAACTTTAATGAAGCTAAAATAATTGGTAAGGTCTTTCAAAAGATTTGTGAGCTCAGAAACTCAGATTGTTATGTCTCTTTTATTGTTAAGACTGTGATGTGGTTTATTATTATTTAAAAAAAAATACTAAAAGTCATGTCTTAAGATATAGTATGCACCCCATTGAATTTAGAAGCATATTATCATGCCTTCAACAGAATATCTATTACACTTGTTATTGATGTGATCACTAACCCAGCTCCATGCCGTTAGAAAGGGCCACAGTTCCAGGAGGGTGGAGGAGAGTCAGATGGAAGACAGCCTTCATTGACGGCTCATCAAAGCAGGGGAAAGCGTTCCGGGCGGCAGTGGGCTGCATTTGTGTTGCGGCGACAACTCTGCCAAAATGAAGTTAAGTGTGTAGGAAGTAGTAGAACAGCTTGCAAAAGTCTTCATAAATGTTTTGTTCAAAATTCAGTGTGCAATTCAATGGAAACATTAATTACACCTAGTAATGAATTTACATTTTACATGTACATTTATGCATTTAGCAGACACTTTTATCCAATATTCAGTAATAATAATAATAATAACAATTCAATAATTACAAAAAATATAAAGCAGTAGCTTGTGGTGTAATAAAATCACAATTTTAATTTTGCTTTTAAATTAAACATTAGTTTACTTGCATTGTTGCTGCTGCAGTTTATGTACCTCCGGACGCTAATGCTAACGTGGCTATGAAAGAACTTTGTGCTGCTCAGGCCACCACAAACTCTCAGATCAACATTGACAATTACACCAACTCTGTCCTGGAGCACATCAACAGATGTGTGAGCAGAGTGACCACACACAAAAAATAAAACATTTTCCCAATCAGAAGCCCTGGATGAACAGAGAGGCAGACACACTCTTGCAGTTTAAATCTAGATTAAAGACCCATCTCTTTAACCTGGCATACACATAACATACTAATATGCTTTTATTATCCAAATCCGTTAAAGGATTTTTAGGCTGCATTAATTAGGTAAACCGGAACCGGAAACACTTCCCATAACAACCTATGTACTTGCTTCATCATTAGAAGAATGGCATCTATGCTAATATTTGTCTGTTTCTCTCTTGTTCCGAGGTCACCGTGGCCACCAGATCCAGTCTGTGTCCAGATCAGAGGGTCACTGCAGTCACCCGGATCCAGTACGTACCCAGACCAGATGCTGGATCAGCACCTAGAAAGGACCTCTACATCCCTGAAAGACAGCGGAGACCAGGACAACTAGAGCCCCAGATACAGATCCCCTGTAAAGACCTTGTCTCAGAGGAGCACCAGGACAAGACCACAGGAAACAGATGATTCTTCTGCACAATCTGACTTTGCTGCAGCCTGGAATTGAACTACTGGTTTCGTCTGGTCAGAGGAGAACTGGCCCCCCAACTGAGCCTGGTTTCTCCCAAGTTTTTTTCTCCATTCTGTCACCGATGGAGTTTCGGTTCCTTGCCGCTGTCGCCTCTGGCTTGCTTAGTTGGGGACACTTCATCTACAGCGATATCGTTGACTTGATTGCAAATAAATGCACAGACACTATTTAACTGAACAGAGATGACATAACTGAATCCAATGATGAACTGCCTTTAACTATCATTTTTGCATTATTGACACTGTTTTCCTAATGAATGTTGTTCAGTTGCTTTGACGCAATGTATTTTGTTTAAAGCGCTATATAAATAAAGGTGACATTGACATTGACATTGCTATTAGCAAATTACAAACCCTGCACCCGGATGGAGCCTTTATTGTTGCTGGGGACTTCAATCACTGCACTTTAAGATCTGTTCTCCCTAAATTTCATCAAAATGTCTCCTGCACTACAAGGGTACATAAAACACTGGACCACATTTATACTAATGTGACTGATGCCTACAAAGTCACACCCCTCCCCCATCTGGGTCAGTCTGACCACCTCTCTTTGTTCCTGCTCCCCAAGTATACCCCGGTTATCAAATGTGTGAAACCTACAACAAGGACTGTTTAAATCTGGCTGGAAGGTGCTGACTCCACTCTTCAACATCAATTCCAGCACACAGACTGGAGTGAGTTTGCTGCCCAGGCCACCACAAACTCTCAGATCAACATTGACAATTACACCAACTCTGTCCTGGAGCACATCAACAGATGTGTGAGCAGAGTGACCACACACAAAAAATAAAACATTTTCCCAATCAGAAGCCCTGGATGAACAGAGAGGTTCGCCTCCTGCTCAAAGCAAGAGATGCAGCCTTCAGGTCTGGAGACCGGGAGGCTTACAGCTCAGCCAGAGCCAACCTGATGAAGGGTATCTGCCAGGCTAAACTCAAACATAAACAGAGGATTGAAGAACACTTCAATTCTTCAGACCCCCGGCTAATGTGGCAAGGCATACAATCTATCACAGATTACAAACCACCTAACTCTGTGCCCCCCTCCAGCTCTGCCTCCCTCCCAGACGAGCTCAATCACTTTTATGCTCGTTTTGATCAAAATAATAAGGAGATCTCACTCAAAGCTGAGCATCATCCCAGTGAACTGCCTCTCACACTCTCCACATCAGATGTTTACTCCACTCTGCGTAAAGTAAATGGACGGAAAGCAGCTGGCCCTGACGGAATACCTGGTCGTGTGCTTAAAGCCTGTGCGGAGCAGCTGGCTGAGGTCTTCACGGACATTTTCAATCTGTCCCTGGCCCAAACAACGGTCCCCACTTGCTTCAAAACCTCCACCATCGTGCCTGTACCGAAGCACTCCACTGCCTCGGTCCCTAATGACTTCCGTCCTGTTGCACTCACCCCCATCATTGCCAAGTGCTTTGAGAAACTGGTTGCATCCCACTTAAAATCCTGTCTCCCTGCTACATTAGACCCATTCCAATTTGCCTATCGCAACAATAGGTCAACAGAGGACGCCATCTCAACAGCACTTCACTCTGCCCTCACCCACCTGGACAGTCAGAACACACATGTGAGATTGCTGTTCATAGATTTCAGTTCTGCATTTAATACGGTAATCCCCTCCAAGCTGATCTCCAAGCTCAGCCATCTTGGAATCAGCACACCCATCTGCAACTGGATTCTAGATTTTCTGACTAACAGACCTCAGTCAGGATCCTTGCTGAATTCTACCGCTATACCATTGAGAGCATACTCACAGACTGCATCTCAGTATGGTACAGCAATTGCTCTGCATCTGACCGCAAAGCACTCCAGCGGGTGTGGTGAAAACTGCTCAATGGATCACCGGCACCCAGTTAACTTCCATCGAGAACATTTATCAGAAGCTTTGTCTGGGCAGGGCAAGAAACATCATCAAGGATGCCTCTCATCCTAACCATGGACTTTTCACCCTCCTTCCATCTGGCAGGCGTTACAGGAGTCTACTCTCTCGAACTAGTAGGCTCAGGAAGAGCTTCTTCCCCGAGGCTGTGACACTTCTGAACTCCACACCACCAATCAAACCTGCACCTGCTCTTTTACTGCACTGGTCACAGTACTTTACATACATTATTTGCACTATTCATATTTTGCACAGACTGCACATGGTTAAAGCTATTACACTATAAACTGTCTAAAGTTGTTACTGTACAAGCACAGTAAACGATTTCTACAAAAAATATCATTGCACTACTGTTTTTTTGCATATAATACATTGTTCAACAATACTTTTGCACACTCATCCAACTGTATTTATTACCACTGTTCTCACGTTCCTGCTATTCATAATGTATATATAATCCTTCATTGCTCTGTTCATAATGTACATGCAATCCCTACATTGCATTCATATTTATATTCTGTATATACTCTGATCAATATTGTATATAGCAACTCCACTGTACATTCTGTATATCATAGCCTTACTTACTCTGCACTTTTATGAATATAAAACACTATATTCTTGCACTTCTTGTTAGATGCTAACTGCATTTTATTAGCTCTGTACTTGTACTCTGCATAATGACAATAAAGTTGAATCTAATCTAATCTAAATTAAATAATTATTTCCTAATTTTTTGGAATTCTCTAATTCATGTATTGCCCTGATATTGAGATACAAAAAATATTTGTACATTTTAAAATTTCTTATACCACAGTACAAATTAATAATTGAACTTATAAAAATCTAAAAGATTATTAAACATTTTTGGAAAAAAAGCAGTGTGTGTTACAGGACCTAATATACTATTCCTTTATACATAAGTATGCTCTAAACAGTTTTATAGTTATTTTTATATTTATACAATTATTACTATAGATTAATTGATTAGTATTATAAGTTTTTACTTTGATGTTGACTACAAAAGCTGTAAAATGCAAACATTTCAACCCTTTCTTAGCAAAGTAATGCCAGTAGTCATCTTACTTTTTTACACCATTTTCTGTGTATTGGCTTCTGTAAAATCCTCCTAGATCATCTGACAGCTCTCCACGGAATTCTGTGTAGAGCCAGTAGGATTTTCCAACTTGTAGTTTTCCTTTCAGCTGAATCACCATGAACTGTGTTTGTGTTTGAAACCAGGTCTTTAGTATGGCTGGAGCGCTTGTCCCTCCCAAACCCGTCAGCTTGGCATGGTGCCTCTCCGAGGTCAAGGTGAAGTTCAGCTCATTGGAATGAATAAGGATCAGGTTGGTCTCCTTCACACATGTGAACGCAACTCCAGATGTCCCATAGAAAATGTACATGCCCTGCTCGTCCGGCACCAACCGAGGCCAAAGCGTCAAATTGTAGTACTCCGGAAAAAGGGCGTCAGGCAGTCTGTACTGGTCCCAGGACTCGTTCGACGGGGCTGAGGTTCTCTGGGGTGCTGCAGTCGTCACCATGCGGGTCCCGTCTATGGCATTTACCTTGTTTTTCCATTTCTCTTGAGCATAAACAACTGACAATGCAAAAATGGTGAGGACGGCCCCAGCGCCCAACCCAAATAGCACAAACCCTTGAGGCTTACTAATGTAAAAGCCTTTCCCCATGGCCGCAGAGTTAAAATGAAGTATCAGGAGATGTTGTCAGGAGTTAATGATGGGGCCGGAACAGGATCAAGTCTATGCAGACAGTCATGAAGCGTGTGTGATTAAATGGTGTTGACTGCGATGAATCATGCTGTGGTCGTATCCATGCCACTTCTGAGAAAAACAGTTACTAATGCTCTACATGTTTGCATAGTTCTCATTTTTAAATCAAGAAAACAATGGCAAATATGTCTTTATACTTCACATTTGACTTGACTTTGCATATGACTTTTGTTTGCCAAGTTAAACTGGGACACAGGGCTTATTAGCGATCGCTTTAGGGTAATTACATTTCTCTTGAGTCTTCCAAGTGCTTTATACCCATTCCAAGTTAATATTTCAAATGTTATGAAACGGTCTCATGGTGTTCGTGTGGTTATGACAGAGAATTGCATAGAAAAACAATCTAATGGATGTCACCAAGCAGCACTTTATCTTTTAACGTATTCTGAGGTTACTTGTTCAGTGTGTCATGATGACAGTGTATAAGCGCGTTGAGAAATGAGGAAAATGCACACTAAAATACACAGATGCAGTTACACAGCTTGAAACAATGATTTCAAAATGTTTCTACAACTTAATTATTTATTTAAGATAAAAAAGACAAAGATATACATGTTTCAAAAAAGGCCTTAAAAACAGTAACCACCTACCATTTAAAAGTTTGTGGTCAGTAAAAAGTCTCTTATGCTCACCAAGGCTACGATTATTATTATTATTTAAAAAAATACAGTAAAACTGTGACATATTATTACAATTTAAAATAACTATTTTCCATTTTAATATATTATAAAATGTAATTTATTCCTCTGATGGAAATGCTGAATTTTTAGCTGCTCAGGGTAACATATTTGATTATTAACAATGTCGAAAACATTTGTGCTGCTTAATATTATTCGCCGACAACATGATTCTTTTATTTTCAGGGTATCGAATATAACATTCAGAAGAACAGTAGTTATTTTAAATGCCTTTACTGTCACTTTGTTCAGTTTATTTCACTTGCTGAATAGAAGTATTAGGGCCAGATTTACTAAACATGGCAAATTAGCAATAGAGCGCAATTTCGTAAAAGCATCGATGGGAGGGGAAACTTCCAACTTGTGGTCAATGCACACATTAAAGATCACAGATGCAGCCAGATCATAATGACCAGCACAATCTACCAAGAGCAGTGCTTTTTTTCGTAGCTTTTTTGGGCGTTAAATATAGGTGCAAATACCAGTAATTTGACGAGGACAAACATTGGTAAATCAGGCTGCGTTAAGGTGAAAAAGTTGCGTTTTTCCTGAAAGGGAAACTCCTAAAAAATGCATATTCAATAAGGTGCAAAAATAATTGTGTCCACGCCTTTTCAGCGCTAATTCGTCACTGCGGGTCTTTAGTAAATTCTGAAATATTATTTTAATGCCAAAAGATGGTTTGCGCTGGAGCGAGCTGTTTGTAAATCTGGCCTTTAAAAAATTTACTGACCCTAAACTTTTGAGTGGTCGTGTATTTTTATACTTTTTAAGGGCAGCATATTTAAAAAAAAATGCTAAATCCAGTCAATAGCAAGTTAATAAAACGCTGAATAGAATCTTACATTGTATGTAGAAAATATTAGTGTGGTTGCCCATACACAATTGTTTTTGTGTGTGCATAGCTATACGGTTGCTTGGATGCTACTTAGTCAGCTCATAACAACAGCTTTTCCAGGCACTAAATATGGCTTGGATCATATGTAAGTCTAATGGACCTCCACTCGAAATGTTGAGAAACATATAACAAACGTCTCCTGAACAACCTGCATGATTTGAGGTATGAATGATGTCCATAGCAGATATTGTGCTGGATAAGTATGAGTATGAGCAATAACAACAATAATAGTGATGCTTAGTTTAGCAACACCACTAATTATACACACATTCTGAAACAGGTTCCCTGCTTTTTCAATACTGAGGGATCCATTGTCAGTGTAGTCTCTTATGTAAATCCATCCTCATGTGTATCCGAGTTATGTGAACTGGTGGTTAAATATCAGAGCGCAGTCTCCAGGAGGGGCTGCTCCTTGGGTAAAAACATCCTGCCAAAATGCTGTTAGCATCCATTCATTTTAATTCCATCAGGTTACAGGATGATGAATTCATGTGAGGCTGGAGGCGTCCTGCAACACACACACACACACACACACACACACACATGATGAATAATAGGAATAGTACACCCAAAATGTACATTCTGTCATATTCATTCCCATTTATAAGTTTGGGTATTACTAAAAACTCTTATGCTCACCAAGCCTGCATTTATAAACAGTTGTATTGTTGAATATAACTGAAATGTATATATTTTTCTGTTTCCAGTTTCAGGGTATTCAAAATTGCCCTTTTGTGTCTCACAGGAGAAAAATCATATAAGTTTGAATGATATGAGGGTGAGTAAGTGATGACAGAATGATCATTTTTTAACTTAAGAGCATCCAGCTGAAATAATACTTGAACTTACTCTGATCTCAAGGCACACAGATGTGAGTATTACACTGATTCTGAAAGGAACCACTGAAGAACCGGTTCCTTGTTCTCCGCCAGCCACTTAATCTTGGCTGTTGTCTTCTCGATGGCCTGCTGCAACGCTTGAGTTCCCGAGCCGAATCCAGTCTCAGCGTTATCCTTTTGGAAGCGTTTTAACTGAACAAAGACAGCGAGGATTTTACACTTAAGTCAGGTTATGTCTTATAAGCCTCTTACTGTATATAATGCATGCAATAGATTTTTGCTGTGTGGGTTGTAAGGTCAAAGGTCATGTACCTGACTGAGTTCAAATGGTGTGCAGAATCTATAGGTGATGTCACTAATCAGTCTGGAGAAACTGAATGATCCTGTGCCGTACCTGTTGAGTAATACCAAAAGTATGTTATTTTACATATTTTTCTCTTTCTTTCTCTTTGTGTGTGTGTGTGTGTTATGGTATTTGGCATACTTACATTTTAAAGAAATAGTCCCAGTTTGCCCGGACAAAATCCCATGCCAAATGTTGGCCAATAATATTACTGGCAATGTACCCAATGGTAGAAGTGGCGTCCTGTTTGCGTATCTTTTCTGGGTTCATAGTGTATTCCAGGTACCTTATTACAATTTACAAGTTAAACTCCACAGTTCCTGGAGTACTACAATGCATCTACACAAATTGTTCAAAAATACATTACAATTGCATTTCAGACAGGCGATGACTTGAACACACAATTTCTATAATAAACATGTTTATGATTTCTGAATTAAAATTATTTTTGATATTTGTTTTACGGAGCTTTAAGTACCAAAAAAAAATGGATTCCCTCTTAAAAAGTAAAATTAAAAGATTAAAAAATCGGGGTTTTGTCATAATCTTGTCATAAAAAAGAACATTGCATAATAAGGATATGAATAATAAGCTATATTAGTATTTGAAAAAAAAAAAAAAAAACATTGTTGTGTTAAGAGGTTTTGTTGTCATAAACGATGAAACTTGAAATGATGAAGGATGCTTAAAAATATCAGAACATGATGTACGAGGTAGGTTCTGTTCAGGTTTGTTATGTATAACCCCAAAAATGTGTTCGTCATTCGAACGTTTCTAAGAACTTGAGTGTTAATATAAGTAGTTTGAATTGAATTTATTTTAGACATCATGTCTTTGACCCTTATGCTTTCCCAGAGCTACCTGTTCAGTAACCAGGGCACTTTGGTGCAGGCCAGAGCCGATCTCAGTTTAACAGCTTCAGCTGCGACTGTGGCCTTCTGGAACATTTGCCAGCCGAAGTTCCACTCTTCTGCACCACCTGCAGCGATGGCATTACAGTACACCGTCGACCTCAGGTTAGGATGAATCCTGGAATCAATGGAATTTTTTTTTCATTACTTATTTCATCATAAATGCTGCACCGATAAATGAAATGTTGTACTATTTAAAATAGAAGAAGAAAAAAAAACAGGTATTAAATTAATTTGTTCACTTTATAAAACTAAGGTTCATTTCCTCCACTGATATTGAGTGTCAAGCACTTGAAACTTCTCAAAAACACTTCATATATTGTACAATACAACATTTCGAAGAGCTGGTACTTTAAAGGAACAGGTGATATAAGTTACTAATCTCTAAATTGCTTTAGACATGGTAGACAATCATCCACATAGGAAATAGCTTAATTAAGGTTTGCACTCACGTATTGTTATGAGGATTCTGCATCCATTTTTTGAACCAACTCCTAGTCAGTTCTCTGCATCCCTCCACACCGGTGCTGCAGGCTAGAGACAGCGAAATGATCTGTGTGAACCTGAGGACAAAAAAATAGCTTATTATTAAACATAACTTTATCTATATAAAGCCAATTGAGTCTGGGAAGCATGTGATTTATGAAAGATATGTCCTTACTGATCAGTGTGGCCAGAGGGAACTGTTGTCCAGTTTGAGCTGATAGTCCCAAAATATTCAAATAATGGTTTGATTTGCTTCTTAAGATAAACCTAAAATAAATACAAACAACAGTTCCTGTAATCTATCTTTTTTACTTCAGTTTTTATTATAAAAATGAGATTTAACCAACCTGCATGGCACCATAAACTTCACTGCGATCGAACAACTGAAAAAAATAGTTCAGATTTCGAAGTGCCGCCTCCCATGGAATGTATTCCCGCTCACGCAAGAGATATTTAGTTGTTCTCAAAGCAAGCGTGATGTTTATAATGGATGCTCTGGAGAAAAAAATTATAATATATATATATATAGCAGCATTTCATAAAAAATATAGTAAAATCAGTAATATTGTGAAATATTAAAACAGTTTAAAGTAGTTGTTTTCTATTTTAAAATGTAATTCCTTCCTGTGTTAGCAAAGTGTAATTATTAGCAGCCATTACTTAATTTTTCAACATTTCTTATAATTATCGATGTGGAAAACAGTTGTGCTGCTTATTATTTTTGTGGAAAATGTAAAACATAATTTTTTGTTTCAGGAAGAGAAAGAACAGTTTTTTTTATTTAATGCACCCTATCTAAATAAAAGTATTAATTTCTTAAAAAAAAAAAGAAAAAACACAAATCACAAAATTTTGAATGATAGTGTGCATGCAATGTGCAATAATTCTCACCTTGCCAGATTAAATGCATCATCCAAAATCTGAGCTCTGTTAACCACAGGTATCACCTATATAAAGAGAAGACATTTAAATATTTTTTATGTCTTTTTGGCCCTTTTGAGACTGCTCTTTCTCATAATTTTCATGCAGGACCTGGTGATCGGACTCCATTTGGCTGATAAGTCGCTCCCAGTTCCCAAGGTCGTAGTTCACTCTGAAGTATCCCGACAAATTGAGGTTGGCCAGCACCCATTCATTTTTGGTGACTTTCATGGGTTCGTGAAGAGCTTAGAGCAGATAAAACAAGGTAATATTTCATACAGTATCTCCATGCAAGGAGAAAACATATCATTTGACAGCAAGTTAACAGTATTGGCAGTGCAAAGACAAAATGAATACATGCATCTTTATACAAGGGCCAGTAGATAACCACCAAGCAACAACCCTGCATTGTGACGACCAGTTTCACATGGTCAAACACTTTTCTGTTGGTCTTCAGTAAAGGTAAAAGCAAATGCATGCACTCAAAGCTTTCTCTCGGGCCAGAATAGTTTTGTAAGCTTCTAAAAACAAATCTAATTCATAAATCCATGTTTCATGCATCTCCAGCTCCCTGTAGAATCCCGAGTAAGATTTGACTCTTTGTCTACTACAGATTGGCCGAATGCCCTTGCGTTGGAGTGAAGAGATGCATAACTTTAAGAACCGAGTGACCTGCGATTTTATTGGCTGAGCGAGAGTGTGCAAGGCTTGTTGCAAGATCTTGAGGTAGATGAAAAGTATAAAGTGACTTAACAAGGTTTAATGTACCTGATTTCTGCAGAAGCCACAGCTGGTCCTGCACCTGGTGTTTCTTCATCCATTTGATGGGTACAAACCATTCATAACTGAGGTTTAACACAGCAGTTAGACTTATAAGAAAGGTTTTCAGAGGATCTGGAAATGTTAGATTGCAGTGATGATGTTTGACAACATACTTGAATTCAGATTTCCTATCCACCACTGCTTGAGGCTCTAGAAGAAAGTGCTTTTGGCTGACGTTCCCTGTTCGAGTGTCGATAGTGATTACTGGGAAACCCATCTGTAGTATCCAGCGGTTCATGATCTCATGAACACTATGTGGTAGTTTCACTCCTGGAGTTTGAACTACTGCCTGGTTAGTAAAAAATGAACAGTTCCTTAAATGTTTACAGTGTTTACTACACCACATACTGTAGGGCTTGATTTTCAGAACGTTTGACTGATTTACGATTTCTATTTATTTATTTAACTAGTCAACTATGTAACATGACTAAAGTATTATTTTCTTTACTAAAAATCTAGTTAAAAAAAAGCTTCCAATTGCAGCACAGTGGATGTAGAACAAATTCACTTGTTATAAGTGGAAAATATGCATGAAATTGTACAAACACACATATTGTACAAGTTTGTTTTAAAGACAGTTATGCACACAGCCCGTTTCTGCCACTGCGATTGGTTATCTCAAAGTCCTGATGTTTTTGTTTCACAGTTGTGAGTTTGTATCTCGCAATTCTAACTTTATAACTCGCATTATATAAAAATATTTTTCTCAGAATTGTGAGATATAATCTCACAAGCCAATCTTCTTACAATTGCGATTTGTGAGCTCTCACAGTTCTTTTTTTTTCAGAATTAAGAGATATAAAATCACAATTGCAAATTATAAAGTCTGAATCGCAAGACATAAACAGACTTTTTTGCATTTCTTAATTTTTTCTTAGTATTGTGAGATATAAACACATTTGCGAATTATAAAGTCAGAATTGTGAGATGTAAACTTGCAATTGCGAGAAAAAACATCAGAATTGCGAGATATAAACGGACTTTGTTCATGCAGTTTAGACTTTTTTTCTCAGCATTGTGAGATATGAACTCACAATTGCAAATTATATTGGGAGATGTAAACTTGCAATTGTGAGAAAAACATCAGAATTGTGACAAAATTATATCTTGCAATTCTCTTTTTTTTCTTAGATTTGCAAGATTGCGAGAAAACTCGCAATTGCGAGATATAAACTTTTTTCTTGCAATTCTGACTTTTTCTGAATTGTGAGATGTAAACTCACAATTATGAGTTGTAAAGTCCAAATCCTTAAAATTGCGAGTGTATATCTCGCAATTATGATTTTATAGCACACAATTATGATTTTTATGCCATGCAGTACTAACTTGCAATTGTCCATCTTTACCGCATATAAATCTGCGGCAGTTAAACAGCCCACCTTTTGAAGATGGTCCCAGAGATCTGTATACACTGAGCTTCCAAAAGCAAACTGCTTCAGATAGTTCTGCAGCAGAAGAACAACACAACAATACTATTAGGTCATGAAATACGGCACGAAAGTTGCATGAACTCTGGAACTTGTTCAAAAACAGGAAGGTACAGTAAGGCTTACACCAAGTCCTTTGGCAAACACCGGCTCTGTCAGGAATTCAGAGAGCATTTTAAGCACTGCAGCTCCCTATAATGACAAACATATGAAAGGCATTTATCTCCGACTGGATTGAAACTACCATGACTGCTTTATGACTTTATTTGCAACCTCTCAAGAGTGTTGGTCTTTTGAAATTCCACAATATTAGTGTTCAAGCTGACACTTAACAAAAAGATCCAAAACATGTTTTTTTTTTTTACAATGTTCCATGTATTTAGAATCTATTGCTAGTCCATTGTTATCCAGATGCTTGAGTGTTATTATTGTTTCTTTAGGCACTGTTAAGTTGCTAGCTGTCATGATAATGCAGTAGATTTTTATACCTTGCTGTAGGATATGGTGTTGAACATTTCGCTGATTTCTGAGGGTGTGTTGACCTCCCCCTCCTTTCGGGAGAGGGGGTGAGAGGAAGTCAAGCCATCCACAGCAAACGCACTTTGCAGGTCGTACAGAATGATCTGGTCTTTCTGGCGAGGGACGGAGTCGATTGTCAATTACATGTTACAAGGTGTGTCTTTTCAACACATTTCTGAACAACAACATGCAGTAATACATCATCCTCTCTCAAAGGTGAAGTGTGTAACTTCAGCACCACTAGTGGCTATAAACAGAACTGCAGAAATAATTCATGTTTCCAGGTTTACCAAGGTGGTTTGTTTGTTGGCAAACTTGACATTTTCACTATTTATTTTTTTCATTCATTCATTTTTCATTTAATTAAATAAATATTGTATGTCATATATTTTTCGAGTTTACTAAGTGCTTGTGTGTTAGAAATAAATAAATCAATAAATCAGGTTCACCAAGAACTCATTTGACCTTATTTAGTCATTCATTCATATATTTATTTATAAATTTCCCAAAACAATTGCCGAATGAATTAATGAATGTTTCAGATTAACCTAGAACTTGTTAAAGTAAATAGGCACTGTTTTTATGTTGCTTGCAAACACAACTTGATTTTGTCAGAATACATGGCTATTTCTAAATGACCATCAAGGGAGAAAGACACTGTTTGGCCTGGGTGATGTAGTTACAGCATCCACCAGCAGGACTATCTGCTTCCAACCAGCCAGAGCTTTGCTTAAACAAACTCACAGATGTTTTGAAAGCATCTACAGATTATCTTTAGTTGTTTCTGTTCATGAAATTGGAATGGAGAAAGTACGTACATGTTTCAACTTTAAACACAGGCACGTTTTTCTACACGATGTAAGAGCCTTGATGATTATTTAATAGTGTGAGAGGTTAATTATCTAGGGATCATCTTGAAATTATTTAAAAGTGAGGGATTATTTCACAAAAAAATCCTCTGAATGATGTTCTTACCATGTTCCAGGTGGGCTCAGCATAATCAGCGCCCAGATACTCCACGTATGAAGCGAACCCCTCGTTCAGCCAGAGATCATTCCACCATTTCAGCGTCACAAGGTTTCCAAACCACTGGAAGACACATAAATCACATGGCAAACCATGCAAAACAAAAAGTACTCTGAGTCCCCTTTACAGGGCCTAGACGTACCATGTGAGCCAGCTCGTGAGAAACCACAGTCAAAATCCTCTGCTTGTTGCCATTGGCAGACGTCCACGGATCGTATAGAAGAGCCGTCTCTCTGTAAGTGACAAGACCCCAGTTTTCCATGGCTCCTGAGTTAAAGTCAGGCAATGCAATCTGGTCTAAGAAAACAGGAGGATAACCACTTATTCTACTGTTTTTTTGAAGGGAAACTGTATTATTTTTTATCATGAATGAAGCTGATCATACCTGACTTAGAAAGCGGATAGCTAGTGTTGTAATATTTCTCAAAGAACTCCAGTATTGGCTGAGTGATTTTAAGCGCATAGTTCCCTTGTCCGTCATCAATGGCTTTTTTTCTTGCCCATATTCTTACCTTTGACAAGCCAAACAAGTAGATTTCTTATAACTTCACGTCTATACCATATTCCTCTTCATAAATTTATAAATTGATGCAGAGGCCCTACCAAAACTCCCTTCTTGTCTTTAACACTGATGTACTTAAAATCACTGACAACAAACGCGATGAGATATGTTGACATCTTCTTTGTGGGTCCAAATATCGTTCTGGCAACTTCTGTTCCATTGATGATGACATTTTCTGTTTCTAAGATGAAAAAAAAAAGAAATTAATATTTAAGAAAATGCAAGGGATAACATTTTTGTTCAAAATATAATTATTTACATTTATGTTATTTGCCTTTAACATTTAAATTCCGCATAATTAGAAATCGGTATATTGAGTAAGTGAATATAGGCTAATTAAATATATTAAATAAGTCCATTTTAATTCCATATCATTAAACATGTCGATCACTGGCCTATGGTCCACAGCATTTAGTTTTGCAATCGAAAAGCAAGGGATATGTTAGAAAATCTTGACAGGGTTTAATTAAACGCTGTTTTGATTTGAAATTGGCCCTGCAAGCAAAACATGTTTTGAGGCAAAAGTTTGCCTTTTTTGCTCATGTTCAAATAGTCAAGATTTGAAGCTGAAGGCAGTTGAGGGAATAACTGCAAGGGGAAACAAACACAGCTGAAATGAATGCCAACATCAGGAGGACAGATGTTGTCGAATGTCACATAATCTGCAGACTCAAAAACTCATAACTCAAAAAACCACACATGACTTGCAAACAAATATGCAAAGTTTGCACTTTAAGTGAATAATTCATTAGTCATCATCACTTTATTTTTTTCTTAACAGTGTTGGAGGTAACGCATTACAAGTAATGTGAGTTACGTAATCAGATTACCTTTTTCAAGTAACTAGTAAAGTAACGCATTACTTTTTAATTCGCAAGAAAATACCTGAGTTACTTTTTCAAAAAAGTCTTTCGTCCCCATATTGGGAGAAATCGGAAGTGCAGAGGCATTGTGTGCGCTGTGTGAATATTATATATTTCTAGACTTAATGTGAATGTGCATTAATTCATCGCACTCACAAAAAAAAAAAACAGATTTAGTATTCAACAAAATTAATGAAAACAGTGAAATGCAAAATTAAAAAATGTTAAATAACACAAATGTATCTAATCCCATTTTATTAACTAATGTCTTTGCTGCTGACCTTTGATCCAGTTCAACCATAATACTAATAAGCAAAAATGACTTTAGATAAACTAACAATTGCGCTTCATTGTATTTTTGTCTTTTTTTTTAACCTTCTTCTGTGTTTTACTGTACAGACGTGAATTTACTTTTTCCTCAGCCTGAGGTCTATTCGTTACACTTTTTTGGTGTGAAAGGGCTTTTACATTTGCTATAAATATAACTTATTATATTAAAAACAATCAAGCCCTGCTCATATTGAAAAAGTAACGTGTAATGTAATGGAAACTTTCAATAAAAAGTAACTAAGTAATGTAATTAGTTACTTTTAGGGAGTGACGCAATATAGTAATGCAATACTTTTAAAAGTAAATTTCCCCAACACTGGTTCTTAACCCATAACTCTCTCTTCCATGGTTTACAGATTTTTGAATATCCTGCTCTATTTTGCTGTGCTTTTTTGTTGTTGTTGTAATGGACTGAAATTGAAGTCCTTATTCACTGAAACCCGTCCTCACTGCAGCAGCTCTCAGATCAAATATGGTGTCTATTCACCTATTTTGTAGGCTATGATACACAGCTATATATGGCTTCAGAAGGCTTGGTGTATCACAAGTCTTAGACTTTTTAATGATATTTTATGGCGTTTTATTTTGTGATCTTTAAACACCCAGTTCCCTTTAACTTCCATGAGAGAAAAAAAAAGAAAAAAGAAAACATTTCTATATAAGTGTGGGCTCTTTTCATTTTTAAATACACTAAAATCTGGCCCAGGAAGTGATTATGGATCAAATAAACAATTATGGGGCCATCTTGTGGTCTAAGAGGGAGAAAGTAAACAAAAACAAAAAGCTGAAAACATTTTATGAACAATTTAATGTCTTTAGTATAATTATTTATTGTTAATTTGTTGTAATTTTGGTTAATTTTATTCTTTATTTGATTTGACTTTTGTTAATGTATTAAAATTTTAAGTTAATAATGTTTATATATATATATATATAAGTAAATTATGTTTTGGAGGTTGAAACTATTGCAAAATCTTATAGTAAAATTTGCAGGTGACAGTTGAATCCTACAATCTCCGATGGGCCTGAAAATCTTGTTTAGGGGAGCACATACAGATTCGGTCTTTCATTGAGCACAAATACAAAGTAATTAGTTTAGGTTTAGTGATGGATTGATTGTCTTACTAATTTCTTGGCTGTTTGACAGTGCTGTCTTTTCCAGGTCATGGATGAGCGTCATATGAAACACAGCTTTCATGCCAGGTTCATCAAAACATGGGAAAGCTTTTCTAGCGTAAGTGCCCTGCATCTGAGTGATGGCAATAATTCTGCAAAACACAAGAGCAGTTCAAGGGTCATTGGATCACAAAACTATAAACTCAGATCAATTTCAGAAAGAATTAATACCATGTTTTGTGCAGTTGCACTTATAAATACATTGAATTACTTTTTGTTTGTCAGTGAGAGGTCATATTTCTAAATTTAAATGATCTAGAATGTTTTTCTAAGTAAAAAGTTTTTGAAAGTAACAACATCAAATAAATTATTTTTAGTAACAAGTCACGTCTTGATTTAATTGCATTATAGAAATATCAAACCAAGTGGCTTTTATTTTTAAATATAGCACAAGTAAACAGCAAAACAGATTTTTTTTTATTTTTAAATGATACAACAATAGATATATTACCATTCAGTGTAATATTGTGAAATAGTATTACAATTCAAAATAACTTTTATATTTAATATGTTTTAAAATATAAAATTATAATTATCAATTTTGAAAACAATTGTGCTTATTATTTTTATACATTTGGTGAAATCTTAATCTTTTCTTTCACTGTTATTTGATGAGCAGAAATTTCAAAAGAGAATCATGTGTTTGAAATAACATTAATAACATTCACATTGTAACATTACACATGTGTTCCCTATGCAATGTATGCAATATATCCCTATATGTTCCCTAAGAATAAATATACTAATAAGTGTTTAGTATACATTTATGTATACTATGTGTACTACAAATATATTTAAATATTTATGTGCTTGATTAAAATACCCTACAATTATACTTTTTTAGGATACTAAACTGGTGTGCTTAAAGTCTGATAAATTTAAACAACTAATGTTGTACTTAATGCAATTTAATTGTGCAGAAGTAGAGATGAGGTCCAACTGAAGAATATTTGACTGTGCTAAAGTGAAACTATTGTTTCAGTATACTTCAGTTACACTTTAAATATCTTGCATAAATTAATTATTCAAAGATCATTCATTATTACGAAATGTGCACTGTGCACAAGTAGTACTCCAAATGAGTCTATTTTAATTTTATACTTTGTATGAAATAATTTTTTTTTTTTTACTAGGGTTTAATGACACTTTTTTCATCTGTTTGCTGATGCCACGTGGTTTGACATTTTGTGTCTAATGGAATGAAGTTCTGACATTTTAACTTGCTTTAGAATCTATGTACTTTTTAGGGAAACTGTATTGCGTCCTAAAACAACTTCTCACTTTTTTTCCCCATCTTCCATGTATTCACTCCTGTAGAAACCCTCCAGATCGTCAGCGAGCTCTCCTGTGAACTCTGTGTAGAGCCAGTAGGACTTGCCAGGCTTCAGTTTTCCCTCCAGTTGAATCACCAGGTACTGTGTTTCCGTCTGAAACCAGGTTGTCTTTATGGCCGGAGCCGTTACGCCGCTCTGACCCGTGAGTTTTGCATGGTGCCCCTTAAACAGAGTCAAGTTCAACTTGTTGGAGTGAATTAATATCAGGTCTGTCTTCTTCACACAAGTAAACATCACTCCAGAGATGCCAGTGAAAATATACATCCCATTGGCGTTCTTCACCAAACGGGGCCAAAGAGTCACATTGTAGTACTCTGGAGACAGAGTATCAGGCAGTCTGTATTTGTCCCAGGGTTCGTTGGAAGTCTTCGGGGTGGGGGGTACTGGCAATGTAGTTGCGTTGGTGAGTTTTGCTGCATTTTTGGACTTTTCTCGATTATAAACCACTGATAATGCAATGATGGTCAGCAAGGCTATTGCAGCAAGCACCATGGCTGCAGTGGCCAGATGTCTGCTGATGTAATATCCTTTCCCCATTGTCCACTGTGGTTTGAGTTGAGAAATCGGTGGTGTCCTTTATGTGCGTTTTACTTCTTTGCAGTGTTGTTGAGATGATGCTAGCATGACATTGCCTTGAACAAAAACAAATAGATGCTTTCTATCTTCGGTTATATGAATACCTATGAGGAAATGAGGAATAGTTCATCCAAACATGAAAATGTCAATATTTACTCACCCTCATGACATTTAAAATTGAATGACTTAAAAAAGAAGACATTTTGCAGAATCTCCACACTTCTCTTTTCCAAACAATGATAATGATATAGCCTGCCTACAGTGTTATTTCACTATTTTCAATAGGCTGTTGTTGTTATTTATGGCTTTTTTGATTTAATATATTTTTTATATGTTTAGTTTAAATATTTTAACTTTTTTAATGGGATTTTGTCATTTTTTATTCATTTTTGTTTTCTTGTTTCTTATTTTTTATTATTCTCAATTTAGTTTTTATCATCTTATGTTAGTTCAATCAACAATCACATGCACATATTTTAACACTTAAAAGCTGTGTATGTTGTAGAAAGCAGAAATATGAGCAAAAGTGAACTGGCCTGGAAGCTTGAACAGATTTTAGGTGCACACAGAATGGATCATCTCACTGGAGCAGGATAGAATGGGATGGGATGCCTTCCCTGTTCAGCTGATTCATTTTCAATTAAACCAATAGATACCATGAGCTGCCTTTTCTTAAGAAGAATCGTTTTTGTCCTCGTAAGTGGGAAATGTATGTGAAAGTTCAACTTGCAGATGTTTTTGCATTGGAAAAAACTGCAGTGGTTGCATAAGGGGGCAATGAAATTATAATCATTACACAAATATGCTGTGCCATAAAAAATGCTATAATTTATTTGATTTGATTTTAGTCATTTTAGTACTCCAGCATACAAACATATTCCATGTAGTTGTCAAGGCACAGTTTGTATTTATCAATTATATGTATACAACATTTTTTATATTTCTAAATGCTTTGTGTGATATGTATATTTTAGTTCCATCAAGGTACCTGAAAATTTATATATATATATATATATATATATTTAAACTAGTCCACCAGCTGGATCTGAATATAAACCAGTATAGAATGTTCATGCTGGTCTGAACTGATCTTAACAGGTATGGCAAAGTCTTTAATGCATATCATGGTTTTGCATATACAAATTCATGCAATCATTGATATGAATATTTTGCTCTCACCTTCCAGCTGCAAAACCATTTTGCTTAAACTCCTATATGAGAGCTAAAAGCCTTTCGCTCTACTGCGTACGACCATCTCCACCTGGAAGTTATTTGAGGTAAGTAAATATACATTAACAAACTCTCTGCAGCCCTCTAAAATATGAAACACCCACACTGCAGTCCAAACCAAAGAAACCCATCTCATCCGTTGACCATATGCTAAATCACTCTGTCTGGAAAGCCATGCACGCAGCAGCGCAGGAGCACAGAGATCTTGCAGCAGTTCTCTTGCTTTTGTAGAAAGACTTCTTCTTAGTTCTTGTATGAGATACAAGTCAAATCACATAAATGAACACACATGCTTGCCTGACGAACAGAAGAGAGTAAAAGTGCACATACCAGGTATCCATAGGGAAAGTCACAGAAGTGGGAGAGTCTGTGAATATGATGAGGCTGATGGGAAAAACAAACACACACACACACACACACACACACACACACACACACACACATACACACACTCCTTCCCATTTGGGAGGAGGGGCGAAATTAAGCCCAGGTTTTCTCACATACACACACACACACGTATGCACACGGACTGTGAATTCTCTAACAAACCTTTTTTTTCGAGGGGTTTTAGGGGGAAAATATGATCACTCTAAAGCATTTATTGTTATGTTTTTTCATAGCTCAGGAGGCTCTGTTATGTTTAATGAGCACAGTTTGAGACCACTTCTCAACCTCTAATAAAGGTACATTGGATATTACAAAGGTGCTTTTCTCAAGAGTAAATTAAGATGTTAAGAGATATTTAGATTTCTGTCCTGTGGCTAGATTTTGTATTTTTGGCACAAAAATGCTAAACTGAAACACTCATTATGCAGCCATTACACTGTTTATCATCAGTCTGCCATCAACTATGATCTTGAAAGGATGTGATTTGATTATATTAAAGCCTCCCACTGTTTATCTTCCCTTTAGGAAAACATAATCATCAGTACTTCAAAAACAGACAAAGTTTAATACTTGCTCAAAATCATTAATTGTATGCAATTATATATATATACTGTACATACATCTATGTACTCAAGCAGCAATTATTAGATCAAAAATACTGTGAAAACACTATTATGTGAATACCATTACAATTTAAATATTTAGTGTTTTCTATTTGAATATCATTTTTAGTTGAGCGTAATGCAGAGCTGTATTTTCAGCATCATTACTTTAGTCTTCAGTGTCACGTGATCCTTCAGAAATCATTATAATATGATTTGATGCTCCAGAAACATTTCTTATATTATCAACATTAAAATCAGTTATGCTGATTGATATTTTTTTGTGGAAACCAGAATACTTTTTTCAGGATAACTGGATTAACGGAAAATTCAAGATTACTGTCTATTTACATTTTGATGAATTGCTAAATGCAAATGTTAAAGTGCAAATTTCAGATAGTTTAAGAGTTCAAATACAAAAAAGATCAGGGTGGAATTGATGGCAAAACTTATAGAAACTCATCTGTTCTCGGTATGCATGTGATAGTGTTTTCCAAACAGGATAGCCTACAATAAACCATTTCAGCTGAAATGCGGTGCACAGGGAATGCAAAGCAGATAAACAGAGCAAGTCTTGATGGAAATGTTCACAACCAGAAGTGAGCCTCATATTCAAACAAGTTATGATGTTTTTAAATCTAAATCTGATGGGAATTGTCTGATGTAGTTTTGAAGGGTGAATATGTGTCATTGCACATGTCACACCCAGGGGCTGGCTATGCTTTAACTAAGCCACACCCCTTCTCAACTTCCACCTCGAGGAGGTCCCCAAACCCGACCCAATGGCCAAACAACACGAGAACAAGTAAGTGATAAAACAATCTTTATTTAAATATTTAAAAATAGCTTAGGGAATAGGGAAAGGGCAATTAAAACTAAACTCTGACTCGGCCCTCCAGATGGGCTATGGCCGGGAAGAGGTCAGGGAGCAAGGGGGCCACGGGGATCCGGGGCGTGGGGCTCGGGCCCCGGCCTGAGTCTTAGGTATCCGTAGCGCCCTCCTTCTTCCTCCTCTTCGCTGAATACAGCTCACGGTAAGTACTGGTTCACACAGTTCGTTCTCGAGGTGCCCACTCTCTTTCTCTTCCTCCACAGGCAACGGCTCTTCGCTGAATACAGCTCACAGTAAGTACTGATTCACCCAGTTCGTTCCTTGGGTGCTCACGCTCTTTCTCTTTCTCCACAGGCAACGGCTGGGACACACAGGCACAGTTAGTTCAGCTTGGTTTTGCTCTCACCTCTTCGCTGATTACAGCTCACAGTAAGTACTGGTTCACACAGTTCGTTCCTTGGGTGCTCACTCGCTTTCTCTTTCTCCACAGGCAGCGGCTGGGACACACAGGCACAGTTAGTTCAGCTTGGTTTTGCTCTCACCTCCTCGCTGATTACAGCTCACAGTAAGTACTGGTTCACACAGTTCGTTCCTTGGGTGCTCACTCGCTTTCTCTTTCTCCACAGGCAGCGGCGTAAGTACAGGTTTCCTCAGTCTCTCCTCGTGTTACCCACTCTCTCTCCTTTTCTCTCCACAGGTATCAACTTGGGCACAATAGCACAGTTAGTTTGCTTCGAATGGCTCTCACCTCTGGGCTGGACACAGCGTACTGTAAGTACAGGGTTCGCTCTATTCCTCCTCGTGTTATTCACTCTCTCTCTCCTTTTCTCTCCACAGGTATCAACTTGGGCACAATAGCACAGTTAGTTTGCTTTGAATGGCTCTCACCTCTGGGCTGGACACAGCGTACTGTAAGTACAGGGTTCGCTCTATTCCTCCTCGTGTTATTCACCTCTCTCTCCTTTTCTCTCCACAGGTATCAACTTGGGCACAATAGCACAGTTAGTTTGCTTTAAATGGCTCTCACCTCTGGCTGGACACAGCGTACTGTAAGTACAGGGTTCGCTCTATTCCTCCTCGTGTTATTCCCTCTCTCTCCTTTTCTCTCCACAGATATCAACTTGGGCACAATAGCACCGTTAGTTTGCTTTGAATGGCTCTCACCTCTGGGCTGAACACAGCGCACTGTAAGTACAGGTTTCCTCTGTTTCTCCTTGTGTTACTCACTCTCTTTCCTTTCCTCTCCACAGGTATCAACTTGGACACAAAACACAGTTACTCTGCTTTGGATGGCTTTCACCTCTGGGCTGGACACAGCGTACCGTGCTATCTCCGGAGATCTGAAGCACGCTCACAACATATACTGTACTGAACTAGGCTAGGACCAGCAATCTCCTTGTCCTCCCACGCCGAAGTGCGTGAAGGCGGGGGTTTATCTGACAGGACACACGGCAATACACAGCAGCCCACAGCAATATACAGCACCACGTCAAAATTATAGGTTTTCACAGCACGAAGACTCACCCACCACACTCAGTGTACGGAAAGGACACCCGTCTTCCTTCACTTCGCTTGGTTCGGATCTGGCGATGGAATATGCGGCCTAGCTAGTGATGTCGTCGTTGTGACTACTTCAATAAGTATTCCTTCGGCTCTCCCACCACACTATATTAGGGGTAGGGCCGCCCTCCTCCTCCTGGAGAGATCTACACAACGCCAGGTCAATATACAGGGCACTTTCGACTGGCTCTTAGTACTCACATCAATGCCACTTCCAATCCCCTTTTTCACGTCGTCTCAGTTCGCCGTATAATCTGTTCACTTCTCAACCTTTAAGGTTCGCGATGTCTTCACAATCATACAATTCCAGCCTGAGGGAGAGAGAGAGTTAGACAGCTACCAGCAGCGTACCAAGACGGGCACAACCCAGTGCTTCACACACACCAAAAAGAGCTTCCCAGACTGGGAAATAAACTTGGCCTTAAGTACTGCCTTGTCCAGCGTATCCTCCAATCACCAACCGCTGTCCCTAACTAGGCACAGGTGCATCGAATTCCCTGATTTTCCTTCTTACGGCGCTACCGGAAGTTCCGGTGTTCTGTTTTTCCGGTCCGGGCGGAAACACTTCCGGGCGGAACCAAACTTCCCGAATTTTGGTTCCGCCCCTAAAGATCGTCACCTTGTGACATCCTCCCCCGCCAATCCGTTCTAGTCCCTAGAACGTCCTCGGGCTGTCCACTCCCCATAGCGGGCAGGGGGTCGGCCTCGGTTCTCTCGCTGGGATCGTCTCACTGGTGAATCGGGCTCAGCTTGTTCAGGGGCTGCTTCTGGTTCTCTCGGGGCGATCGGGGGTGGTGCCACCACGGGTCTCCCTGGTACCACAGCCCAACCTTCAATCCAGGGGGCCGCTGGTACAGGTTCCGTGGGGACTTCTTCCACGGCTTCAGGGTAGTTAGGGCATGGGCGAATCATGTTCCGGTGCACCACACGGTCGGGGCCTGACTTCCCTTCTGGCCGGATGGTATAGACCGGCTGCCCCGGCCTCTGCTGCCGGCAGACTACATAAGGGGTGGCCTCCCAACGGTCACTCAGTTTCCCCTTCCCCTGCCGCCGATTATCTCTCACCAACACCCTCTCTCCTGGCAGTAGAGGGGCTTCTCTAGCAGTCCGATCATACAACCGCTTACTTTTCTCTCCTGCCGTCTGTATCCTTTTCGACACCTGCTCGTAGGCGAAATGCAAGCGCTGGTGATGGCGCCCCACCCACTCCGTTACACTTGCTTCCTCTTGGTCGGCTATCACTCCTAGGACCAGGTCAGTAGGCATTCGTATGTGTCTGCCAAACATCAGGTAAGTGGGAGCGTAACCCGTAGTACTATGTATACTGTTGTTATAGGCCTGTAGGAGGTTTGGCAAGGCACTCACCCAATCGTCCTGCCGTTGTTGGTCCAAGGTCCCCAGCAGCCCCAATAGGGTCTGATTGAATCTCTCACAGCCGCCGTTCCCCTGAGGATGATACGAAGTGGTGTGAGTTTTCGTGCAACCGTACAACTGGCATAGTTCTCTAATTACCCTGGACTCAAAGTTGGCTCCTTGATCGGAGTGCAGAAACTCCGGGCATCCGAACGTCTGGAAGACGGCCCGCCATAAAACTGTAGCGGTGGTGGTTGCAGTCTGGTCGAGGGTGGGGATAGCCCAAGCGTACTTTGTGAACAAATCCGTTATTACCAAGATGTTCTGGTAGCGATCTCGTGGTCGGCCCAGTGTCAAGAAGTCCATAGCCATGATATGAAGGGGGGCCTTCGCATGGATGGGTACCATTGGCGCTCGGACCTCCCGTCTGGACTTAAACAATATGCATCTCGGGCAAGCTTGAATTAGGGCGTGCACCGATGCCTCTAGCCCGGGCCAAAAGAAGAATCTCCTAAGCAGGGACACGGTCCTCTCCTGTCCCTGATGCCCCAACTGGTTGTGGTACGCCGAAACTAAAGCCGTTACCTCATCTGCGGGTACCACGATCTGGCGTACTTCTTCGCCCAACTTCGGGTCACTGACCCTTCTGCACAAAACGCCATCTCTCAGCTCCAGCCTGTCCCATTGCCCCAGCAGCCTCCTCCCAGTATCCGTCTGGGCTAACCTCTCCGCTGGCGTCAGCCGTCGGCCCTGTTCCAGCCATTCTCTTACCAGCCGCACATCTTGATCCCTGGCCTGTCTCTCCCTCCACCGACGGGGATCCCATCCCCAGTTCTCAGGCACGGCCTCTTGTCTGCTGCCTGGTGCCTCTACTGCTCCTACCATATAGCCCTCCTCCGGGCTGGCCCCTCCGGGGCTTTCCGCTTCGGGCAGCCTTGAGAGGGCGTCCGCGTTCGTGTGTTCACGCCCTGGTCGGTACTGTAGTTGATAGTCAAAGTTGGCCAGTTGGGCCACCCACCGCTGCTCCACGGCTCCCAGCTTCGCCGTCTGTAAGTGTACTAATGGGTTATTGTCTGTAATGATCGTCACCTTGGCACCCCAGAGGTAGTCTTTAAATTTCTCACTTAGGGCCCACTTCAACGCCAGCAGCTCCAATTTGAAAGAACTATAGTTCGCATCGTTCCTCTCGGCTGGGTGGAGGCTCCGGCTGGCGTACGCGATGACCCTCTCAACTCCGTCCTGCCGTTGAGCCAACACCGCTCCCAGCCCGAGATTGCTGGCATCTGTATACAAAAGGAATGGTTTTGTGAAATCTGCGTATGCCAAGATAGGGGCCTGTAGCAGCTCCTGCTTCAATGTCTGGAACGCCGACTCACAATTTGCATCCCAGTCTACGTTGGGCGACCCCCGGCCCCGGTTACGACCTGTGCCAACCAGCAACTGATTAAGGGGTTTAGCAATTTTTGAAAAGTCCTTTATGAAACGCCTATAGTATCCCACAAATCCTAAAAAGGATCGCACTTGCCTCACTGTCCTCGGGGCCTTCCAGTCCTTCACGGCCGATACCTTTCCAGGATCTACGGACACTCCAGCCGCACTGACCACGTGGCCCAGAAAGTTGACTTCTCTCCGTAGTAAGTGACACTTATTGGGCTGTAGTTTCAATCCGTACTTCTCCATGGCCCGAAAGACTTCCTCGAGGTGCCTCAGGTGTGAATCAAAATCTGGGGAGTAGACAATCACATCATCCAGGTAAACTAATACTGACTCCATTAACTGACCTCCCAAGCACCGCTGCATCAGCCGCTGGAAGGTGGCCGGAGCGTTACAGAGCCCGAAAGGCATCCGGTCCCATTCAAATAGTCCAAACGGGGTTGTAAAGGCAGTCTTCTCCCGGTCTGCTTCGGCCACCTGCACCTGCCAGTAGCCACTGGCCAAATCTAGGGTAGAGTACCATGCCGACTGCGTGAGGCTGGCAAGCGAATCTTCGATCCGTGGCAAGGGGAAAGCGTCTTTCTTAGTCACGAGGTTCAGCTTACGGTAGTCCACGCAGAATCTCCAAGCCCCCGTCTTCTTTTGCACCAGCACTATGGGGGCCGCCCACGGGCTGCTGCTTTCCCTAACAACTCCTTGCTTCAGCATGCCTTGCAGGAGTGTACGTACCTCGGTATACAAAGTGGGCGGAATTGGGCGATACCTCTCCCGGCTGGGCCCTGCATCCCCGGTAGGTATATGATGTTGTACCACCTGGGTGCATCCGTAGTCTTCATCGTGGGTGGCGAACACATGCTGCCATCTCCGAAGGAGGGCCTGTAACTTCTGTGTCTGTGCCTGCTCTAAATCCTCCCCTTGTAACGACTCACCCGCCAGGTGGCTCGGCACACTCCTCTCCATACCACCCCATGGGGTGTCTACTTGTGTCAGGGCCACCTCGATGACAGTGGGGCACACCTGACGAAAACTAATATCCCTCTCTTCCCTTACTTGGTGGGATGTAACCGTTGTCAGACGGGCTAATCGTTGGTGCCGATGTAGTTGCACCGCGTATGGATGTACATTCCGTATCCTCACGGGGACTCTCCCCCGCCGGACCGTCGATAGTCCTCGTGCCACTTCCACTTGTGGACAATCCACATGGGGCTCCACCAGCACCCACTCTTCTGGGCCCGCTCTTCGGGGCGGTACTCGCGCCCACACAACAGCCTCACTTTTTGCGGGGACAGACAAAGCAAAACGACACATCACTCTTCCTACCTCTTCCTGTTCCCTGCGGACTTGGCTCATTTGCACCCTTCGACAGTCAGCTACCACACACTCCCACTTGGGCCTCTCTGCAGGTGGTATCTCCGATACGGGCCTAGCCCGAAATAGCTCTTCCCAGCAATCAGCGAGGACATTCATGCCCAACAGGGCTCGATGTGCACCCAGACAATGGTCTTGCACGATAATCACACCTTTCTGGGGGACCATCACTCCGTGAACCTCTAGGTCCGTCAATCGGTAGCCAATATATGGGATGTCGAGGCCGTTTGCGCCCTTCAGAGTAAGCCAGGGGGCCTCCGCCCCTGGTGCCCCTTGTTTCCCAAACACTTCTTCGGATAAACTCTCAGCAAACAACGTCACTTGGGAGCCTGTGTCTACCAGGCATTGAATCTCCTTGCCGCACACTCTCACCTTCGCCACGGGGCTACGCCCAATCATCTGGCTCCTAGAGCCATATCCTCTTCCAGGGTCTTCTCGAGGGGTCCCGGCCACACGACCCACAGTGGCCGGCCGACCTAAAAACCCCCTTCTGACGCCCTGCGGGGCCCACACTGGCGGCTATAGTGACCTGGTTTGCCACAGCGGTTGCAGATGGGTCGCCCTTGCTCGTCCCATTCGAAACGGGGCCGGTTAAAGTGGTTCGGGCGCCTGAACGGCTCTCGGCCTCCCTCTGAGTACACTCGGTCTCGGGGCGCCGGCCGTGGTTCCTCCCGCGCCCGTCCTTGGCGCAATTCTCCTACGAGGGCTTTAGACAGTTCAGACATCTGATCGCGGACATCTTTCAAAAGTTCAGCCTTCAGTGCTTGCTTCCAGTCAGGGCCTCCGGGTTGTGCTGGTGCTACTTCACTGACAACCGCACACACTGGGGAACCACTCACCTCAGTCTCATCACCTTCCAGGGCCAGTGCCTCTTTCTTCAGATCTTCAAACGTAAGACCCGGGTCCCTTCGAAACTGGATACGTAGGCTCTGTCTCACCGGACCCTCCTTCAACCCCAGAAGAAACTGGTCCCGCAATAGAGTCTCTCCATCTCCCAACCCGTGGTCCCGACGGGTCTGTAGTCGGGCGAATTGCTCTCGCAACCTCAGGGCGAAAGCTCTAATCGGTTGGCGGGGGCCCTGCTTACAATTGAAGAACTGGGAGCGAAGGGCAGCTACGGGGGTGTGGTCACCATACTGTTCAGTGAGGAACTGGAACACGGTTTGGGCGTTGGCTCTAACGGCTTCGGGGGCGGCATGCACCTCTCGCCGCGCTTCTCCATCCAGGGAGTTTAACACAAATTGAAGCCGCTGGGCTGCACTAAGGCCCTGTAGGTCGGCCAAGTACTCTAGTTGAGCCTTCCATTCAGACAATCGTACCTCGGATTCTGTCCCCCCATATTTTTGAATCCAGGGGCTCCCCATAAAAACGGGCATGGCACGGGGTTGGGCTGAAAGCCCCGCGTTGTCGGTCATTGGACGACCTTGGTTACTCAACTCGAGGTGGAAATCCTGCCGACTACGCCAAATCTGTCACACCCAGGGGCTGGCTATGCTTTAACTAAGCCACACCCCTTCTCAACTTCCACCTCGAGGAGGTCCCCAAACCCGACCCAATGGCCAAACAACACGAGAACAAGTAAGTGATAAAACAATCTTTATTTAAATATTTAAAAATAGCTTAGGGAATAGGGAAAGGGCAATTAAAACTAAACTCTGACTCGGCCCTCCAGATGGGCTATGGCCGGGAAGAGGTCAGGGAGCAAGGGGGCCACGGGGATCCGGGGCGTGGGGCTCGGGCCCCGGCCTGAGTCTTAGGTATCCGTAGCGCCCTCCTTCTTCCTCCTCTTCGCTGAATACAGCTCACGGTAAGTACTGGTTCACACAGTTCGTTCTCGAGGTGCCCACTCTCTTTCTCTTCCTCCACAGGCAACGGCTCTTCGCTGAATACAGCTCACAGTAAGTACTGATTCACCCAGTTCGTTCCTTGGGTGCTCACGCTCTTTCTCTTTCTCCACAGGCAACGGCTGGGACACACAGGCACAGTTAGTTCAGCTTGGTTTTGCTCTCACCTCTTCGCTGATTACAGCTCACAGTAAGTACTGGTTCACACAGTTCGTTCCTTGGGTGCTCACTCGCTTTCTCTTTCTCCACAGGCAGCGGCTGGGACACACAGGCACAGTTAGTTCAGCTTGGTTTTGCTCTCACCTCCTCGCTGATTACAGCTCACAGTAAGTACTGGTTCACACAGTTCGTTCCTTGGGTGCTCACTCGCTTTCTCTTTCTCCACAGGCAGCGGCGTAAGTACAGGTTTCCTCAGTCTCTCCTCGTGTTACCCACTCTCTCTCCTTTTCTCTCCACAGGTATCAACTTGGGCACAATAGCACAGTTAGTTTGCTTCGAATGGCTCTCACCTCTGGGCTGGACACAGCGTACTGTAAGTACAGGGTTCGCTCTATTCCTCCTCGTGTTATTCACTCTCTCTCTCCTTTTCTCTCCACAGGTATCAACTTGGGCACAATAGCACAGTTAGTTTGCTTTGAATGGCTCTCACCTCTGGGCTGGACACAGCGTACTGTAAGTACAGGGTTCGCTCTATTCCTCCTCGTGTTATTCACCTCTCTCTCCTTTTCTCTCCACAGGTATCAACTTGGGCACAATAGCACAGTTAGTTTGCTTTAAATGGCTCTCACCTCTGGCTGGACACAGCGTACTGTAAGTACAGGGTTCGCTCTATTCCTCCTCGTGTTATTCCCTCTCTCTCCTTTTCTCTCCACAGATATCAACTTGGGCACAATAGCACCGTTAGTTTGCTTTGAATGGCTCTCACCTCTGGGCTGAACACAGCGCACTGTAAGTACAGGTTTCCTCTGTTTCTCCTTGTGTTACTCACTCTCTTTCCTTTCCTCTCCACAGGTATCAACTTGGACACAAAACACAGTTACTCTGCTTTGGATGGCTTTCACCTCTGGGCTGGACACAGCGTACCGTGCTATCTCCGGAGATCTGAAGCACGCTCACAACATATACTGTACTGAACTAGGCTAGGACCAGCAATCTCCTTGTCCTCCCACGCCGAAGTGCGTGAAGGCGGGGGTTTATCTGACAGGACACACGGCAATACACAGCAGCCCACAGCAATATACAGCACCACGTCAAAATTATAGGTTTTCACAGCACGAAGACTCACCCACCACACTCAGTGTACGGAAAGGACACCCGTCTTCCTTCACTTCGCTTGGTTCGGATCTGGCGATGGAATATGCGGCCTAGCTAGTGATGTCGTCGTTGTGACTACTTCAATAAGTATTCCTTCGGCTCTCCCACCACACTATATTAGGGGTAGGGCCGCCCTCCTCCTCCTGGAGAGATCTACACAACGCCAGGTCAATATACAGGGCACTTTCGACTGGCTCTTAGTACTCACATCAATGCCACTTCCAATCCCCTTTTTCACGTCGTCTCAGTTCGCCGTATAATCTGTTCACTTCTCAACCTTTAAGGTTCGCGATGTCTTCACAATCATACAATTCCAGCCTGAGGGAGAGAGAGAGTTAGACAGCTACCAGCAGCGTACCAAGACGGGCACAACCCAGTGCTTCACACACACCAAAAAGAGCTTCCCAGACTGGGAAATAAACTTGGCCTTAAGTACTGCCTTGTCCAGCGTATCCTCCAATCACCAACCGCTGTCCCTAACTAGGCACAGGTGCATCGAATTCCCTGATTTTCCTTCTTACGGCGCTACCGGAAGTTCCGGTGTTCTGTTTTTCCGGTCCGGGCGGAAACACTTCCGGGCGGAACCAAACTTCCCGAATTTTGGTTCCGCCCCTAAAGATCGTCACCTTGTGACACACACATATTGTGCTCTATTATGTATATATAAAATAAATTAAAGTTTATTGAAGTACTAAAAGAACTAAAACTAAATAAAAAAAAAAACTATAAGATTTTTATATAAAAATCAATATGGACAAATATAAAATAAAAATGGCAAAAACACAGTATAATGACTCAAACCTTAACTAAAATTGAGAGAAAACAGAAAACAAAAAACAAAATAAAATCTAGTTAAAATGTCAGCAAAAAACTAAAACAGTATTATTTTTTATAATAGTACTCTTGAATCAATGATACTAAAATAACACTATGATGAGTAAATAATGGCAGAATCCCTATCTTTTAATTTAATGTCTTATGCTTTGTATGAAAAATAAAACAATGGCTGTAAATATTTAAAAAAGAAATGTGCTGATTGTGACAGAATTGGACAGTATAGTTAAACTGGTTAGTATTACTATAGTTTCACAACAGAATTTCACCACTTACAGGAAAATGTAGAACATTTTGGTCTCTGTGGTTCATGGTGGTTAAGTTCAAATACCTTAGCCTCAAAACACATGAATCTCATTTCCTGTGTGAAAATGAATGCAAGATGGTCATTTGCCTGACTCTGTTCACCTCTGAGGGCAGATTAGAGCAGAGCAGAGCAGACTCAGTTGTTGACGGCTGGCACTGTGTCTGTTATTGAGTGTTATGTAACCTCTTTCACTAAGTTTTCACTAATTTTATCTGTGGGATTTTTCACTTGTGAGAAGTTTAGAGAGACCATCAGACAAACTTCATTTCTGACCTGTAAATGAGAGCATGAACAGCTGGTGTTCATTATCTTCTTGTCTTTCAGTTTCTGCTGTTTATTGTGTTCTTTCTCTTGGATTGTGTGCACTAGAGTGAATGGTGATGATAAGTAAGTGCAGAGTTTTGCATTTCGAAACATTTCTCTCGTTTTTTTCAATATTAATGTCCAAGGACTGGCATGAATCGAGCTGTTGACTTGTGAATCGTAGAGCAAAGTAGGAGGCATATAATAGCTTGTATAGCTTTTACAATACTATAATAATAGCCCTAGGTGCTAATACTGTAATAGCTGCATTTTTAAGACTTTCACATAATGTTTTGTGTTGTTGTTGTTATTCACATTCATCAAATTTCTATTTCTATTTAATTTTGCTTTCCAAAGACATTCAGAAATCTTGAGTTTGATTTTATTTCTTTTTATTTGATAATAAAATTCATTTATTTTGAGAGAAAAAAAATCTGCATATTGTTTTGCGCAAAAAGTGACATTTAAAAAATGTCGAAAGTATTCATGCTTCATTTTTTTCATATTTAGTTATGTTGCTGCCTTATGTTAAACTACTTTAAATGTATTTTTTTTGCACATCAGTCTACACTCCACACATTATAATGACAAAGCAAAAAGGCTCAAGTCTTTTTGGTGTGATGCGATAAGCTTTGCACATCACATCTGCCATTCTTGCCCTCATCTCTTCACCTCTCAAGCTCTGTCAGGTTGGATCAGGGCAGACGCACATTTTCAGGTTTCTCCAGAAATATTTGATTGGGTTCAAGCCCAGGCTGTGGCTGGGCCACTCAGGGACATTCACAGAGTTGTCTATAAGCTACTCTTGCTGTGTGTGTGTGTGTGTTTGTCATTGTCCTGTTTAAGGGTGAACCTTCTGCCCAGTCTGAGCCTCTGAATGCTCTGGAATAGGTTTCATTAAGGCTATCTCAATATTTTGGTAAACTGAGTTTTTCTACTACTCTGACGAGTCCCTCAGTCCCTGCTGCTGAAAAACAGCCCCACAGCATGAGGCTGCTTCTAGCACACTTTACTTTTGGGATGCTACTCTGCAGGTGATGAGCAGAGCTGGTTTCCTTCAAACATGATGTTTGGAATTGAGGTTCATCAGACCAGAGAATCTTGTTTCTATCAGTCTGGGGGTCCTTTAGGTGCTTTTTTGCTAATTCCAAGTGTGTTTTCAAGTAAGGAGAGGATTGAGTCTGGCCACACTGCCATAAACCCAGACTGATGGAGTGTTGCTGTGATGTTTGTCCTTCTGTAGGTTTCTCTTATCTCCACATATGATCATGGAGGTCAACTATAGAGACTATCAGCTTCTTGGTCAGCACTCAAACCAAAGCCCACTCCATCAGTTGCTCAGTTTGGCCAGAAGGCCGTCTATAGAAAGAGTCCTGGTTGGTTCAAACTTTTCCCACTAAAACTAATGGAGACTACATGCTTATGTGACCCTTCAATTCAGCATGTTTTTTTTCTGAACTCTTCCCCAGATGTGTGGCTTGATGCAATCCTGTTTTTCAGCTCTACAGGCAATTTTTTGACCTCAGGGCTTGGTATTTGCTCTGATAGGAATTTTTAGCTGTTAGACCTTTTATTGAGAGAACATCTAGTCACATCATAGTAACAAGTGATATGAATGCTCCTGAGTTAAATTTCAACTGTCCAAAATAAGGGTATGAATAATTATGCAATGGAATTATTAAAGTTTTATTGTTAACAAATTTGCCAAAACAAAAAAAAATAGTTTTTTTGCTTTGCCATTATGGTGTATGTAGAGTAGATTGATGTGTGTGTGTATATATATATATATATATATATATATATATATATATATATATATATATATATATATATATATATATATATACCTTCGGTGACCTTTGAAACATCACAGGGAGTGTTTAGATAAAGCACTGTCAAATAGACCCTCGGTCTCAGACGGAGCACCCATCTACCGCCCACAGTCTGTTGACCTGCCGTCTAATATATATTGTACACAAAAAAGGCAAGAGCTTTCTAAACTTGTGAACTTTAAACTGACTGACTGACCTGCAATCCAGTTTACAGGAATCGTTCCATCAGAAATGTGTGCTGCTATAGTGAATATTTCTGACAAAGATTTTTCAACATAACCTTTTTTAATATTTAGTTTTTGAGGCATTAGTGTTAAGTAAAAAATAATAATAATTAACATCAGTAACAATTTTTAACTTCCCTCCCTTTCTTTTTGTTATTTTCTCTTTTTATTTACTCTCTCTTTTCTGAATAAACTTTTCCTCATAGTGTCATAGCTGAAATCCAGAGTTCCTGTTCAGAGAGTCTGATGATTCTTCTTACGCTTTTCACATTCCTTGCTAATGCTGAATTCATTAATATCATTCTCTGTGCTGTGAAATGTCATTTATAATCCAAAACTGACATTTGGTTGAACTTAATGCTGTAGGGGAAGCCTTTTGTTGAATTCGTAACACCATAAAAAAAAGTTACAAGCATGCCTAGAATACAAAAATGTATGATAGTTTGTTTTATGAGTTTATATCCAGCTTGACTGATGGTCAAGTGGTGATTAACATGAGCATTATTCCACTGCAGCACTGAACACACAACAGCTTATTCAGGAGCTATAAACTTTAAATCTGAAGTTCAAAAACAACCACCACTTCTTGACATTTTGAAATCAAAGTGAGTGATGGATCTCTCTCTCTCTCTCTCTCTCTGTTAAGAGAGGCTCAAGGCTGTTATTTTGTTTTGTGGCGCCCTCTGCTGGTCTGACTACCAAGTGATCTCAGAATACAACTTGGCCAAGTCTCTACAAATAAATATGTGGGTTAAATTGTAATTTATTGCATTGGACTAGTAACATAATATTCAGTTAGTTCCAGTGTGATTTCTATAAAACCTTTTTGGGTTAGAAGGGAGTCTATTCCAGTGCTTTGGTTTGTTATCGTGCCAGTATTATGAATCAGGCCTAGCTGCAGAGTGAATTGCATTAGTGTAATGCATTCTGAGTGTAATACTATGCATCATTACAACATAATACATATTGACCCAGCAACTGTACAGTCCATCTTTCTAAAAGTGTAGTGTTTGAAGTGTTTTTGTAAGGGGGATCCTTGATTATAAATATTTGATGTCCAGATGACCCACGACTTGCGCAATAACTAAAAAAGCAATGTGTTGTTTTGCCAACAAGTCAGTCAGCATGGTTATATACTTCAGATACGACAGGATTACTAATCTTTGCCTACGTCTGCCGCAATCTGACTGCTCGTTTGATTCCTGGAAAGAAAGGGAAAAAAACCTCCCTAGAATCATTCTCAAGGAGATTCTTAGTAAGGCATTTCATAATACAATACTTTCTATTAATTCCGAATTGCGTATTTTTGTGTTTGATTCACGCTTAAAAATAAAAGTTCCAAAAGGGAACTTCTGCAGCAGTGCCATATAAGAAGCATTTTAGGTTCCCCAAAGAATTTTTCAGTAAACAGCTCATACATCTCTTAGGTCACACACTGTAAAGTGTCAGGAGTGACAGCTGCTTTTAATACGGGAGTGAATCCCCTAAAATATTGTTCAGTGTTTGTATGCAACACAATCTAAAATTGTGATTATTCCATGGTAACCATAGCAATATCCACTCTTTTTGACCTAAGTAACATTGTACTGACCAAAGATTCCTTAGGTTCTGCAATTTTAACTTAACCGCCACTGAGTCAACTTGTTTTAGCATATCCACCTATTGTTAAGTGCTTTTAAAGTTTATGGAGTTAAAATGGGCAGGTGCAAGCCATGATATTTTGGTCTTATTTTCAGTGTAAAGCATTTGGATTTGTTTATGTTTGTTATGGGCTTGTTCCTGTTTGTTTATCTGGCAACACAAATGAGTCTTGTGTATGTGAAAGCTTGTGTCTGCCATGGGATAAAAAGATAATTGTTTATATCTAACAATTCTGTCAATTCTGACATTTTTATTTTGTATTTATTTAGTTGTGACCCTGGACCATAAAACCAGTCATAAGGGTCAATTCCTTAATAAAAAAGCTGAATAAATAAGCTTTCCATTGATATATGTTTATGATAGGACAATATTTGGCCAAGATACAACTATCTGAATATCTGGAATCTGAAGGTGCAAAATTTTTTTTTACAGTAGTTAAAATTGTACAGTGATGATATGAATTGGATCTTTTGTCCAATGTTTTCAAAGCCTGTTTATGGAGTCTGTGTCCAACTGGTGAGACAGTAATACATATGTGAAAAGATCATATGATTAATATATAACTTTGAAGCCTCAGTGTTAAATGATTCCTTATATGTCTAAAATTTGCCAAATTAAAGGTAATTCTATTCCCAAATTTTTTAACTTTTTTTTTAAATGTAAGTTGTGAGTAAAGTATTATACCTACATATTTATACTCATGGACTACTGATAACCTTCTACCTGCTACTGTAACATCTGGTTCTGGATCTCTATTTGTAGACTTTGAGTTTTTCTAACATTAAGATGTACACATAATTTTTTTTTTTTACCAGTTAGTAATATTAACCATTTCTACTGACAATTCTTCTGCAGCTTGCTTTTTACTTTTAGCATGCATGTATATAACTGTATCATCAGCATACATATGACAATTTACAGTAGTTGCACAAACATCAGGTTATCGTTAATATACAAACTGAAAAACAAAGGACCTAATATTGAACCTTGAGGTACACCAACTGAATTATAAAGTAATTGTGAAATTTTATTGCCTACTCGAACACACTGTTGTCTCTCAGTTAGATTTCTTTTTTTTTCATTTGATAAATTAAATTAAAACCTTTGATTAACTGTGTCAAATGCTTTCCTTACATCTAGATGAACAGCTCACACCAATATGAAGAGCCTCTTGTGGAATAAAAGGTTTCCTGAATAATAAAGGTTCTTTGTGGAACCACTGATGTCAATAAACAACATTTATTTTTATGAGCATAAGGAGATATTAGGATTGGGGCACATTTAAAAATTTTCACCCCTTTTCCCATCTCATCCCGAATTCCATTCCTCCTCAAAAACAAACTGTGGCTCATTAGCATCTGTGACCCGCTGGTGGTAAACACATTTATTTCCACTTGAGCGCAGAGAGAGAATTAAAGCAGCAAGAGGCGCTCGAGGTAGGTGGGCTCTGTGCCGTCTTTATGGGGACCGTTTATGAGGATTTAACAAATGCAAGAGGACAGGCAAAACATTGATCGGGTGGGGAGATCGGAAGGGCAGGCTGGTACAGTTTGTGCTCATTGGAGGCTGCATCGCTGTAGTTGTAGTCTTGGGTGGCCGTGGATGTACAGTCCATTGTTTAATGGGTGTATGTGTGCTCTCTCCCTATAATTTTCGAAATGTGACAAGGGCTTAAATGTTTGTGCCAGGCTCGAGTTATTTGTGCCGCGTTAACACTGCATTCTTTTGTGCTCTCCTCTTTGGGCCGAAAGAGCTCTGTAATTATGCTGATAATCAAGACTGTCACAGATTATACTTTGGCAAAAAGGCTTTTCTTGTTTCATTAGAGAAAGGACCACCAACATCCAAGCCAACCCTGAGCTTCCTGTGCTCTGTATCTCCTGTTTGTTTGAAAACGGACCGTATCAGCCACAGGGTTAAATGAAGATCTTCAGTATTTTATTTTATTTATTTTATTTTTATTTGTTTAACCAGGAAGGTCCCATTGAGATACAATATCTCTTCTACCAGGGAGTCCTGGTCAAGATAGTCAGCACAAAACAGATAATACAAAGTAATACATACCACAACAGAATAAACATATAAAGAATTTCCAAATCTGAAAGACAACACAACCTAGAATCAATTACTAAAACATTTACACCGTTCTATAAAAACAGACTTTAAAGTGTTTTTAAAAGAAGTGAGAGATGGAACATATTTCATGTGTAATATACCTTGAAGCTCATTCCATGCATAAGAAGCATAATTAGAGAAGGCTGATCTACCTAGTTCTGTATTGAAAATTGAGTCCTAGAGTAAAAGTTTAACTGTTGATCTAGTATTATAGATACTAGTACAGTATGTCAATAGATTAGATATATACTGTGGTAATTTACCCAGTAAAGCTTTTAAAATAAAGATCAACATATGATGTTTCCTCCTCAAGCAGAGTGAAGTCCAATTTGTCAACTCATATTGGAAGGCAGTTAACTCTAATATTTATAAAAAAAAATAAAAAAAAATTGTGCCTAAAAGAATTGGTTTTGAATTTGGAATTTTGAAAATATTTTTTTTTTTTTTTTTTTTTTTACATTTCTTTACTTGACTTTTATTTTGTTTTATTTTAGATGTATTTTAAAATGATTACAGTTAGTATTATTGTCATGGACAATGTCATGTGGGAGGAAAAAATATTCTTGATTATGCATGTATTTTATGCACTTATTTATTTATTGGATGTTTTTTATTTTATTTATATTTTATACCATCATTTATCTTTTTTTTTTAATTATTATTATAAATTCAGTTATATTTTATGTTTATATTATTAATTTAAAAAATTTATATACTGTTTGTGAATATGTAAAAATACTTATTCAAGACCTATAAATTTGCTGGTTCACCTGCTCAAATATTGTCATGGTTAATGTATGTTGTGTGTAAGTGTATGTTGTTCTGTGTGTCTTTTCACAGTTTTTATTCTTTGTTTTGTATTGTGAGCAGTAAGCAATAAGAGCAATAAGTACCAAATATTTTTTTTAAATGTATATGTTATTACAGATAAGATGTCACACTTTTCCTCCAGAGAGATTTAAAATGTCATAGATGTTTGAACCTACTGTATTAAAGTGATTTCAAAATAGATTTGCTTTTCAAATCTTTTATGAGAGTTTTATTGATATACAATACAGTGTTCAGAGTCGGGGCTAATTTGTCTACACTGAACATTGCATTTGAATGTGTAAGTGCTTCAGGTTTTCCTTGTTTTTTAATCTTCAGCACATTTGCATGACATGATTTTCCTTTGCTGATATTAATCACTCCATGATATAGTCATAGTATGGAAAATCTGGTGAGTGTTGAACGCTGTGGAGCAGCTGATGAATTCAGCCAGTTAAAAAAAATGTCTACGGCTGTTTATCAAATACTCATTGGATCTCATATTTGACGAAATTTGTATGAATCATCATATCATAAATTTAATTTGTTAACCTTTTCAAGCACAAAATTCAGATAACAAAATTATTATGTGCAAGCTCTGTCACTTCAAAGCATGCAAAAATTATGTTCATTAGCTTTAATTATTTTGTCTATATAAAATATACAGTATTGTTTTATAAAAAGTGATAGCAGTTTAACTTATAAAATTGCTGAAAATGTACTCACCCTCAGACTATCCAAGATATGATTTGTTTGTTTCTTCATCAGAACCGAAATGTATCATTCTATAATTTGCTCACCAGTGGATCCTCTGGAGTGAATGGGTGCCGTCAAAATGAGAGTCCAACACAATAATCCACAAGTAGCCTAATCCACAACACTCCTCTACTGTATTTTAGCCTGAAGCAATGGGTTGAAGTTGAAACGTATTAATGATGTATTTGTTTCTTGCGATCTCTCACAAGATGTAAACTGACGGAGTGGCAGCAGTAAGTACATTTTCAGCAAATTTTCATTTTTGGGTGGACTATTCTTTAAGACTTCTATTCCATGTCAGAAGCACCTACTTATAAGAACATTTTCCTAAAACCGTGTCTGTGCGCTCCTCGTCTAGACATGTACTGTATGACTAGATGATGTGTCATCCGTTTAGTCTCATATTTTGCCATGCCTCAAAGAAAACAGCTTAATGGAACTATTCATTATGTTTCAACTCATGTGTCAGTGTTAAATGTATATAATTTGTTTAGTAGCCCAAAGCCATTGGTTTTGTACTGAGTTAATATTGCTTTCAGTAAGTAACCCAAACCTGCTGTTATTTGTGCAATGACTCAATGAGGAACAGACTAACATTAGTAGTACATACAACCTCATCCAAAGCCTAAAAAAAAACCCAAGAGCTCTTTAATGAAAATAGTGTAGCTTATAAGTAAACTAGTTTATATAAATAATGCATCATCTATCTTTCTATTAAGAGAGAACTAATTGTATTATAAAGTTTCATTTGGCTATTCTATCTCATTTTTTTAATAATTTAAATTATATTTTGCGGCAATGTTTATTGATTTCAACATCAAAACAAAACAACAACAAAAGAGGCCCGACAATAAACTTGCTGTTTACTGTGTTTTTGAGCTTGTAGTAGGAATTGCAGGAAAAATACTTGAAAATTTGATAGGCCTACTTTAATCTGTGTGAATGTAACATACATAGACAAGACAATAAATAAATATTATTATAACTAAATATTGTAAACATTGTAAATATTATATCTTGTAGAAAAATACATTATTTTCTTTGTGAATGTAGTTTAAATAAATGAATACCAAACAAATAAGTCATTATATATATAATGCTTTTTTCATAAATAACTTTTTCCTTTTCCTAATAAGAGTGCCATTTTTGTCAGAATGTAACCATACATTGTATGAAATTGTTATTTTGTATTATAGAAATGCAGTACTGATAATGTTAATGTAATTGGGTATACTGTAACAAAAAAAATAAGAATTTTTTAAATTGTAAAAAAAAAACAATAGCTATCATTTCAAAATTACCATTAATTTCTTTTTTCTCCAATTCGTTTGCCTAAAAGATTTCACTTGACGAGTGCAGCTACTATGAAAGCGCTAACATGCGCTACTGAGACACAGCCAGCAGCGCTCAAGTGTTTTCACTGGAAACCTCCAAAATCAGACGCCAATCCTTCTCGTGATCTGCGTGATCCAGTCCGGGTTTACAGCTTTCTCCAACGTAACGTTAGCCTACTATGTGTGTGAATGCATGAGTGTGTGTGTGTGTGTGTGTGTGTGAGAGAGAGTGAGAGAGAGATCGAGCCTTGTTTACAGCGTCAATTCAACGGAGAGAGACTACATGATCTACTCTACATCCTTCACATCTCCTAAATGAACACAGATCCGATCCCTCACTCATCATCATCTGTGTCCTCCATTGGCCGCGTCTCGAAGGGAAAAATCAAGGTCTGAAATCTCAGACTGAAGATGGTGGGAGGCAGAGAGAGACCATTTTAAAGCCTGGACGGATGTTATTTGGCATCTTTCGGAGTTTCTCCGCCGATTTTAGGCCTTTAAGAACGCTGGATGAGAAGTGCTAGGCTTCTTGCAGCTGATGAAGATCACAGACACATAGGCACACACGTCCAGACTGTTTTAGCCAGCGGATCTAAGCGGGTTTCACCGGACTACAGCTAAAATCAGCCTGCGTGGAGACCTACAACGTGTTTTTCCAAAATTTCCCACGACACGGAGCATGGAATTGCGGATTATCGAGCCGTTACGTGTTTTTCTGGGTTATTATCACATATATCGACGAGGAAAAGCTGTCCAGAATAATATTAAACACGGTTGAGCAGCGCGAGAATCAGTGCGGGTGAATCCGCCTCATGGTGAGGGCAAAGCGGGCTGGGTCTGCTGGATAATCTCGCTGGGGTGTCTGGAGGATCATTTATCCCAGCAAAAACACATCGAAGATGGACGAAATTGGTTTTGTTTGATTATTTCCAGCTGCTGTGCATCTATTTTTTTTTCACCCCCTCCATAAGGAGGAACCAATCTGGATAAACCAACTTTAATGATATTTTTTTGTACTGAAAAGACTTCAAGCATCATCCACTTTGAAGGGTTGAGAGCTGTCTCCCCTGTTTTGTTATATTTATAATTATTTTTTAAAACAAGTTTTTGCCTTGTTTTTGTACAGGAATGAGGTCTAGCAGACAGAGGCGATATTGGACCTTGTTTTCTGGTCTGGTCTTGGTCCTCTTGACACTTTGTCATGGAGAAAGTAAGTTATTCTAGTGATATGGGTGCATTTGGATCATAAATGTTGCTTGTCTAAGAAAGCTTCACTTTCATTTTGCTTTCCAAAAAAAAAGCCTCTAAATCCAGACCAACTGTTTTAAACTAAACCCATTACTTTGCTTTTAATTGCAAGTTTTTATGCTTTCATTCCCTTTAGTTGTTTCTTAAACAAACACATTATGAATCACAGGAGTGTCTGTTGAGTGTTACGGCTATGCTAAGTCAAAGAACACAACAAAGTCAAGTTTGGTAATTTTAACACTGCCATTTATAATAGTGGTTTTATAGTTATTTTGCCACTGTATCTATCAAATAATGCTAATATTGGATTCTAGTGTGGTGTATTTGTGTTCACAAGTGCCATTATGTGCACCTGTAGGTATAGATCTACATTTGAAAGTCAAATCTGAGTTATCGCCACCATGTTAGTTACCAGCATGGGAGATTTTGGTGACAGTATCTGGTTCATTTAGCTCACAAACCAACAGGTTTTTAATAGACTAGATTAGATATTAAAAGCATCAGTGTTGTTGTCCTTAATACATTAATTCTCTTGATAATTCTCTTGAGAGTTTAAAACTCAATGTGTATTTCAAGTTCAAGGAATGACTTAACAAGTGTTTGATCTTTGTGAACAGTACAAACGTATGTACAACTTTAGTAGTCTCACAGCTCTAATATAAAAAGAGTCCATCGAAAGATTTGATAAATCTGTTTCACTTTGACACTGAAGGCTGGAAAAATTATTATTTGTTTTCTTTGGTTAACATAACTGACAGATCTTATTGATAAGTGTGATTACAGTTAGTGAGATTGCTATCGGGGCGGGCCGGTCACTGTTAGGTTAGTAGGATACGCTGTGATGTGGTTGCCAGTAAATGCAAGGGATTTTAGATGACGACACGTTGGAATAACACTGACGTGCTCTGTGTGGAGGGGCATGTGTGTCTCATGTTGTTGATGCTGTGGGTTTACGTGGTTTCTTTGGAATATTAACCAAGGCATGCAAACATACTGGAAATTATTCATTATTAAGATTAGTTTAACCCACATGGCCAATGCAAATTGACTCTGTTTTCTCATGCAAAACTGTCTTTTGCCCTTTTATAATCCTAAAACTGGCCATACGTATGTGAAAAACATTCAAGATATTTAGTAGGCTTTTCATTATTCTTCCTCTTTAAAATCAATAACCCGGGAAGCTCTTACAAAAGCAATTTTTGCTTCCCTTCATGTTTGACCACCACAAAATTTCCATGTTTCCAAGTAAACTGCAAATAAGACCCCCCGATTCATCAAGAGAGAGAGGAAAAATCTGCGTTTTTAAAATAGAACATGTAAAAACACCCGCTCTAGCAAAACAGACTGGGTTCTGTTGATTGGAAGAGTGAGAAGTTTGTGAAGTCTGTGTAATTGGGTTTTACTGTTAACCCCAGCGGTTGCAGGGAAGCGAGGTAGTGAGGCGGAGAGGAGCTTCTCAGTGGAAATCCTAAGTATAACCTGTCTCGTTTGGCAAAGGATGGTAAAAGATTCCCAGTGGGGTATAAATGTGGCTCAGGTTAAAGATACAATTTGTAAGATATTCACAAGTAAAATATCCAAAATCCACTAGGCTAGTGTTCTATATTTTTTCCAGCTGATTACTAACAATATCTCTAATGTTTTCAACTACTTGTAAATCATGAGAAAATTCCCATTCTAAACAGTGACACGGGGCCTGTCAATGACGTTAGTTACCCTTTGTTAACCGCCTTTACTGACGTAGAAACCACATGACAACAGTGTCGTGGACAAATGCGGAAGTAGTGTCTAGTGTCCAGCAAACCACTAGCTTGCTTCAAGCAGTTCCTTATTTACTTTTTCTTGCACGTTTTATGGTGGATTGTGTTACTTATTTATGGAACATAATTACTGTTTACTGTCTGCCGCTGGTTCTGTCAACAAGGACAGCTCCCATAAACATACGGGCCAACCAAACAACCCAAGAAGAGTTTGTGACAAGAGGAGAGAAAGAGCGAGGATCAATATCGGTGTTGAATTTTCTAGATGGAGAGAGCTTCGCGTCTGATCGCGTCTCTTTGCATTGACTTTGTATGTAATCTATTTGCGCAAATCGTTGAACTGGCATTTGAAAATGATGACATCAGACACAACATTTATAAAACTTTACCTCATCCGTTAAATCCATGATTCATCTTTCCGTCGGATTGATGGCCAACAGCGGTTGGGTAGAAGACAACAAATCCCATCATTCCACGCTCCTTCTTAGCGTCATCAAACCACGCGATTGTTATTGTTTTGGTAGTGTGCCCACTCGTGGCAGGTCCTACAACCTGTACCTTTAACTGTTTGACTTAAGTTGAGACCAAACCATTGGCTTATTTCTTGATCTGCCTTTTTGGTTGGTTTAAAGCATTTTGTGTGTTTGCTTTAATCTTAGAAGGACAATATTTGTTGACTGTCATTGATTCCAAATTAAAGCAATATTCCCATTATTCTGGAGAAAGATAAATATGAAGAAACACCTGTAATATTTTCTTCTAAATCCAATTTTGTATTGAATATTTATAATTCACCATTTGTGATTTTTAAATAATATGATTTAGATTTTTTTTTTTAAAGTTTGATGTTTGAGTTAAAATATTTTTTCAAGTACATTAAGACAGCTTAAATATATTTTAAGTACATATTTGATAAGGATATAGAAACGTAAACAATAGTAGAAATGTATTTGTTATGCATACAAGATGTTTGCAATCATTTGATTTCAGCATTGAAATGATGAATTGAGGCTACTATCAAAGTACTGTCTGACTCTCTGTTAGCTCTGTTAGGTTGTCTTGTTTTGTGGTTCTGTTTTCATATGAAAGCGCTCTGTCGCAATCTGTTTTGATGTAGACTCTGAAGTGTTAGGATTTACTAGCCTGGGTTAAGGTTTTTTTTCTGCTTCATTTCCAAACGATGACATCAGTTTATGACCTAATTTCCAAATGCTTTCACTCTGCTACCTACGAGAGTTCGCAATGGCAGGCTGGAATTGGGTTATCAAGTGTAAACATGAGATTTGGTGCGCCATCAAAGCAATAAAGATAGCACTGTTTACTCAGCGGTGTGAAAATATTAGAGTCTGCAGACAGACTAGGTGCTGTCTGTCTTCCAGGGTGGTGAAAGATGCTTGTTTTAACTCTAGTTTAATTCTATTTTCTAGCAAAATGGGTAAAATACACCAATGCATACTTGTTAAAATCAGAATTTAAGGATGGCTTTAAAAGAAAGAGGAAGCAGTAGGCCTTTTTCCTCTGTGAGTGGTATCTAAGATTTAAAGGGTTATAAACTATTAGGTAATGTTATCTTTTAAAGTTTCACTTAGGATCTATAATTCAAGAGCTCTATAATTATCTTCCTGCATTTTCCAGTATTCATTTTTCAGCTCAGCTTAAATGTTTTAGGATCTCTCTTTGTGATTAGCTTGTGGGCAAATTGCGCTGTTGAAAATAAACAACTTAATGGGTGGTAAGTGAAAGCCGAGATGTCCGTCTCAGGATACCTGTCATAAAAATGCTAAAATGTGTCTTATAAAAGCTCCCTCGTGGCACTGTGTCACTGGCAGAAGAAAAACTGCATGTGGTTGAAACTTGTCATCTGTATGCTTGGGTTGACCGTTTTGTTTTAGTGCTCGGTCTATATTGTTGTGTAAATCTACTCCTCATCAAGTTGTTTAAACCTAGCCTATATTCACAAAAGAAGATATTTTGAAAAATGTTGGGGACCAAATAACATTGAACCCCATTGAATTTTATTGTATGGTCCAAATATTCAATTCACTGAGACATTTTTCACTTTTTGAGTACAAATTATATTGGACCCCATTGAATTTTTCGTTGTATGGACGCAAAAACACACTAAGACTTTCAAAATGTCTTATGTGTTCCACTGAAGAATGAAATTTGAAACTACAAATGAATAAGTGTATTTTTGGACATTCTGTCTCTTTAAGACACTAGTACAACTAATTTGAGTATGTAAGAGAAACGTGTACAGTCTGTTCAATGACTGTACAAAGTTCCCTCACATACGCAACAAATTAAATGTCTGCCCTGACTATGATTCATAACCGAAACTTTATTTTAACCTCCAAATTGTTACGTTTCCTTGAATTCAAGCATTTAAAGTCAATTTTTTTGAGTCATCTCTTTCTACCAAGCTGTGACTGTTGAATATTGATTATCTTGTAATTATTTCTGTTTTCCTCCTTCCAGTCTGTGGTCCAGGCATTGACATTGGTAATGACATCAGTAATTTCAAGCGGCTGGAGAACTGTACAGTGGTTGAGGGATACCTGCAGATCCTCCTCATTGGAAGCAAAAACAATAACAACCAGGAGGTCTTCCGCACCCTCAGTTTCCCCAAACTGACCATGATTACGGATTATCTTCTCCTCTTCCGTGTATCTGGGCTGGTCAGCCTCAGCACCCTTTTTCCAAACCTCGCCGTGATCCGGGGCCGTAACTTGTTCTACAACAACGCCCTGGTCATATTTGAGTTAACCAGCCTGAAGGACATCGGCCTTTACAACCTGCGGAACATCACAAGGGGCGCGATACGAATCGCGAAGAATCCAGAGCTCTGCTACCTGGATTCTGTGGACTGGTCTCTCATTATGGATGCTGAATTTAACATTTTCATTGATGGAAATAAGCAGTCCAAGGAGTGCGGAGATGTTTGCCCGGGAATCATGGAGGACAACCCTCTGTGTATTAAGACGAACTTCTACAACAATGAAAATTACAGATGCTGGACCTCCAACCATTGCCAGAAAGGTAATTTACTTAGTTGTGTTTTAGTGTTTGCCTGGTTCGTAGGCCAGGTTTTGCAGCTGTTGAGATCTGATCCACTTTTTAAGACTGTGTGTGGTCAATATCATGTGTTGGATGCTATAGTAATGACTAGGATTGCAAAGGGGTGGAAAATTCTATTCTAAAAATTCCTGGAAGATTACAAAAAATCCTGGAAAGTTTCCGAAATTCACTGGAAATTTCCCACCTTTTTGCAACCCTAGTGATGACATTAAGTGTAGGTTGGTACAGTGCCCTCCACTATTATTGGCACCCTTGGTAAACATGAGCAAAGGTGGCTGTGAAAATAAATCTGAGTTACTTTTTCAAATAAGAAATTCTGGTCCCTTTGTTTTCACATTTATTGACTGGCAGCTCTCCTGTCTCCGTATTAAGAGATATCGTAAGAAAATACAGAGTCATTGTGTGCGCTTTGTAAACATGATGGTTACCGTATTTTAACACTATAAGGTGCACTTAAAAGCTTTTCATTTTCTCAAAAAACGACAGTGCGCCTTATAATCCGGAGTGCTTTATATATGGATCAAGGGACTCAAAATGTCAAAATATTGACATTCCCTTTAGCACAGCTCCATCTACTGGAGGCATAACTCAAACCCAGTCGAACGTTTGACTGCAGTATCTTCTATTCTATGTGCGTCATAAGGCCTAAAAAAAAAAATTGTTTGGTTCCGGTTTCCGACCGACCCTGTCAATTTATGTGCGACCCAAATTTATTTTATGAGACTGGGGAAGAACGGTCTTTCACACATCGTTAATTAAATTACAGTTTCCTTTAAATGCTGTTTTACACTTAAGTAATCCGTTAAAAACCATTAAGTATTGCATCAAAACCCTTTAACTGTCAATTCCTAAAGTGAGCTATAACTTAAGGTTTGGAAATCGTAACATTAAGAGAAACACGGGGGGAGTCAACAATATATCGCGGAACAGAGAGGGCACTGACAACATGCTGACAGACAGGACATTAACATTACCAGCTTACTTTTAATATGAAACAAAGTCTCATTTGGTTATTTCACCTTTCAAATGTGGTCATTTTTTAAAGAAATGTAAACAAAAAATACCGTTTTGTGGCTCTTGAATGTGTCGAACAGATCGCTGTAAGTTAGATCATCAGTTAAAACTAACTGATCGTCTCTTGCTTCTAGTTAATTTATAGCATCAAAATCAAATAAACCACATAAATGAACATAACAAATAATGTTGTTTGACTACAAAAAGATGTCTGTACACTCCGTTTTTCAAGTTCAAATCCTCCATGTTAATCTACTATGAGATCGCCTGTCAAACTCCCGCGAAGGCTTTTTGTGTGTGTGTGTGTGCGTTTTGCGTGTCTATGGCAACAACAGACTTTAAACGGGAATACAGAATCACTGTCGTAAAAGTACCGGTACACACATTTAAAATCAGCGCGCGCGCGTGTGTGTGTGTGTGTAAAACTGCCACTGGAGAAAAAAAAAAAAAAATCAAAAAAAAAAAAAATCCCTACCGACCAATGACCTCAACTGACAACCAACCGGAACCAAACTTTTTTTTTTTTTTTTAGGCCTAATCCGGTGCGCCCTATATATGAAAACAGTTCTAAAATAGGCCATTTATTGAAGGTGCGCCTTATAATCCGGTGCGCCTTATAGTGCGGAAAATACGGTACTATATTTAGAAACTAAATTTGAATGGACTTTTATTTTAATGGCGCTGAGAAAGGCAGCCCCTGAGCACACGCAGTGCTCTCACTGTCCCTCTTGTTTACTGTTGTTGTTAACAGGTCTGTCTAATAATCAGATAGAACGGTTCAAGGAATTAATGTATACAAAAAGTATTATAACGATTGCTTTTATATTATTAGTAATAGAAATGCAAACATTATAATACTTTCTCGTTTGCCATCAGCATTAAGCAAATACGCATTTATTTCATTTAAACAAATCTTTGACTAATGAATATTTAATTTCACAAACATTGCAAACTTAGTCGAATCCAGCTTTGAGATCTTGTGAAGTGTGCATTTTTAATCAGCATGATCGCTTGTTCTCTGTGTGACGGACGGCCCGTGTTAATTTGAATGCTTTAAACATGATTTCAAATTATGCTGCGCTTTATGCATTTGCCCACTGTCATATTTATGTCATTTTCACTGTGTGCGTTATGTAAAATGAGTGTTACCTTGCCTTTATTTGAAAAATATGATTCTCAATGCACACAAACTTTTCAGAATACTGAATGCCTTGTTGGTTGCGGTGGTTACTTCCTTATTAATTATATTTTATTAAATAATTATTTATTTGTGCAAAATGCTTTGTCATCTAAAGTACAAGTATGTTTATTTTACACATTTATTTTTAATACATTGTCAAATTATTTAAAATTTCTTAAATACGAATAAATCGGCTTTATATCGGGTATCGCCCCCCCTGCTTTAGTCAGTAAAGCCGGTTATCTAATCAGCAGAAAATTCCATCAAGTGTGTGATTTCACATAGAGCAGCTGTTACTACACAGAGCCATTGTTAACTGACAAGCTTGACCCTGATGGTAAAAATCACAAATCTGATGGTATTTACCACTGATTAGATAACCGGCTTTACTGACTAGATGCACATTAATAATCGGCCAATATATATCGTGGACCCCTAGTTTGAATCATCAGTGGCAAATTCTTAACATATTAAAAACGTACTTACAGACTGTGAGTCAGAAGCGCCAGACTGTCATTGCAAAGAGTGAGGAACAGCCTGGGGCTTGCGGCAGCCACATATGACGTCCCCGGGCAGAACTCCACTTCGTCCACGGTAAAAGCGGATCTGGTGATCCACAGCACGAAGTTGATGTATTTGCTCAGCGACAAGCACGGATCAGCTCTAGGCACGATGAAGCGGATATCGTCCTCTTTTGGAAGGCCAAACAAAGTAGCTTCACTTTCACAATGAAACACACAGCATCTCCACGACATGGCGCCGGTGACAACAGCAAGAATAAAAGTTTCCTTCTTTCTTTTGCGTTAACATTTGGGTGGCTTTATGTAAATTGTCCCACATTGTGACGTAGACATGTTGGGGTGTGTTAAAACAAGCCTTTTTAGGAGGGCGTGGACAAGTCTTAACTTTTATAAAGAATATCTCTTTGGATTTGAGACTTTAGTCTTTACAACTTTACAGATCTTATTAATGCAACAAGAGCTTGTAACACTCCAAAGAGAAAGGAAGCATTTTAATCGCATCATATGACCCCTTTAAATGTTAGATAACACAAATATCCTTCATGTATTTATCCCATTTTATTAACCCATGTCTTTGCTGCTGCTGACCTTTGATGATCCAATTCAATGAAAAACAGACTGTAATTCTTGTTTTGCTCATTTAGCTAAGCTGTTTGCTCCCACATGTCGTAAACGACAAGAAAATATGCTTCTAACCATAGGTTGAGACTATAGCAGCAACCACAAAGCTATGCGATGCAGTTTGGGAATGTTTTGTTGGTTTCAGGAAGCACTGAAACATTGAACTGTGTTGGTAACAACAAACTTGCGACCATACCTGATGAAGGCGAGTCAGCCCCTTTTGCATGTGTGTTGATTTTTAGTGTTGAGGCCATGTGAATAAAGACTTTTTCACAGTATTTTCGAGTGCCATGGATTGATGAGTTTTTTTTTAAACTTGCGGCCATAGTTTGATTATGCTCTTGGGAAATGCTCTCCTAAAAGAGAAATTTACATGTAGCAGACAGTTTACACTGATTATGGTAATGCTGAGAATGCAACTTGCATTGAGTTATGAATTGCTGCATTTCGCAATACTTCTATGTAGAGTATGTTTTGTGCACAAATCAAACAAATAATTTCTTCACCAGTTTCTACTGAATTTCACATTTGGTCTGTCTGTCAGTACTATCCAGGGATCTGTCATTACAAAGCTTTTTTCTGGTGGTTATCAGTTAAGTAGAGAGGGGTCATCCAGCATTCATTACCTATAGGCTTCAAATCTTGGTTGGTTCATGTTTTACAGTAAAGAAGAAAAAGTAATTTGGCTTCAGGGTGTGTTTGTGTATGTTTGGTTTTCCCTTTGCCTCACGTTCACAATGAAAAATGGAGTCTGGTCATTGCAGGGGGTTTTGATTGCGCTGGACTTTGAAGATAATGTCCTCGTCTACAGAAAGGTTTGTGTCCGGAATGTCAAATTCCTGACAACAGCAGTGAACTGGAATAAAAATACCAAGCAAATTTGTTAAAGAGATGTAAAATTTTTCACCAAGACGAGAAAAGAAAGATCCGAAAGCCAGTATAAACATGGATTATGAGCAGAACACGTGTATGGAGAGGTCTGGTTGTAGTCTTCCACTATTGTGGTCTTTTTGGACAGAAGGATGCTGCAGTGGCAGACAAAGCGCCTCTCTCTAAAGGGAAAATACTTTAGCAGTTCCTCCCACTTTCCATATAATTACCTTGTTTTCCTTTAACACAGATGTTTCTTCAAGGGCTGGTAGTGGTTTCCAGTCAGTCTGCCTAGCCTTTTTTCTTCCAAGCTCTTTAATTACCCAGTCAGGACTTGTTGTTCACCAGCCTTGTACTTTGCATTTCAGCTACATTTAGAGTAGATAGAGCTTACTGCAAATGTCTTCACACAGGAAAGAGCCCACATCAGACACACTACTTAACAGTTCAAGATGAGTTGAGATGCAAATATGCAGCAGATCTTGTACAGTTATCCTCAAGCTGCTGTCAGTAAAAAAACGTTTTGTTTTTTTCAAAACTCAGTGCTAAATGGTTGCTGGAGTGGTCTGTATGGCCACTAGGGAGATGTGGACTGGCCCAAAGATGCTTATAGTATACAGTAGCTCTATAATTATTAGTAAGATTTTCTTAAATTAAAAAAGGTATATTCAAGGATGCATTCTTTTGCGTAAAAGTGATAGAAAAACATTTCTAATGCTACAAAGTATTTCTGTTTTAAATAATGATGTTGGTTCAAACTTTCTCAAAGAATCCTTAATGTATTGTTTGGAAAAAAATTGAGCAGCACAACTGTTTTCAGCATTGATGAGAAATGTTTCTTGAGGTGAAAATCAGCATATTATAATGACTTCTGAAGGATCATGTTACACTGAAGACTGGAATAATGATGCTGAAAATTCTGCTTTGCATCACAGGAATTAATTACATTTTAAATTATATTCAAATAGGAAACAGCTATTTGAAATTGTAAGAATATTTCATAATATTGCTGTAAAAATGCAGTCTGAGTACTGCATGAGATCTTTTATTCCGCTTCTCTGTCATTATTTAGGCTTGAAAGCCTCTGTCCTCGTTCATTGTATTTGCATGTAAAAAAAAAGTCTTTGAACAACATAAAGGTGATGATTGAATAGACTTTAAAAGATACTCATCAGGAAGAGATCTGGGAAAAGATGACAATGCAAAGCTCCTCACAAACATGTGATTACTTAGCAGGAACCAGTAAACCCAAACATGACCTTTTTGATACCTTGTTAGCTACTGTTTGATCATAACACTGACCTCAAAGCTGCAAATGTCACACGTATTGGATATTTATCGCAGTAACAGATGCGCCGTTGCAATATGATGCCTTTTGATGAGGTGTTTTTCTTTGCACCAAATTTGCTGGATTAGACGAGACGTTGTTAAAGATGTTAAATTGGATGTTAAATCTAAATAATACTTGAGGTTTGGATCATACTGCTTGTTGTGCATTTTTAGGCTTTGCTGTTGCCTAGTAGGTATATTTGTTTTACAGGTTGAAAGTTAGATACAATCTTATGAGCCATTTTTTGAAAAAAGAAATATCCCGACCAGAACGGCACCTCTGGAACATGTCTTTGCGTTATAGAAGCAAGTAAGGATTTTTTGCTTTCTAGTTTGCATGATGTGCTTTGGGATGGCAGTAGAGTTGGACATCTGCCATAGGATTTGATGAAGTAGTAAGATTTTGGAGCTGTCTTTCACAGGTGACAGGTGAATGCTTTCTTTCATCTCTCTGCTGACCAGCGTTGGGAGGAGACCAAGTGAAAATGTCACTGTAATCTATTCGGCAAAAGCGCTTGACATTTCAATGTCTTATGACTCCATATTGGAGATTTCTTCCTTGCTCTGAATACCACAAGGTATTAGACAGTTTTTAATTTGCTGCGTTATTGGTTCTCCCTTTTTTCTTTTTCATGCATTGCAAACGTTAAGTTAAAAGGTCTGCGCTAATAGCGTACAAGCCATAAAGCGCTTACAGGAATTTACATTTACAGCTTACATTTATTTTAAATTGTTGCCAGCATTTAAACCATTCAGTGCTCGCACACTCTCCTGGAGACAGTGTGCTGATGCACACTCGAAGCGCACACATATTAATTATGCCAGGTTCATACACACTATGTTTGATGTGATGTAATCTATCATATGCGGTGCGTATTTTTTCCACACATGTTAACGGAAAACATTCACACTGCACACGGTTGTGGTTTAAGATTGTGCAGAGATCTTTTCCACACTGAGTCTATTTTTTGCTGTGCTGAATTATGAATCCAGCATCAAATGCTCTGAGCAGGGAGGGGAATGCCTGCATGATGCTGCTCCACTCCGCTTACATGCTCTGATTATTAGATGTGGGACGATAAATCGATGTGCACGAGACATTATCGATACACTGGTACCAAGTATCAATATTTTTAACACACAAAAGATCTAAATTCAATGCACTTCCCAGATTCAGATGGTCAGATGAATGAAAATTCAAAGCGAAGAAGAAATACGAGCATAATAGTAGATCAACAACAAATCAGAGATGCACCGGCGTCTTTCGAGATGCGAACAAAAAAACTGCCCCAGAACAGCTAACAGCGTGGACTGTGGGCATCGATCACGCTATCATTGCAGAGCACATATTGAGTCTGTGAGTAGCCTAACCTCTCAAATTGTGTAGCAGGTGGATTTCCCCTCACTATATGAGTGAGAGAAAGAGCAGCGCCGGCGCGTCCAGTTTTGTCAACAAAATTCAATCCTCTCTCTCTTCAAGTGTTTGTTATGCAGTGTGGACAGTGGGCACTGACCGGCAGAATCTGCACCTATGGCATGGACGAGGAAACAAATCCTTGTCAGAGCCATAATTGAGCATGCAGAAGTCGCGATATGAATGGCTATTTCATGTGTGGGGCTCCGTTTTTATGAGAGGAAAGGTTGAGAAAACACTCCAGGTAAATTTTGAAATGTACCAGGTTTATTTATATATATATATATATATATATATATATATATATATATATATATATATATATATGTATATGTATATGTATATATATATATATATATGTATATATATATATATATGTATATATATATATATATGTATATATATGTATATACATACATATGTATATACATACATATGTATATATATATATATATAGTAGGGCTGGGATAAACGATTATTTTTTTAAACGATTAATCTAGCGATTATTTTTGCGATGCATCAACTAATCTAACGATTAATTTTTCCGGCCGATTCGTTTTCGATTATCTCCCCATTAATTGACTACTAACAATTTATACATGTTGATTTACATATCTGAATGAAAAAAACATGAATTCCTTAACATTGCAATATATGTTTATTGCTCTTAAAATTACAAAATAAAAGACTGACTAAGAATGCATTACTTTGCACTTGTATAGAGCTAGCATTCAATAAAACCTTGAAGCCTTGAAAACACATAGCTTACTGAAACAAGCTTACTGAACACATAGGGCCTAGCTTACTGAAAAAAAGTTCTTCTTTCAGATGAAAATAACAACAACTTGATGTCTAGCATTCAATAAAAAAAGTTCACCCAAAATACTTGTTTAGAGCAATTGAAAGAATACAGTAACCAATGTAAACTTTAGGGCTTTAAGCTAATACAGAGAGTGCTTTTCCAAAAAAAAAAAAAAAAAAAAATTTAACAGTGGGAGCCAGCAGCCTGTCATGTAGAAAAAAAAAAAATCTCTGAATGCTCCACGTGAAACTTTGGCGTTCCGCCCTTTTTCTATCGTGTCTAATGATTTTGGTTAATATTCACGAGGGGAGGGGGGTGGGGGGAGAGAGCGCTCATGTAGTTTGAAGACTGTGAGTGAAACTGCGCGTGAAACTTTGGTGTTTCGCCCTTTTTCTATCGTGGTTAATGATTTTGATTAATATGCACAAGGGAGAGAGAGAGCAAGAAGCGCTCATGTTGTTTCTGAAGACTGTGAGTGCGCGCGCAGCCGGGGCTCTCTCTCATAAGCGCTCTGTCACTGTCACTCACCGATCAAATAAGGCTTTGACAGCCGCCAAAAAAAAAGATTAATGCAGAAAAACCCCTGGATTGGTTATATAACGTTGGACAGAATGTTGATCCGGCCATCGCGTATATTCAGCGCACATAAGGTAAACGTTTTGCAAACGTTTTTTAGAGAAATAAAAACAGGTCGACGAATCGATGCGCATATTTTGCGTCGACGTATTTTTTGCGTCGACGTCATCGATGACCTCGACGCATTGTCCCAGCCCTAATATATAGCCTATATTAAGTTGATAACTAGTTAAATTGTTGGTTTGCATACAAATAAATGTGTAAGCTTTTAATAAGTCCAAGAATAAAATGATTAATTTACTTAATGCGTTAAATTTGATTTACAGAAGATTAGAACTAAAACTTGATAACAGTGTATGAATGCATATTTGTCTTTTTAACTGAACTTAAGACTGGTGGTGATGCTTAAGATATTTTTGGTCATTGAGGGTTTCTGAAAAAAAAAAAGTAATAGATCATATATTAATTATGTATTGATGAGCTGCTGGGTTCGTGAACATTAATCACCTTGTCTGCGTTCAGTCTAACTGATTTTCTGAAATCAAAACCGGGATGGTAATAGATGAGCGCCAGCCAATGAAATTGCCATTTGTGCATTAACTCCGCCCTCTACCAGAGAAACCGGCATGTCTTCTGCTTGTTCGAAAAAGTTAAAAACTTCTAAATGAACTCCATTATTTTGACAGGAATATACAACAAATATTATATAGTTTACATATAGAGTGTTGATTCATTGTGGTAAGACTCTCGCTCTCTCTCTGCATGTGTGAGAAACAGCGCTATCAGCAAAGCAACAGCGAGTTGCGCACTTTCACACAGAGTTTACAGTTCGACAAATACAGGTGTACTGTGCGTCCATTGAGATGAATTGAAAAGTACAGATCGCTTGATGGAGAGCAAATTCTGAAGCACTCAGTGTTCAGTGAGTGAATATATATCTGTGCTAATCTTATAATAGCCTCGAAAATACTCACTGTCAAGTAAAATCTTAGAATTTATTAGCCAATGGCTAACAATAGACATAGTTTAGTCACCCAGAGTAAAATTTAGTCGTGTATGCGAGTGATTTACTGGTGACGGGTTGCCGTGAATACCTTTAAATTGACACTGGTTTTACTCAAATGAAACAGTAAAATTGCTTGTGAAGTGACTCAGAACAGTTCTGGTGATGTCGTTTATGCATTTATGTCCTCATTGGGATGGCAGATGCTGAAATTACTGCAAGCGTCACATGTCTCTGCCATTCATTCATTCACACAGAGACGCGCAGAACATGCAGGATTCATATTTCAACCAACTTTTATGGCTTAACATTTACAGATACTGGTCCATACTGAGATTTGATTTGATTAATTTCTGCTAACTTTGACAAATTCCGTGACTGTCCATATTAAAATGTAAGTTTCATTTTCATGAGTGGATTTTGAGATTCCGTCCGCGTTTTCTCCTTCGCGGTAATCATAGCGCTGTATGCATCATGAACCAGGTTGACCGGGTACTTGGTACCACCGGTACTTAAAGAAACCTGGTACCGTCACATTTTCATTTTTTTTAGTACCGACTTGGTACCAAAGTACCGGGTCTTTTGACAACACTATTGTCTAACAATATATCGATTATCGCAGAATTGCTGTATTCATGATATTATCGTATTGTGAGCCATGTATCGTGATTTGTATCGTATCATGAGTTACCCTGTGATTCCCACCCCTAGTGATTATCACTAAAAGAATCACTCATCAAAGTTGAACTCAGGTTGTTAGGTCAGGGAGACAAGTTCTGGGCTGCTACAAGACAGTTTGGATAACCACTGGTTTAATGTGGTTGGAAAGACGTTCTGTGTTTAAATAAACAATGGTTCTTGTTAAGAAGACAAGACAGTTGTGATTGGGGTGGCCATCAGTGTTCATTGCATTAAATATTTGTAATGTGTTAAACTGAAAAAAAAAATTCTACGTTAACTTGCTAATTTTGACACAACTAATATGTGTAAATGTATATAAAATACATTTAAAAGAATAAGTTACCCTAGACCACAAAATCTTTATAATAAAATATGTACACAGTTTGGATTAAATGAAAGTATAGTCTAATTTTTTAATAAGCATGTTTTTACTTCGGTACCGAAATTGGTACCGAGAACTGTGGATTTTCACTGGTATTGGTACCAGTTAAACACCACTTAAAAACTCTCATGTTTGCCAATGCTTTATGACAAACTCCCAGTGTTAAAGATCCAAAGGCGTAAAAGTTTTTTTTGATTTTAGAAGTAAACATTTAACTACTACCAATGTGGTTGACTAAGTTACGAGCTCAGTCTGTGTTATCTAGCTGAAGAGTGAGCCGTGGCGCCCCGCGGGAGGGAAAGCACTCATCACTTAATGAGCTGCCTCTGAGTGATCTCATCCGCTCCGCACCACGGCCGGAAACATTCAGGCCCCGACAAACGCTTGGGGCACTCTCTCAAAATGTCCAGCCGGAGAATGGGGGCCTTGTTTTAATTACAGTCTGTTTATCTGCCCACATGTAAAGGCTGGGTTTCTGCCTGGCCAGGCAGCACAACAGTGTGACTTCCTCTTTGTGTTTTGCCTCTCTCACATACTTCATTAACCTCGGCGGACAGTATAACTCTTTCACCGGAGTATTTAGTCTCTGCCAGAGAGGCTCAATGCTGGAGTCACAGTCAAAGACACAGTCTGCCCTTGACAGTATCATGCTGAATGTCTTGGCCGTCATCAAGGTTACATGTTTGTCAAACTTTATTGTGTGATAACAACCATTTATTTAAAAGATAAGAATAGCATAAGTGACAGTTGAGTGATGGTTGAGTTTTGTAGAATAGCTGCGTGCTGGTGTTCGGTTGACTGCTGATCTTTTGGCCAAACATTTTAATATATGTTAATATTTTACATACATATTTATGTAATAAAACATGATATTTAAAAAATGTAAAATGTATGAATAGATTTACATCTAGAAAATACAAAATATTTTTTGACATTTTTTATTATAAAAAAACTAACACACACTATATGTGTGTGTGTGTGTGTGTGTGTGTGTGTTTGTGTGTGTGTGTGTATTAACTGAAGTAATGCAAATTGTACAAAAGTACCAAAATCAGTTTCTTACCTTCATCATGATTAGCTTTTCCACAAGCAGTTTTAAATATTAATATATATCAGGTACACAAAGTGTCATTCACACACAAAATATAATATTTTATATTCAACATAAGAAAGCAATTCATTCATGTTTGGAACGACATGAGAGTGAGTAAATGATGACATAATTGTCATTTTTGGATTAACTATCCCTTTAACAACATTAAAATGAATTTACATTTTTCTATAAAAAGCCATAAAATGTATGCTGTCACACAGAGAGACCCATTCAGTTGTTATACAGACTTATATTGAGTAGCACTTGTGATTTAAGCTCACTTCATAGTGACCGGTTCTCTTTATCGGATTCTTGCAGCGTCTGCTCAGGCATGCCGAAACATCCGTTATCGGACTGTCTGTGTGTGGCGTCGGAGGAGCGAACTACAAGAGAGGAATCTGTCCCTTTAAGTGGGCATATAATTAGGCAGGAATTCCAGCTGGCTTAGTCACCGCTGTATGGGGAGGATAAAGGGGAAAACCATCGCTCTCAGCCGTTGCAGGGACCACTGGCTCGCTCTATCATTCTGCAAGAATGTGTGTGAAAATCAAGGGGGCAGGGGTGGGGTTGCTGTGGTGATAGCAGGGGTTGCTTTGCTAGGGCAGTCTGGGGTTGTGTGATTTTGGCACCACTTTTTTAACCAGTAAGATTCCAGGCTTTTGCCCAAACACGTTAGGAATGATCTAACCTTTGGGCATAGGTGATAGCTTCAAGGAAGACTTATGTTTCCTATTGTTTATCACATGCCTTTTGTTTAGGATAGTGGCTGCTAATGCTTAATAAAAGCCTATTGCACTACTTTTGTGCTTTTGAAATGCTTTTAAACACAACATGAAGCACAGTTGCCAAAATGTAGTGGAATTCCAAGGTAAATGGAATAATCAGCATAAAAAAAACAAATAAAGGTCCAAAGCCATTTCAGAAACTAGAATATTATAGAGACTTGTAAGTGTGGATTTTTTTTTTGACTTCAGGTAGTATAAACCACTTGGCAACCTTCCACAACTACCTAGCAACCACATAGCACCCTGGTAATCAATGATGTTGCAAATGTTTGTAAATTCTATTTGGTCCATGCCTTCAGTAGCAATAAAAGTTATTAAATTAAAATTTTACTACAAACCATTATTAAAAAATGCATGTTTTTTTTAACCCAAAATTGAAATTTACTCAAGTTGGATGCAAGTTTTATTATCTAAAATAAATGTAATGCGATTAAACAAATGCGGAAATTTCACTACCTTTCAAAAGCTTGGGGTGAGGTTTTTGGAAGTTAAGTCTCTTATGCTTACAAAGGCTGTGTTTATGTGATCAAAAACACAGTAAAACAATAATATTGTAAAATACAATATGTTTTCTATTACAATATATTTAAAGTTGTCATGTATTCCTTTGATGCAAAAATTAGAGATCAACCTATCTGTTTTACTGATATTTTTCCCAGTATTTAAGCATTTTTCTATTATCGGATATCGGTTTTGTGATATTGGGCATTTCGAATATTTCATGCAAAACTGCCATTACAGCACTGCATCTTGAAGAGAGTCAAAGGAGTTTACAGGTAAAGTAACTTGATTAGCTTTAACTGATATACTTTATTTAACATATCAGCCAATAATACACAAATTAGATGCATTACATGAATTATTAATACTGTGTAGACTTGGCTTTGAGAAATAGACAAACTCAAGTAGTCATGCAATCTATAAAGTCATGCCCCAGTGACATAACTTTACATGAGTTAAATAAGACAGACTTACCGTATTTTTCGGACTATAAGTCGCACCTGAGTATGTCGCATCAGTCCAAAAATATGTCATGACGAGGAAAAAAACATATATAAGTTGCACTGGACTGAAAATACTGTTAATAATTTTGATAACATGCCATTTGAGATGTATTCGCTGTGTTTTGTTAGTTGATTACTTCAGAAAAGTCGCTGGCTTTACACTTTAACCTATTTAACAACACGCATATCGTAGTTTCATACTGCAGATGATGAACATTTTTTACAACTGTAGTTGTAAATTATTACATCTATGCAAAGTTGATAGACTCCCCTGTCATTTGTTTTCTATTTAAAACTTGTTAGAATTATTTTTATGTTCTTTATTTAAAAAAAAGAATCTTTAATGGCAGTGCAGTGTCATCGATTTGTTGATGTAGAAATTAGTTGTTTTATTTGCAAGAAAGGAGTAAAATTAAAGTATTTATTGTTATAAATAAAAATGTGCGTTCCGTTCAGTACTGTTGTTATTATTGTCAAAAATAGAAGTAAAACGATCAATAATCAGTTCTGCTTATCGATTATCGGTCAAATTAACATGCAAACAATCGGTTTTGGTCGATCTCTAGCAGAAATAAATGATCAGCATCATTACCCTAGTCTTCAGTGTCACCGGATCCTTCAGAAATCATTTTAATATGCTGATTTGGTGCTCAAGAAACATTTATTACTATTATCGGTGTTAAAACAGTTGTGCTGCCTAATATTTTTTTGCAAACCATGATGCATTTTGTAATAATTCTTTGATAAATAGGAAATAGAGGAGTATTTATTTGAAATAGAAATATTTTGTAACATTATAAATCTCTTTACTGTCACGTTCGTCCGATCAATTAAATTCATCCTTGCTGAATGGAAGTTTTAATTTCTTTTGCTTACCCCTAGTTTTTGAACATTAGTGTACAGTAAAATGGCATGAAAACTTGTTTTCCTATTGAGTTTGTCCTTCTGTGCTCAACAAAAAAATAATAAAAAAATAAAACTTTTGATTTCACGTGTTCTGAAAGTTAAGTTTGATGTTACAAGGCTTATTTGCTCATAAAAAGATGCAGCCCTTTTACGTTTTTCTAGTGACATTTAAATTGGTGTAAACTGAACGACCCACTTTGTAGAGAAAATTTCTATGGATTAGATGAACACATCCTCTCCAAACTATCGCTGTAGTTTGTTTTTAGACTCTCTCATCCGGCTGGATGATAGGACCGATCCAGTGAGGCTCCTCCACCACATGAACAAGTGCAGGAAGAGGAGTAAACGGAGATCATTTGCATTCATCTGTTTCTTCCTCTTGTGTGACTGAATCATATGAAGGGGAAATTAGGCCATGTGTGACGAGAGTTTCCTGCAGATTTACAGGGGAGCAGTGATTTGTCCCACACACTGTGTCTCATTCATAGAAACACTAACGTGATGGTGCTTCCTGTTTCACACGCTGGCTCAGTTGTAGATTACCCACAGTCAGAGTGTGATGCCAGTACCCTTTTTTTAATTTTATTTTTATCTTTGTCATATTTTGCATAGTTTTTTTTTTCCTTTTAGATATTAAGATTGAAGATTCATCTTCTGGATTTTCCCTAAAATGACCATAAATTAGGGCTGGGCGATATATCTAACGATATGATCATGTGCATCTAGTCAGTAAATCTGGTTCTGTGATTACCGCTAAATCGCCATCACCTGCTTATAATTGGAGCGGCATTTAATAGACAGAGCCGTAGATCACTGAAAAGCTACGCAATATCGCGTTCATTATCCCAGATGAATCGCCTTCGATAATGAACGCGATATTCTGTAGCTGGTAAGTGATCTACGGCTCTGTCTATTAAATGCCGCTCCAATTATAAGCAGGTGATGGCGATTTAGCGGTAATCACAGAACCAGATTTACTGACTAGATGCACATGATCATATCGATAGATATATCGCCCAGCCCTACTATAAATTCTAATTGCTGTCAACTAAATTCCTGTCTGTAAGGCGTTCATCTTTGCTTGGGATGCTGATGTGTTTCCCTTCCCGTCCTGTAGCAAACAGTTAAGATTCAATCCAGGGCCTCATTACACTTGTCAGCGCTGTCCCTAATGGCCACAGGTAGCTGGGAGCACCCTGTCGAGCTGTCTTCCTGTCTGTCTCTTCTGCAACACCTGGCCTAACTTGTCCGTTAGCAATAACGAATGATTTACAGCGTGTCACTCATGTAAGGTCTCAGGATATTTTCTATGCTGTAATTGTATGTAAGTTTCTAAAAGAAACCAACTCTGAATCTGAATAACTTGTTTTTGACCGTCTCTAATGGAGATTCATTAGTCGGTGTTTAAATAAAGCAATAATGATTGGACAAACAGTGAAATGTTTTTAATTTTTTTTTACCACAGCTTTAGGGTTTTTTCAGGCAAAACAAGTTGGAGCATTTTTAAATGACGGTGACAGTAGGATGGAAATTAAATATTCCTTTAATGGTTCTTTTAGTAGTTTTAGTATGAAAGAGTTGGACATTATTAAAAACATTAAAACATTGGTTTAAAATATCGAATAACCATTCAGACATGTATTTAAGTCTTACATGCCTTAAAAACAACATAATCAAGGAAGTCGCCAGTGTAGTCAGACGTGAGATATGTCTTGTGGTCCTGTGAGTGAGTTTGATTGATTCAATGGTCGATTCAAGTGTTTTTGATTCAATACAATGATTCACTAGGAGCCATTTGTTTGGAATTTAGACCATGCCGGTCATGTTGGTTTTATTTATTTATTTATTCACTTACAAAGCTTTTCATGAAGAGTAATTTGTCAGGAATCAGGTTTCACTAAAATGTATTCGATTTCACTTAAAGGAAATTGCTCGCAAAAGTGTCAAATCTTAAGAATCAGGCTACACTGCTCGTGCTTTATGTATTTGATTCACTAAAAAGTAAAATATACTGGCATTCATGCTGCTCTTATATATTTTTATTTCTTTACTAACAAACCTTCACATAAGGAGTCATTTGTTTATATGCGGAATATTTGTGATTCACTAAAAAGAACCGTTCCATAAGAGTCATGCTGAATTTTCTTCTCTTATCATTTTGGGAACTGTTCAAAGATGGCTCATCCAGTCTGAATTTAGAATTGGAACTATCAGTATTATGTGCATAAATAAGCAGCAAATTTAATTTCTATTTCATTTCTGCTTCCTTACAGCTTGCACCCAATCTCTGTTATGCATAGGAAGCACAACCTGGTAATTAAGGCATTATGTAATTAAGAAACTGACTCGGGAAGTAGGTGAGAGGGTGGAGGAGCTGTTCTCAGCCAGGTAAACAGCCCAATGTCTGAGCCTAGATATTCCCCACGTGAAAGCGAGCAATCATGGCGCTAAGACGGATGTGTGAGCAGATATGGCTGCTGTCTTGCTCCAATAATGTCAGAGATTAAAAGAGGATAAGTATGAAGTGTTTTACGGTTTCATCATCAGATAATGTGGACTTAGTGCGGGTTATATATAGCCGAGTAGAGCACACGATGTACCTTCAGGCTTATTAAAGACGGTTCCACATGAAACGAAGTAGCAAGGGCAAACAGCACAGATTACTTGGGGTCACCGAATGCAAATAATTCATTGAGTGTTGGTTTTGAGAATTACATTTCTTGCATTTCCTGTTGAGGTTCTCTTTGCATTCTTTTAGTGCATACTAAGGATGAGATGATAATATTGATTTCTAAATGTTCTTAATTTAATCCATCTAAAATGAAAAAAAAAGTTTTAGGCCTAATTTAAAGCAAAACATTTTATTTCAAATAAGATGCTGCACAACTGTATAAATGAAAACATGGACGTCCAAATGTCTTGGTTCTATGATATTACTTAAAAATTATTATTACTATAAGTACATTTTTGTATACAATAATTATCTGTTTATGTCAAAATTTCTTTGTTAAAACGAACTTTAAGATTGTTGATTTGTTGTGAAGATCTTTGAGTATTTATTTTAAAGCACTTTTTCCTCAAAATGCGCAGCGAAAAGCAAATGAAAGAGCAGCTCTGGAGATGACGTTTATGTGGACTGTCCTCATATATTGAGATTGCAAATGTTGAAAACCTTGAATAAAATTTGTGTCAGTGTCCAGCCCTAGTATATACTAACCTAAACATCAACCCTAAAGACTAATTTGCCATATTAAGGTTATCTAGTAGCATATTTAGTTCAACTTAATGTCTCTTCAGGTCAGGAGGCCAGACAAGTCAGGGATTTTCAGAGAGGCCTAAGGATACATCGAGCCACACATCCTTCTACAGTATGGAGATATGGAAGAACGTCTCTTTTCCTCCTGTGGAGATGAGCAACACCCTCGCTGACCCCTGTCTCAGTGTTGTTGTCTGTCCAGTTCAGAGTGTGTTTATGTGTGTCCGTGTGTAATAGCTCAGCACCTCTCCACTCACCCCTGCTAACGTGCTCACTCGACTGAGTTGTGGACACAGTTGATGGAAAGTTACCGAGTTCACTGTTGCGCACTAGTCGCCCTTTCATCTCTGCAACCGGTTTGAAATTCTAGTCTCTTAACCTCATGCCCTCAGGGCATTAATTAAACCAATGAAGAAAAGAAGGTACTTTTTATGCAACTGTTAAAGTCAGCATGAAACCAGCTTTGACCCCTATTTACCTTAAACACAGTCCCGGTTTTACTGCAGTTGATTTATCTGTATGAAGAAAAATAAGTTTTTGTAATCCTCCATAACAAAGGGAAATCTGGCTCTATATCTGAAATGACTTTCCTTTTTAACTTTTTAATACTTGTCACCTATGCCATGTTAGCTGTTGGTTAGTGTTATCCAAAAAATAAATGTTCTGTTTTAACATTATTGCAGACTTTTAATTAAATCAGATCAACTTTTAGTGTTTGAAAAAGGTTTAGGCTCAGTAAGGTGTTTTTTTTTTTTTATAAAAAAAAAGGAAAAAAAGATTTAAAAAAAACTTACTGCCACCAAACTTTTGAATGGGAGTGTGCATTATTGTTTAAGAATTACAGAATTGCTTTTGAATTAAAATCTTTTGAATTAAGCATTTCTTTTTAAATCAACAAATTCATAGTGTTAGTTTGATTATTTAACATAAGATTAATTTTTTTGTTGAGTAGTATTTTCTCAAACCCACTAAAAAAATTGCTGATGTATATTAAATTTAAGTACAAATGTGAACTATATTTGTTTTATAAAGTCATTTTATTGCTGCAGGTTTGGTTTTCCATAAATGTAACCATTAAAGTAGCAGTATTTCACCCCAAAATATAAATCTTTCTTTCTTCGTGCATATTTTGAAGAATGTTGTTGAAATTACATTGGACCCTGTTGACTTTCATTGTATGGACAAAAATGAATAATAAAATAGAAGTGCTTGTTTTTTTATTATTATATCTTAACTTTATTTCTTTAATATTTATACATTAATTTAATAGTTATAACTATTTTCAGATGTCATTTTGTTTTAGTTGGGTATCATTGGGTAGGATGTGAATGTTATACAATGTAAAAATGCAATTTTGCAAGCAAAATTGTGTGATAGAATAGAAGTGCTTGAATCTGCAGCGTTGTGTTCAGACCATTATGTTTAGTGTTTACCAGTTCACAATAAAATTAATGTTTTGCATTTGCCTTTGTTGTGATGTTTCAATGGTAAATTCATCCATATAGGCCACTGTGTACACTGTACTTAATTAGTTGTTCATTTTAAGAGAAACAGGCCACATGCAGCTGTAGCTGAGTATATATGGCACATATGACCCTCAGTGCCCTCTCTCTTCCTAAGACTTCTTCCTCTCCAGTTCTCACAGCTGCTTCTGAGCAGGTGCTGCAGGTGCTAAAGTTCCCAGACAGCTCTCTGGCACGGAGAATTGCTGGTTTCTCTGACGTGGCAAGATATCACAGAGGCTCTGCATAGCAGCGGACACTGCGTGCAGCAATAAATCAGGACTTATGTGCCGTTGTTCTCGCTCCCCATTGTCTTGACCTTGGAGGAGTCTAGATTTGTTTGTGTGAGGCGTTTGCATTAACGTTTGCTTATTGACCACTGCAACCAACGTCTGATTATTCATGTTTGGCCAAGCAATTCCATGCCTGTTGTTTATTGCTTAGCACCTGGTGTTCTTTCATAGACATTTGAGATGGCCACTAGGCACTTGCATTAGTTAGTTGGTGTTGGTGTTAGTTGGTGAATATTCAGAGAGAAAAGGTGAAATGGGGGAAATTTAGTGTTTTCCTTGTACTTAAATATCAACCAAGTGCGCCCAAAATCGTATAATTTTGTCATAGTGTATTTTGCCTCATGTCGTTCCCAAACTGTTTGGGTTTTCTTTTTGTCTGTGGAACTCAAAAGAACATATTCTGAGTAATGTGTCACTGTTAATTTGTCCATACAATAGAAGTCAATGTTCATCACATATATTTGGTTACAGATCTTTCATATTACCTCATATCATATCTTGCTCACCAATTGATCCTCTGCAGTGAATGGGTGCCGTCAGAATGTCAAACAGCTAATAAAAACATCACAGTAATCCACACGACTCCAGTACATCAATTAACATTTTCAGAAGTAAAGAGTTGATTGTTTGTAATAAAAAGAAATTCTATTATTATGGTGCTTTTAACACCATTGTTCAGGTTAAAATACGAGTCCTAGCCATAATATTACCTTCTCTACTGAAAAAGTCATTTTATCTGAATCAGAAGTAGGGCTGTAATGGAGATGTACTACTAATCACAGAACTGGCTTTACTGACAAGATGCGCATGATAATCACATGTCCTAATCAGGAGAGAAATATGCACAGATCAAGCACCGTCTAAAAGTAAAAACCAGTCCCAAACATTTTTTTTGGTGAACTTTGATGTGAAAGGACAACAGGGCATGGACTTTTTCACTGGAGGAAGCGTTTTTATTTTTATGGATTATGGACTGCTTGGACAGAAGTGATGGTTAAAAGTAAAAAAATGCTATGATGATGGATTTGTTTCTTACAAACATGCAGCTTTTAACTTTACAACATTTTAATTGATTGACTGGAGTGGTGTGGATAACTTATGGATTATTGTGATGTTTTTATCAGCTGTTAGGACTCTCATTCTGATGGCACCCATTCACTGCAGAGGATCCACCAGTGAGAAGTAATGTAATGCTAAATTTCTCTAAATATGTTCTGACGAAGAAACAAACTCATTTACTCATCTTGGATGGCCTGAGGGTGCGAGCACATTTTAAGCATTTTTTTTTTTTCAGCAATTTTAGATGAACGGTTCCTTTAAAGTCAACATACAATTAAAAACGATTACATTTCCTTTTCTTATAGCATTGATTTATTCAAAATGCAATAACTTAATCTGCCTCTAAACTGGCTTTGGCTATTGTAGACATCACCAAACCTTCTATTTTTCAACCCATTGTCTTTTTTTTTCTTTTTATATATCCTGTTTTGCTTTAGAAATGCATCATACAATGTAAGGCGAATTTTTACGAGCGTATTTCATGTTGATTTTAAAGTGTCTTAAGTGGTAGGTTGTAAGTGTGAAGAGTAAATCTGTGAGTGGAGCTGGAAGTCCCCTCTTTCAGATGGTGAGGAGGTGGTATGTGAAGCAGCCAGGATGGCATGATTAGCACTTTGCCGTTGAGGGACGAAACCGAACACCGTGTTTTACTGGACTGCTCATCGCACAAGTAAACAAACTCGGGCCCACACCAGACAGATGACTGGTGAAATTCACACGTAGATGCCCTCTTCCAGTAAACACATTTGAGTTTGCAGCTGTGGCTGGAAAAAAGTTATTGAGAATTACAAACAACACAGAGCAGGATCGGAGGGCGGTTCATTTTGTTACTGTTGTGAATGTTACTTGGTTGAAAATAAAAACTGAGCTATTAAAGATGGTAAAATTCTTTCCAATGACTGAAGCACTAGGGAAAAAGGAGAAACTCTGTGATGCTGCTCCGTTTTGTGAACACATTCCTGGGAATCGCCAGAGATTCTGGTGTGGTATCAGTGGGTTTTTAGAACATCCAAGTAATTTCTCAACAAAATGCCTGAGACTTTCTATTACGCATCAGACTTCTGACTTGTATGCCTCGGTTTAAAAGATCACTTCATTAGAGCGTGTTTAGCTAAATGCTACTGAATCTACAGGATGTTAACCCTGTAAAGCCTGACAGGTAATAATTTAATTGAAGTTTATTAAATTTTTAGATAAAAAAAAAAGTTTGCATATTTTCCATTGTTGAGTATCATTTTTGATATAGCAGGCTTTTCTGACATGCATCGTATGATGTAGAGAGAATATATTAATTGAAATAAACTTCAAAATTTTATTTAGACGCTCAGATTGGACCAAAAATAGGCAATTTGGTCAAGTAGCTGATATTTACAAAAATGCATGGATTCGCTACAGGGGGCCTTTATTCACCCACCCCGGAGCCATGTGAGGGATGTTTTATTACAGATGTGCGCCCTTTATTTCACGTCTTCTGAACTGTTGACAACAAACACCCGCTTACCCCATTGAAAGGCTTGGAAGAGCACGGACAATTTTTTATATAACTGTGAGGCTTTTTTATATACTGAGTGGATTATTCTGAAAGAAAAAAGTCACATACACCAAGGATGCTTTGAGGGTGAGTAGAAGATGGACGAATTTTCATGCTCAGGTGAATTAACCCTTTAAGGTAGCAAACAGGATGCAGAAATGCAATTTCAGTGTAAGGAATTGAAAATAAATTGCAAACAATGTAAAATAATCTATCCAGCTAGAAAAACAAAAAGTCAAGACAAACTGAATGTTGGCTTGACAAAGACTTTTTAAGTTCAAATTCCTTTGAAACTCTATATTATAGACAGTTGGATGGATGAATTGATTCCTTTTCCTGTAGTAATGCAAATGCAGTGACCACCAATGGGAATGCAGTGAATCAAGTAGGGATGGGCGTTTTCCGCAAATATCACATTCGAATATTTGAGCTCACAAAAAACGAATATTCGAATATTTGTTTATTTAAATTAAGTTTAATGAGACGGACGTTATTTTTCAGCAACATTTATTGTTTCCATCATTTTGAATAAGCGTACAATAAGCTTGAACATTACACATCGTGTTTATGTAGCTGAAAACCTTTAACAATGCCTGCAAACAAACAAAAGTACAGATTAAAAGCAAAAAAAAAAAAAAGTGAACAAAGAAAAAACAAACAAAAAAAGTGAACAAAGAAAAAAACGTAAAGCAGCCTGCAGCAATTAAGCTATTGTAGAACGTAGCCTACACTTAACTTTGAAACTTTTAAACTGCCAGCAAATCTTTTTTGCTTTTTTTGAAGAACTGGCTCAGCCTTTTCCGACGAGTGGGCATTGCATCCTCTTCATTGTTGGTGACGCACCACTCGCATCAAGGAAAATATTCTGATAATGTTCAAAAAAGTTTTTTTTTTCTTACTTCTCATCGAGAAACCTGAGATGTTTGTGCCGAGGGTCTAGGGCAGATGCGAGAAGAGGAGTTTTCACTGCATTCTCCAAGTTAGCGGTGTTTATTCGTTGCTTGAGAGATGCCGCAACAATGTTCTTGAATTCGGTCACTTTCTGTGATTCTCCACCGCATATCTGAAGTACTGTAGAAGACCGCAGTTCTATTCATCATTCATTAATTATTTTTTTGCTTGCATACATCTTCAAATATGGCGTGGAGAATCACAGAAAGTGACCAAATTAGGTTTATTGTGAACTTTTTTTTTTTTTTTTTTTTTTTGCAAAATTCGAATATCATTTTTATTTATCGAATAATTAGAGCAGAACGAATATTCGAATGTTCGACTATCCATGCACACCCCTAGAATCAAGCTCACGTGATCATCTTATGCATTTGGATATTGAAGTTGAGTGGGAATTCTTACTAGCAACCAGAAATGCATATCTTAGTGACGTGCAGCTATTTAATTGCGATTTAGTTGTTGTGAACTTCTCTTTAGTGCTTTCTCTGTGTGGCCGTATGATTTGTAGCTACAGTATAATGGCCTCCCTGCCTTTCATTTCTCTTTAATCAAACCGATTACAGTAATTTCCAGTTCTCTACGGCTGTTATCATGCCCATTACATTTAGAATGAGCCACTCTTTGTGTAGTATGTGGTAGGTTTAGAACTTCAGATATAATGTGTTTTTGGTGAAAACGAAGAGTACTCTTTGGCTCTTCACATTACATTGTCAGACTTCACATAATGGCATATCTGTTTGGTCGTTTTGAAAATTGCTGTGGATTCTCAAAGCTTTTGCCGTATTGATTTTGCTGATTGGGAATTAGAGGAGGAATTCATTGTATAACCCTTCACCTTGGATACCCCCATCCACTTATTCCTGCTTTTCTGTCTGGTTTTGCTCTTCGATGTTTGAGTGAAATGGTTTAGGGAGTGCTGGTGCTCTCACATCCATCATTTACAGTGAATGTAAGGTCAGCGTGAGCTCAGGACTTCAGGAATGCAGCATGTATAGTTGCTGGGGCAGACTGGACTAAACTTGCCTCTCTTTCTTTGTTTTCCCATATCCTCCCTTTTGAGGTGACGTGCATCATTGCATGTCAGATGCGAATAAACAAACGCAGTCTAATGAATATGGCTGTAGTTGTTAGGTTTTTACGGCAACGGTGTGTAATAGAGATTACTCAAATAATACTCAAATAAGCTTTAAAAATATGATTTCTGAATTATTATTATTATATATATATATATATATATATATATATATATATATATATATCTCAATTCTAATAATATATTTATAAATGCATAAACATTAACATTAGTGCAAAAAAAATATTACAATAAAACATAATATATAAAAACGTATATATTAATTCTACTGTATTTCTATCTAATATTACATTAAATTGTGTATTAATATTATATAAGATGGTTTATATATTTATTTTATTATCTTGCACATTAATTTGTATTAATTCTTAGCATTTTATTGGAAATATGAAAATAAAATTTTATTTGACTTTTTAACAATAAAAAAAGAAAAGTGTAAAAAAAAAAAAGGATAATTCAAATGTTTTGAGTTCATGTTTGTTTCGCAAAAAAATACACACCTTTTCCATTAACATACTGACTCTTTAAAAAAAAAAAAAAAAAAAAAAAAAAGGTCCATGTTCTCAATCTTGTTAGTATGAGAGGTTTTGCATTCAGTTTTTATGAATAATACTCCCATATGTAATATTTTAAAACGGAGAGCCTTGAAGGACAGCACGAGTTCTATGTAAACTAGAGTTGTGGTGTGTTTAATTAGTGTTATGATAATACAAACGGCTTTGTGTTGTTTGTGTTCTGAACGCAGTGTTCCACACTGGGACCTCAGTTGAGAAATTCCTGGAATTTACTTGTGTTTGTGTAACCGGATCTGTCAGGTGAGCGACAGATAATGGTGTTTATCCACTCAACCCATGTTATATGTCCTTGAATAAAAAAAAAAGTTTGACAGAATCTTTGAGGAACATAAATATACAAGCAAGTTACTCATATTGTGGCTCAATTTTGAACAAACAAGTGTTTGTACTTGAGGATAGTCATTGGTTATGGTGTTTTATGAGCCTGTTGGCCGTCTGTTACAATCCCAGAATCCCATGTGCCTCGTGTTTTCCCGCAGCGGATGCTATACGTAACTCCCACAGGAAGAATCTGACCACTGTACTCTGCTCCAAGCTGCTTTCCCATGAGAATAACACCCATTTAAAAGCAGCATGTTCCCTCAGTTTTTAATTCCCTCATTTTTCTTGCATGTTTTGGCTACTTTTGTTTTAACTATACTCAAAGCTGAAGAGCATCTACTCTTGGCTGTTTTTTCAATGCTACGCAATGTGTCTTCCTCTCATATCCTGTGCTGATGGTTCCTTCCTGTTCTCCTCCTGGATAATGCCTTGCACAGCACTGTAAGTGGGATTTATAGCTGTTGCCCATTCTTTAATTACCATCATGAAGCTCTCATGCTCTTTATTAAAACCCCTGTCTGAGGCTCGGGAAGCCTCAGGGAAACACTTAGGTTTAAGTGTAGATCCCTTTGAAGTACTTCAGGAGAACAGGGCTTATTTTCTGCTTTCTGCTTGCACCTGTGACTTACTGCCAACATCTGGGCTCGTACTGTGAGTCCTAAGGCTTTGATAGCATCAGCACATCAAGGTGCGTTGGGTTGGTGCTGAATATAGAAATTTCGCCCATATGTAGATCAGTGATTTAGATTTCGAGTCATTTTAATTTTTTTTTTATTTGTGGTTCACTACATTGTTTTATTTTTTTAATGGCAGGTTCTGATGTCTAAAGTACATGGAATCTTGTTGAAATTATATTTTGGGTGATGATATGAACCTGAAAAGATTATTTAGGCATAGACCCGTTTACAATTTTTAATATTAAATGATGCTTTATATTAAATGTTTTTATTTTTTTTGTATTTATTTATTAGCTTGGTGATGCACAATGTCTACATATTTGTATATTAGGGTCATATTGGTTTGGCTAATGTCTAATTTATTTTTATACATTTTTTAATAAATGAAAATGTAATTTTATTGGAAAATAATGTCAATTTTTAGCATTCAAGAATCAAGAAGCATCCTTATATATTAAATTAATCATTACAGGTTTAGAAAATTAGCCTTTTACAAACAAAAATTAATAAAAAATAATAATATTTTAGTAATACATAAAGAAATAATTATTACAACAATACAAACAACTTATTATAAAAGCTCAGCTGATGCTAATATCTAGACTTCAGGGAAGCCTGTTGCTGAAATAGTGTTGATATAAATAATAAATAAGTAAAATATTAAATTGTATTATTCAATTTAATTCAGACCTAGAAATGTCTATTTTTAGACATTTCTATCATTTTTAGTTATACACATGCACAATAAATATCAGCCCTGTATTGGTTATTGACAGATTATTTTTTTTTGTTTGTTTATTCATTTACTTCGTTTTATTATTTTTTTTATTTTAGTTTAATTATTTATTTTACGTGTTAGGAATGACATGGGGGTAAGTGATTAATGACAACATTTTCATTTTGGGGTGGAGTAACCCATTAATATTATTGTAAGCACTCATTTCTAATTCAAATGAAAAATTGTATCCACATTTGATATTGTACATATTTTTGTGATGCCTAATAATTCACTTATTGTTTATTTTAGTTTTCCTGTGTTTTAATTGAATTTTTAAGGTTGATATAATAAGCCATTTATCACTTATTAACTCTCTCTATATATTACATACAAAATGCATTAATGGGTTTAAAAATAATTCCAAAATAAACTCTCATCAAGAAGGAAGTGGCTTTGAGCAAACAAAAAAACGTTTTTGCAAAGTCACAGTTTAAATAGCAATAAACGATAGTTTGCCCCTCACCAGAAAAAGATAAATCCATGAATGGCGATGAGGACAGACAGTCAGATGATTTTAGTGTGCCTCAGCATTGCCTTTTTCACTGATAAAGATGGCAAAATCACATTCCTAACACATTACGACCTTCCTCTCCCTCTCGGTTCTTTTGGATGCACCTAACTCAGGCTTTAGCAGGATGACTCCTGCGCTCTCTCGGCGGCCTCATACAGGTATGAACTGTTTGTAGTCGGCCTGAGGAATTTGCTAGGAGTGTGTAGTCAAGGCTTTGCCAGATAGTGGGCGGAGGGAAGAGGTTATTTGGGTGCTTTGCCGTCTCCCTTCCGCTGCTCTACCCAGAAGCCCCTCATCTTGCTGCTGTGACAAACACTGTGGCCTAGTTTCTCAGCACAAGGCCAACCTGTGCGGCTTCAGCATGGAGATCCCACAAAGACCCTGGAACTCCACTCGTTTTCCGGCCTTTTGAAAAAGCTTTTTGTGTTGGTCCTGTTATGCCGGCCTTCTCAGTAGCCTTGCTTCGCCATCAAAACACACACACACACACAGACACACACACACGGATATGCGCTGCGCGGCCCGATGTCTGTGCCCCCTCACCATAATTAGCAGCTAAAATATTTATACTGCTGCATGAAAGCTCCCATGTGTGTGAATTTGTGAGTCTCTGCTCTGTGCACATAGTGAAACCCTCATAACTCCTCAAGTGTGCTCAAACACAGCCGAAAGACATGGCAGTTCGTGGAAGTAATGTCAATGTTTAGTTCAAAGTGTCATCTTAAGTATTAAACTTGCAGGGTTTTAACAGGAAGGACGACCCGCTGGTCCGGAACGCATATGGTTCACTTGGGTTTTCTTGATGATAGTACTAGTAGCATAGGGATAAATGAAATGAAAATTGTAAATCAGTTAGTAATGTTTTGCCATGATTGGCATGTATTTTTTATAATTTCATATTTTTTTTCGCTTAGGGGCAGGTAACCACCCCAAACAACCTAGCAACCACTTATAACACCTTAGCAACCTCATATTCTCTAGAAACCACCCCATATTGGTGCATATATTGCATGCGTCGAGTGTACTTTCCTAGTTCCTTCATTTCGGTCCTAGATCTGAAAAGGCTTTCTTGTTTTCATATCCCACTGGCACATCTGTTCCTGTAGGCCTTCTAAACTGTCAAGCCTCTTTGGTATCTTTTTACAGGTTTGTCCTTCCTGAAATGAGTGGTTTAACATAAGGCCCATGCTGTTATCAAAGCATTATTGTTGAATAAGGTGGAGAGGCCTGAAAAGAGTTTTGAAGGGATATGAGATTCATAGATAGATAGATATAGATACATAGCCCACCTCAGACATAGTTCCAGTTAATGCATGTGATTTCTCTGCTTGGGTGAGCAATCAAGACTGTCTGCCTTCTTTGTTTTTTTTTTTGCTATGGCAGTTTTAGTCTGCATTTAGTGTTAGGTTATATCCGTGTTGCTGTTCTCCAGCACAGTCAGCCTGTTATGACTTCACACCCTTTATCAAATCATGGCGCCAGTTGAGGACAAACACATCTTTGTTCAGCATCTATCATCAAAGTTTTTTTGGGAAATGAACTCGGAGTGTGTTTGTGTTATCCAGTGTGTTTTTCTTGCTTACGGCATTATCAAGTTTTATTTTCAAGCAGTGGAATTTGTGCTCCTGCCAAGCGGAACAGAAATGTTTCCGATTTTGATCAATAAGGTTAAAAAAGGCTACAGAAGTCAATAGTCTGCTGTGTTGTTACAGACAGTTGCATGCAAACAAGTAATGCAGTTTGTCAGATCTACACTGCATAGGTTGATGAAATCATTAAAACCCTAGAATAAATAAAAATTAAGTTAATGAACTTAATATATATATATATATTTTTTTTTAAAACACTATTTTTTGTTTTAGTTTTTTCTTTGTTGTTGTACATATAGTGCAGTGTTTTTCCCCCTCTAGCAAATGCATTGAGACAATAAACCGTAAGGTTTAAATTATCCTCAAAGCCCCATGTTTGGCTGGCATCCGTGTGCCATTTAGTGTAAGAGGAAGTGCTCCGTCTTCTCACCCTGTTGCATCTGTCCCTGTGGTGACAGCATGTGCTTCTACTGTAGTTTGCGTCGTGGATGCCACGTCAGTGTGTCCCACTGCTCTGATCTGTCCACGTGCCAAAAATGAGATTATTAATGACAGTGCCGGGTGGTGTTGCGTGTCTTTTTTCAGGCCTCTTTTGAGGGATGACGGCATCCATTCCTAATGCTCACCCCGGTGATCTGGTCCTCATTGAGTCATTCTGTGCAGTAGGAAGAGTTTCACACACTACTGAGCTTGGTTATGAGACTCACCATTTCCAGGTTATTCATCATGAGAATATTTTCAGTTTAGCTTTATATTTCTAACACAATAAAAGTTTAGCATTTTCCTCCGGTTGCTGCTCCATTGTGCCCCTAATTGAGGCCAGATATAAATTTTTACATTTTATAGTAATGCTAAAGCGAAGTGGATTTTCATAGGATGTGCAAACCACACACATTGAACACATGCATGTAGCAAAGGAAATAAATGAAAATACTATGGTGTGCCTCACTTTATATGTATATTAGTGCTGTCAAATGATTAATCGTGAAAGTTTTTGTTTACATTGTGTTAGGGCTGAAACGATTCCTCGAGTAACTCGATTACAAAAAACGATCGCGGCAATTTCCTCTGCCTCGAAGCCTCTTTTAATTTATTTTAAATCTCACATCAGGTTCTTTCGCAATGATTTTTTTAATGCGACACAACGCATTTACGTCACCCACAAAGCGGAAGGAGACACAAGCGCAAACGTAAAGAGAACGTTGTGGCGTGTGTCCATTGCAAGAAGAGCTGGCATACCACAACTAGGGCCCTATGATTTCCGCGATGCAGAAAACGCAGAGGGAATCGCGGAATCCAGTCATAAAAAACGGAATTTACTGTTTAACACGGAATGGCACGGAATTTGCCAAATTTTGAATGAATTAATCAAAAATAGGTCATTGCACTTACATCAAATCACGATATGGACTAATATATGTAAATATTAAGCCGGAACAATCTGTTTAAATATGAATCCTGCATGTTAATGTCTCTGTTAATGAATGGCGCAGAAGCGTGTCTTCCTTTATTAACACACTGAAGCACGCGTGACGCTTGCGGTAATTTCAGCGTCTGCTGTCTCACTAAATAAGGACCTGAAAACACATGAATAACATCTCCAGAACAGCTCTGACAGTCACTTCATGAGCATTTGACCGTTTGATTTGAGTAAAACTAGCGTCACATCACATACACAGAGCTGTAAAGGTACGTCAACCCGTCAAAATAAAAGTTAAAGGACTAAAGTTCCAGTTAAAGACTATAGTTCAGCAGAATGTACATAGCCTACTACTAAAAAAAAAAATCAAACATTTTTTTAAGGTTTAATCACACAACATTTCTTCCATATTTTATTTTTTATAGTAAATCCCCTTTGTTTATCAAAAAGTTGTTAATTTTCAATAAATAAAAGATAAATTAAATTAATGTTTTGTGTGTTTAATGTTTAATGTGCATCTCAGAAAATGCTTTATTTAAAACCCCAACTGAATGGCACTTTAATGCACTTAATTCATCGGTCAACTTTATTGTCATTATTCACAGTACAAGTACAGACAGAGAAACAATGGGTAATAATAAAATGTTTATTTTTTATGTATGCATTGCATTCTATGCATTTAAAAAATATATATATATTTTTGTTCTAAAAAAGGAAACTTAGTTGTTCATTTTAAGACACCCATGAGTCTTCTTTTCTCTTGCAAAATTAATATTGCACTTTAATTAAGCAAAAACACATTTTATCCGATTTCTCGATTAATCGGTTGAATTTTTGGTAGAATACTTGATTACTAAAATTTTCGATAGCTACAGCCCTACATTGTGTTTACTGTGTGTATTTATTATGTGTAAATTAGGGCTGCACGATATTGGGAAAAAATTACATTGTGATATTTTATTTTTCTGCTATATATATTGCGATATGAAATCTAATCTAATTTTTTATAACAAACAAAAATGGGGTGAGCACACTTACATTCTCATTTTAACTTATTTAAACATCGACACCATCGTGTCAATTGATTAATATGTGTGAGGGAGAGAGAGCAAGATAGCACTCGTGTTGTTTGAAGACGGTAAGCGTGCGGCCGGGGCTCGCTCACTCGCTCTCTCACTCTCACTCTCTCTCTCTCTCGCTCTCTCTCTCTCTCTCTCTCTCTCTCTCTCTCTCTGTCTGTCTCTCTCGCTCTCTCTCGCGCGCGCTCTCTCTCTCTGCCCTGTTAAACTGACAGGACTTAAAATTTTAAAATTGCTGTGCAATTAATCCGCGAATCACATTCGTCAAGGGCCGGGGAGCAGCTGGCCCGTACTGTTAATGAATAACGGATCAACTACGACAGCCTACATCGCACATCCTGCGATGTGACTATCGTGGATTCGTACATCGCGATATCGATGCTTAAACGACACATCGTGCAGCCCTAGTGTATATACAAATACACACACATACAGTATATATTTTGTAAGTATTTACATTTATATATTCATATTCTTAAGCCATGGCATATGAAGAATCAGTGATGTTTGCTGTCCTAGCAATATTTTGGCATGCTTTTGACTAAGGGCTTTGTTCAAATGTAAGTAGAGGTCACTGATGTATTGCCCTGGCCTTTAGTTTTTACTCAAGTTCTTATCTTATCAACTCACTCTCACTTTACTGTGTACTGTCTATTCTGCCAATTCCCTGTAGTGATAAAGAAAGAGAGTCATGTGAAAGAGACTGTTCAGTCAGTGCCTGTTAGGCCTGCTTTATTATTTCTGCAGCAATGCTCTAGTAGAGCGACCTGCTGTCATGTCTGGCAACCTTTTGTTAGCGAGGATTGTGGCAGACGCAGGAGACAGACACGGATGTCACTGAGGCTTTGTGCTCGTCCAAAGACCTTCGGAAAGTTTGAAGTTAAAGTCTTATGCTTTAATGCTGTTTTTCTTCTTAACCTGATTTCCCTATTTAGACATGAATGAAACTCTGTGAAATGCAGAGAATTGACCTTTTCTTGCACTTAAATGAGCGTGAGAGCGAAGGGTAGTCTGTTTCCTTTGTGATAGTTTAACTCTGACACTTTCCAGCCATTTATGTTTAGCTCAGGTCATTTATTAACCATTACAGGAATATTCTGGGTTCAATACAAGTTTAAGCTCTTTCAGTGTGTTTTTTTTTTTGGGGCATTGTTGTTGATTGCCACAAAAAGAAATGTTGACTTTTTTTCCCTTGTTTCCTTAAAAAAAAGTAAGTTACTCTAAATGGTGCCAAATTTTAGATAATGTATTATTTGAGCTGTAAAATTATCATCATTTATATAATAATTAGCAAAAAGCTGTATTTGAGCTGCAAAATTATGCTTTTTTTTAATGGTAGGTCATTTTTGTGGGATTTAAAAGCGGAAATTTGACGATTATATTTTTGTCTAAGCTTGTACATAAATTCCTCTGTTTAAACTGGAAATGGGAAGAATAACTTTTCTGTTATTGATATCGATTATCGATTTTTATCGACCCAGCTGATCTCCCATGCCAGCACGTTTTATGAGCCAAGTTTTGTTGCCAGAGCATGCACAGTCTTGGAAACTGGGCCTATTAGTATAATGCGGTGAGTAGAAAGTGTTGCACAGGTTGAGTTCCCACAGTTACCAGAGATGTAGGTTTCAGATAGTAGAGGCTGCTGTCCATAATGTGGCTGGGTGAAATATAGTAGGACACCTTAGATTTCTTCTGTTCTTTGTAATCTACTCTTCACCAAAACTGATAGAGAGCTCCTTCTATTCCCCTTTTGTCTCGGAAAGGTCATTTAAGCACATGACTTCTTTTTTTTCTGGCAGTGTAAGGTATTCTGTTTTCCCTCAATCATGTCTATCAACAGAATCAACAAAGACATGTTGTTATAGCTTAGGAATGCATTTGAATGTGTTGCCAGTGGGTCCCAGGAGCTCCTAGATTTATTCACTCTGAAACATGAATGAAACGACCGCGGCTTTGTTGTCCCAGAAGTCCATCGATCTTTTATAGTCTTGTCCCGACAAGTAGTCGCTGAGTTTTTGGTTGTTTCCTTTCATGGAAGTCAACGTGATGAGCTTATTTGTTGATCAGATAAGCTCGGCGGTCTATAGGATTGCTGACGCTAGTGTGCGCTTTTCTTTGTCTGTGACTGTAGGTGAACATGGCTGTTTTAGGAAACTTGAACGCTGTCAAATTTTGCTTTGCCAGCATGTGTTTTAGCATAAGGGTGAGAGCGGAGACTTTGAACAGAGAGAGGTATAGATGTTTCCAGTTGTGGGACGTCAGCACGCCGGTGCTTTGACGAGGGCGCAGAAGCCTCGCAAACATCGCAGTCCCCCATGAACGGCCGGAGACATGCTGAGGACGAAAACAAATCAATCCTCTGGGAAATTAAAGCGCCATGTTCACACCTGCTGAGTCTGTTATACTCAGACATCAGGGCAGTTCTTCCTGACACATCTTCAGAGCCCCTGCTACTGCCTAGTCAATGCTATTTGGTGTAAGGAGGTTTGGTGTTTTCTGGTTTACCATTATTGTTATATAGGTAGCACTTTATTTTACAGTCCATTTCCACAGGTATATATTATGTAATTGTCATAGTAATTATAATAACTGGGTAATACCAATGTATTAACACTGAACTTACCCTAAATCTAACCTTAACCTTGTGTTACTTTATATCATCCAGTATTTTCTTAAAGTACAAGTAGTGAGTAAGAAAAATTATATATATATATATGATAACAAATTATTATTTTGTACGATGGGGGTTCAGAAATATATTGGGGAAACTATTGGTGCTTTCAGTTCATCGGAGTCTATCAGGGTTAAAATCAGAGTCTTTTTGCTCATTATGTAATGTAATGTCTCATTTGTTTGTGAATCGGTTTAAAAGAGTCATTTGTACATGAATCAGATTGCTCTGCTTTATGCAAGGCAATTCAAAAAACTGTTTTCTTAACACTATTACAAGTTACACAGCCTTTTTTCCTATAATATTCAATTTGGACTGAAAGCTTGGGTTAAAATATGACTACTTTTCAGTATTTTGGGTTTTATTTTGTATTTTGATGTGCATTCTTAAAATTCTTGGCCTAGAGACGTTTGGCTGATTTGTACGCTGAAGGATTTACTGCGAAAATCTTTCAATCAGAAATTGCTAGTAAATTTCACAAATAATTATAAAGTAACACATTGAATTAAATCTGACATTTTCTTGTGAAATGAGCCTCCAAAGTCATTTTTACATTAGTTATTCATTACTTCTGGGCTATTTATTAAAATAGTTTTTCCTTTTAATGAAACTAAGATTTTATTTGTCAGTCAAAAAAAATATTCATGGTCCTTGAAGTCCCATCAGCTTGACGTTTTCTGCTCGAATGCGTTCTATCCTGTGTCTTGCTTTTATGCGAGGTACAGTAAGCACCTGTTCTACACGTCTTTGTCCACGGCTAGCACCACACCGTTGCTCTCTAAACTTGGGGGAATAGAGCAAACATTGTCTTGTCTACTTTATTCAGCCGCTGCCGAGCACCCCTCCCTCCACACTCCCTCATAATCTACCCGGCCAAGCTAATCCTCCTGGCCTGGAGCAGACGGCCTGACTCAGTGAGTGCTGGAACAGGACACCTGTCTGGTACAGGGATCAATCTCTGTGATTCAGACCTGCCTAAGCCTGCCGCTCGTTCCACATTGTTATTCCCGTCCTCCATGCATCAGCCACGTGTGGCACCTACTAAACTCGCATCGCCGCTGCTGCTGAGCAAGCAAGCTGGTGAAGTGGGTCACTACCTGATTGCCATCAAGTGGAAATACAGAATAAGACACTAATCTAGAACATCTGATTCCGCTGGTGCTTCATATGACCAAGTGGAAAGACTAGGATTTCGCTTGATAGGTTTAGCTCACTGGCGTTGTTCGTTAGCTTGGTCATTAGGTCATGAATCAGGATCCAGATTTATTGTTGCACTATTTATACCGGATACCTCAATCCTGTTTGAGCCTTAGGGGCAGCCCTTCTGCTCGGCACCTACCGGACTGTATTGGGAATCATGCTTTTTTTTTTTTATTAGTTAGGTATGCACAGATATAAAAAAATAGAGGTGTTATTTACAAAGACTGTTTTATCTATTATGTATAATCTGCAAAATATAGATACAAATATAGATATTTTTATTTATAGAAAACATCATATATTTTAAAATCCTGATATCAATTTCTATATTCTAATATTTTTGTATGTGGACAAGTTGTCATTTTTATTATTCTTTTTATTCCTTCTTCTTCTTCTTCTTCTTCTTATAAAATATAGAACTAAAAATTGTTATCATTATTATTATTATTATTATTAAAAATACTGATTTATCAATTTTATCTGATCAGTATTTTATGTAATCAGTGAAGCTTTTCTCATTCAGAGTTTTTTTATTTGTTTGTAATTTGTTTTGAAAGATATTTGTTTTCAATCTTTTTTATAAATTCAAATTATTTTAATTTTTTTTTATTTATTTATTGATTGATTGATTTAAATAAAATGTTTACTGGATCAAATAAAACTGTACTGGAGCATTCATGGTTGAATTAGTTTGAAAACTTGTTTGAACTTGTTGAATTCAGGTCATTCTGGACCATTCCATTCCAGTTCTAACCCCTGCTTTATATCCTAACTTAGAAAACAGCCCCTCACTCCTTCGTAGAACTCAATTTGCATATATGTTACTCAATCGATTTCTTATTGGTCAAATATGCCCAAGGTTTAGGCTATAATAAGAACAGATTTGCTTGAAAAAGTGTGTGACTTACTGAATGTTACATCCACATCTGCTAGTGTTTCAGGGAATGACCAGCTCAATATAAGATGGATATAGCTGAAGTTTATTTAGAGAGTAATCACTGTGGGCCACTGAGTCTTTTCCACATCATCCGGTCCAACTTTTCCGTCAAGCACGTTTACGCTTTTTATTTGGTGTTACTGGAAATAGATGCTAGTGAAATATTGGCACAAGAAAGTTGAACTCAGTAAGCCTAATATCGCTTTTGAATTGTTTAAATGAGTTATGTGTTATAGTATGTGAAGATGAATTTGACTGATCACTGTTCTGAATGGGATTTCATGTTTTTGTGTTGTGCCCCTTCAATGAGAAAACAAGCCTTACAGCAGAGCACCCGTTTTTTATGTAGTATGTCAAGGTGATATTGTTAGTTCTTCAGCTTTTTATTTTGTTGACATTACTGCTAAATTCTCACCTATCATCTCATATCGAATTATCAATTTCCAAAATAATGATGATAATAATAAATAATGTCTGCATGTTTACAATTAATATTATAATTCTAAAATAATGATTAGTGATAAATAAGGATATGTCAAAGTTTTATTATTTAGTATTTGCAGTGTAAACACAGTTCTGTAAATATATAGTTTTATCTATTAATTTCAAAACAAAAGAAATAAAAAATCTACTGTCCAAAATAATGATAATGATCGGCAAAATTGTATAATTATTTGGTATTTATAATAATAATAATTAATGATTGTATTATATATATATATATATATATATATATATATATACACATACACACACACACACACACACACACACACATATATATATATATATATATATATATATATATATATATATATATATATATACAGAGGTGGGTAGAGTACCCAAAAACTGTACTCAAGTAAAAGTACTAGTCTTGAATAGTTACTTGAGTAAGAGTAAAAGAGTATCGGATAAAAAAATCTACTCAAGTAGTTAGTTACTAGTTACTTTGGGTCATATATACTGAGCCTATTTTTATTTAGATATATAGATAAAATGTATGTAATGTATATGTGTGTGTATAAATGTATATATTTCATCAGCCTTTACTCCAATTTATGTAATTTATTATAAAACCCTGTCTGTTTACTTAAGTAACAGATATAGGTGTCATGCCATAACATATTTTTAATACGACTGACTTTATATATATTAAATGTGAATTTAACATTGAAAGTTAATGTGATATAAATATTCCTACTAATCTTTCATTGTTCAGAAAGAGAGCAAATACCATTTACATTATTAAAGATCATTTTCACTGACAGTCCAATCACTCTCAGAAACTCCCATTAAAATCACTGAAACTGTTAACACTGTGAAATCAATATCTTAATTATAGATTCGTACACACATCTGCACTTTGTTGTTTCTGACGAGAGAATTCGCCAGAAAGAGGTATTCAGTCAGCGAGCGAGTGAAGGAAGCACCGGCATTTTAGCGATGACTCATCTGAACGCCTCTGATTGGCCAATGCTTTAATAAGCTCAAAAGAATCATGTGTGATTGGTTATAATGCGCAGCGCTGTATAAACACATCTATCTCTGGCTCAGCGCCAGCAAGCGACCACAGATCTGAATTCAGCAGCTGATGATCTGACTTGCTGAACGTACTCGCACCAGTGTGATTGTATTAAAATTAATAAAATCTTAATCAGCTATTTTTTGTCTTTTGGAAGCTGCATTCAACTTGACTCCCCTCTGTTATAAGCCACACACGTACAACAAACTAATGTCACAGTGGTATCGTGTACTGTAATCGAATGTAGCCCAAGTTATTACCTGTTAAACAGTAGACAGCACAGGCGGAGTTCATCTAATAAGGATCTCCATCGCAAGCAAATAATAGCCTTTGCAGATTTGCTTTCAATTCAGTGCAGTTCCATAGCCCCGTTTTCAACGCTGCTGATATTCTTAAACGTTACAACTCTGAGTGAACCTCTTCAGACGCTCAGCGCGTGCGGCAGGGAACTGAACGACTCATTCAAACTGATTCATGAACCAATTCACTCGTTTGCCAATTGGTTTGATCAAGCCTTTGAACAGAATTGACTCAAAAGAATGAATCATTCGCGAATGGGCATCGCTCATTGCCCAGAGAAAAGTAGACGGCGCGTTTGGAATAAACTGAAGCATTTATAACATTTATTACATTAAGATAAAGTAACGAGAGGAGCGTCGCTCACAGTAACGAAGTAAAAGTACAGATTTCCCCCCCAAAATTTACTCAAATAAGAGTAAAAGTACCCATCTTTAAATATACTCCGAAAAGTATTAGTTACCCCAAAAAATTACTCAAGTAAATGTAACGAAGTAAATGTAACTCGTTACTACCCATCTCTGTATGTATGTATATGTATATATATATATATATATATATATATATATATATATATATATATATATATATATATACAGTAAATATCACAAAAAATTGCCAATTAACACTTTGAATTAAACATGAAATTTTGAAGTCAAATGTAAAACGACTGAAATGGAATTTTCTTGTGTTTTTTGTTTAGATGCACATTCAAACCTGTAAAGTGGACAGAGCATGTTGCATAAGCCAATCATATTGTGGGGTGGATGGTATTTGTACACCAGATATTTAATGTCTTGTGTTTAAAACAAGTCGCAAATTATAACTAGCAGAGGCAGCAAATAAACTTCACCAAATAACAAATCAGTCCTAGAAGCTCGGGCTCGGGGATTAAAAAAGCCGTCACTACAGGATGGCCTGTACATCCAGCACCTTTGGCCTCCATAGAGCCAGGTCTCTGGTGCCATATCCTGCGCCATGCCATCCGAAACACTGCAGGACCTCAAACGCCCACGAGTGCGCTGAGCCCTGTATAACGAGGCGAAAAGACACCTACCAGCCTTTCCAGATTCAGACCGCAGACCTGTGACGGGAATACGCTTTCAAAAGAGTTACTTATTCCTGTCATTCAGATGCTGTCCTTAATTTATGTCTACATCGCTGTTAGGCTGCGGCCCCGCTTTGAGGCCTGTTTTATTACACATACAGCACTTTGTGTGTGATTTTAAAAGTTCACAACGTTTGTCTGGATGAGGACTCTGTTATTAGCGCTAGTCGCTCTCTCCGTGAGTCAATCTTAGTGAATACTATTCATGAAAAGGCCCTCAGAGCAAGTCAGAAACAGCCGCTGTTTTGCAAGGCCCCTGAACACTTCATGTATTTAGGTCTAAAAATCTGGAAATTGTTAGGCAGTGTTATGGTAGACTGTTACCTAGCCAACTGTCTGATTTGTAATAACTGTTCAGCCCTACATCTGCAAGCTGGGATAGAGAACAGTAAATGTGTAGGTTTCTGGCTTATTAAAACACTTTTATGGGGCCTATTATGTGCGAGCAGACAGGTCTGAGGTGCTCTCATATTGTCAGGTAAAACGGCTGTTGCTTGATTCGCCAGATTTGAGCAGTAGTGTAATAAGGACGTTAGGGAAAATGTCAGCAGTGTATTCAGCGGCTTTTGACCAGACGGTTTCTCCTACTAAAGTCGAATCAATTTTAGTTTCAAGTCGTTTGTGTGTTTATTTGTTCGTCCAGCTTCAGCTGCACTCACATCTGATTGGAATAACCATAATTGCACATTTTGATAGGTAAAAAACGTTCACAACTTAACGTAAGTAAAGTAGATATTTTGAAAGTCACTGTGGTCCGAACAACATTGAACCCCATTGATTTTCATTTTATGGAGACATTTTTTTTTTAAATATCTGCTTTTCCTGTTCCACAGACATGCCAAGATGACACTGATGAGTAAAGTATAATAGAATTTAATATTTTGGGCAAATTAATTTTTGTCTCAACCTTAAATTGTGAAAAAAAAAAAAACTATTTACTATTTACCAATGCTTTTTTTTTTTGTCTTTTATCTTCACCAAGGCTGTATTTATTTGACCAAAAAAAATACAGTCAAAACAGTAATATTGTGAAATAGTATTTTAATTTAAAATAAATGTTTTCTATTGTAATGTATTTTTGGTTAGTTAACTACTTTAGTTAACAGCAAGAAAAATCCTTATTAATCTTAATGTTAATTTCAACAATTAGTCATGCATTATTCAAATCAAAAGTTGTGCTTGTTAACATTAATAACTGTATTGTCATGAACTAACATTTAACAAAGATTAATAAATACAGTAATGTATTGTTCATGTTAATTAATACATTAACTAACATTAACTAATGGAACCTTATTCCAAAGTGTTACCGTATTTTAAAAATGTAATTTATTCCTGTGATGGTAAAGCTGTATTTTCAGCATTATTCCTCCATTCTTCAGTGTTACATGATCCTTCAGAAATCATTCTAATATGCTGATTTGCTGCTCAATAATCATTTCTTATTATATATTATTTAACTTAATATATTTTGTGTAAACCATGATCTTTTTTTTGTTTTTTAAGGATTCTTTAATGATTTAATGACGTTCAAAAGAACAGCATTTATTTGAAATAGAAGTATTTTCTATCACCGTAAATGTCTTTACTGTCACTTTTGGTGAATTTAATACATTCTTTCTTTATAAAAGTATTGATCTTACTGACCCCAGACTTTTGAAAGGTAGTCTACAAGTTTCACTTTTGCAGTATTTTTCAGCCCTGGTAGTAAAGCTGCTCTCTGATTCTGCAGTGTGAGACTGATGGATCTTGTTTTGATCAAGCCCAAGCATGTTGTGGGTGATGTTTGCCACCTGATATGATAGTGAAACTCAATCAGGTGTCAGTCTGGGCATGATAGCATTGGTGCACTGCCCCGCTGAAGCCCTGAACTCTGAACATTAAGATCTGGATTTGTTTCTACTATTGAAGATACATTAGATGTGTCATAATTTCTAGCGTAAACTCGAATGCATATGCTTATTCAATCTTGGCGATCAAGACAGCAGGGTTTTTTTTTTTTGCATTGTGTGGGTTTTAATAAGCAGAATTAATATGAATATGCATTATTTTATATGCACGTGTGGATTTGTAAATATAGACCATATTTTCTATTAAATTCTGCTGAATGAATAGAAATTAATTTAATAAATTAAAAAGCTTGTCATCTATTGTTCTACTTCCATTAATGGTTTATCTAGCTACACACTGGGTTAACATTTTGAAGGGAACCCGATCTCACCCCCTCAAGTACCAACAATTGCTACATTGATGCACAAACACATTTCAAGTTCAACGAGGTTATGCACGCAAAGCACTGGCTGTGCATTTACATGCATATGACTCTGACTCTGAGATGCATCTCAGAAGGCTTGCTTGAGTATAACTTGGGTTTATGCTAAATCCTAAATCTCAAAGTCAGGCGTACGCAATAAAACTGCACATACACACATCGCTGATGTTCTCCAGAAAGGAACATAATTTCATCATCCACAAATTTTTATCTAATTTTTATTTAAGACTACATGTGACCTTGAGCTATTAGATTGAGACATAATCGAGAAATATTCTTGAGACTTGGGAGCCATATGTTTCTATTGTTCTCCATCACATTGGAGGACCAAAATAATATTTCAGGGTGGATGTTACACATTCTTCTTCTTCTGCGCATTATCTGCCGCCGTCCTCGTGCACGCTCTTGCTCTAATGGAGAGCGAGAGGGAACACTCTGTGCCGGTGCGTGCAACCTGTTTTTCTCTGACATGCTGCTTTGTGGCAGTGATGAAAAGACCTCAGATGAACTTGGAGAGTTTCCTGAATTAATAAGGAAAGAGGGGCTGAGGTGACGATGTTGACTAAAAATAAAAAAAGCCTGAGGCATCCTTTCTGTGCCTCGACTATCAGTGCCATGATGGGGAATGCAGGGACTGGCCGGGACTGGCCGGGACGGCTCTCTGAGGGGCTCTTCTGTGAGAGCTGGCCTAATCTAACAGGGCTTGGCATTTTCCCTCCACCACTGATACGGAGCAATTCATTAAAAGAGTGGTCCAGCCAAAAATGACTATTCCACATGTCAGTGAAACTGACTGACAGTGAAATTAATTTTCAGTGAAATTATTATTATTATTTTTTTTTGTGAGATGAGATTGTTAGGCAGAATGATCACGCTGCTATGTTCGGTTGAGTTATTCACTGAAAATCAGTAAATAATATAACGCAAATATTTTGTGTGTGGGGGGGGGGGGGGATGGGTGTTATGGTGTTGTATATTGATATACAATTTGCTTTTATTTGACTTTTTTTTTTTGCTAAATACAATCATTGTATATTTTTTATTTGATATATTTTTGAGTATTTGCTGAATACACTAAGTTGTCACTGTTTGTTTATTTATTCATTTGAATGCACCATTTAGTATTTTGCTTAAAACATAATTTCTGTGACCTATATTAATGTTTTGGTGTTTATTTATTTATTTTAATACACTATCCTTTGACCTTTTATTTTATTTAGTATTTTGCTTAATTCACAATTTCTGCGACCTATATGAATTTTTTGGTCTTATTCATTTATTTATTTATTTGAATGCACTCTCTTTCACTTTCTTTTCTTATTTTCTTCCTTTCACTGAATACACTTATCTTTGACTATTTCATTTTTTTTTATTATGTATTTATTTATTTATTATTTTACTTTATTTTGCTAAATGCAGCAATTTTCTTATTTTTTTATTACATTTTTGAACATGTTTATTGGGGTCTGTTATACCTTGACAGATATGAGTTTGAGCAAACTGTGAGTCCGTGACATAATTTTCATTTTTGTCTAAACAATCCCTGTAATGTAATGTCATACGTGAAGAACTGATATGAATTAGCAAGTTAGACAAATGTTATGCTTGATAGATAAAAACAATTTAGAAAAAATGCAGCCTGTGTGTCTTCAGCATAATGCAACAAAACAATGTAGATTATGGTTTGGTTGGACAGCAAGATGTTCTGGGTTAGACAGATGTCTGCGTTTCTGTGGTGAGCACAGTGTGGATGGCTTCAGCAGAGCTCACCAAAAAAAGGTTTTAATTACAATACAGTGGTTGCAATAAAAAGGTGTGAATCTTTAATCCGTTGTTATGTCAGCATTAGTATTTGTCCTTGTTGAAATTCAATTACAACCTCAATGTGTAGTACAAGCATTTAGAGGTGCTTTTGTTTCGATACAAGTACATACATGTTAAGTAAATCTGAACAGGAATGCTTCCAACACTTGTTGCTTTTTTGGCCATTTACTTTTAGTTTTACTTTTCATGATTGTACTGTATTTTGTTCAGTATTTTTTCATTTAATTTCATAATATTTTGGCAAATGCAACAATTTTGCAACCTGTATTTATTTCTTAAATGAGTATTCTTTCTTTCTTTCTTTTTTTAAGTTTCCTTTTGTTTTGGAATGTTCTGAAAATATTTATTTGCATCTGTTTAGTCATATTTTCCAGTTTTCCTGTGATTATATACAAAGCTCCATGTGTTGTTGACATGGAAAATTGCACAGCTGGATATTTCCACAACTGCAAATCAACTTTGTTGACCAGCCTGGTAGAAATCACTGCAGCTCGCTAAACATCCCTGCAGCTGGATGCAAAGAAACCATGGGAATGAACTCTTTGCTCCTCAGGTTCAGATCAAAACCACGCTGAAACTGCATTTTTTTTTTTCAGAAGATTAATGTTTCTGTGGATTCCTATGACAATAGTCTGTAGGTATATCAGTAAATGTTGATTGGTTTTAACATTCTTTTCTCTGAAATTTCATTTTTGGACCCAACTTAAAATGTGTCTGATCTATGAAAAAAAATTTCTCCAGCTGTTAAATAAGGAAAGCGACAGTATATGCGGTTTTCTAGTTTCCTGAGGGTCCAGGTGCTCATATTTGATCAGTTGTTGTGTATGAGAACAGACAGTAATCTGATAGTTGATCAGCTCCCGGATGGAGAAACACCTTAGCCAGGTGTTCATTGTCATTCACCTGTAGTAGTAAATGAGGGCTATGCAGAATCTCCATGCTCCCAGAGTCACAGTATATAAGATATTTATTATATTACAAAAGATTTTGGTTTCAAATAAATGCTGTTCTTTTGAACTCTCTATACATCAAAACATCCTGAAAACTTGTTATTGTTGTTTCCACTAAAATGTGAAGCAGGACAACTGTTTAGAGTGATTTCTGAAGGATCATGTGACACTGAAGACTTGAGCAGTGATGCTGAAAATTCAGCTTTGATCACAGGAATAAATTACATTTTAAAATATACTGAAATAGAAAGCAGTTATTTTAAATTGTAATAATATTTCACAACATTACTGTTTTTATGGTATTTTTTTATTAAGTTAAATGCAGTCGTGTTAAGCATAAAGAGACTTCTTTTAACAGCAGTACAGACTGTTAGTGTATAATAAAAATGAGCCCTTTTATATTCTGTGGTGTTTGTTTTTCTGATAAAATAGGGATACATGTCATTACGAGAAATAAAAAGCTGGTTTAATCGAACCGTTTTCACACAGTCTTTATGTACAGTAGTGTGGTGTATGGGTAAAGAGCTAGGTTAGCAACTGAAAGGCTGTAGGCTTGAGTATCAAAAAGAGCCCCTCCAGTGCCCTTGAGAAAACAACATGCGCTATTTAAAATAAATGTGAATCATCTTTTAATAATGTGCATCAAAAAAGCATCAACTATCCTACTTGAGCAATTATTTCAGAGCCTAAACTTGATGTTAAAGAAGGGATAGTAAACTTCCCTGACAAAGGCTCTCAGTCAAGGGTGTCTGGCTCTGGTTTGTTTTTCTTCTGTGTTTAGACTAAGTGAGATTCCAGCATGGTGACCTTGTATCCTTAGCTGAAGACGGGATATCTCAGTCAGCCAAAATTAGCTGGGTTGTCTTCATTTATGACCTGATGAAAGCTAAAACAGTCCTTTGCGGTAACTCCAAGCAAAACGGATGGATTCAGGCCTCAGTTTTCTGCATGTTTTGTAAGTTTTAAAGACATAGTTCATCCTAAAAATATAAATTCTGTAATCATTTATTCACCCTCAAGTTGTCGGTAGCCATATAGTATTTTTTCCCATACTATAGAAGTCAGTTCTGTAGAATATCAGAAACCAAAATAGGTTTGAAACAACACAAGGGGGAGTAAATAATGACAGATTTTAGGATGAACTATCCTTTTAACTTTAATATTTGAAGCTGAACGTGTGACTCTCTTGTCAAGAATTTGCTCTTTGAACGCTGCTTGTGATCAGGAAGAAATAAGCCGTTTTTATTTACAAGTGTCCTCCAGAGTGACTGTTGCACGTACAGCTTGAACATGTTTCTGCATCCAGCCTTTCTTCTCCCCTTGGCCTTGCTCGACCCTGCTGTAAGGTTACCCGTATTCCTGCATTCGCAGAGACCCTCCCTGAAACCTGTCAGACCTTTGGCGCTGCGGGAAGGCCAACACTTCTCTGAGATATGCGAGTGGTCTCCTCGTGGCTGTTTGGACAGCGAGTTTCCTTCCTTCCAGACTGTAGTATGAGCGCGTAAGGAGAGATCGGGCAGCTGAGTTTCTCTGTTCTAAATGTAGGCCATTCTTGTGCTAAAGCTGGTGTTTTCCTTGCTGGTGCTTTGACCTGAATCAGTTTTTCCTCTCCCCTGTTACAATGCGCTCTTATTTAGAATGATAGCAGAGGACTCTGGTCGAATTATAGTAGTCTCGGTCGGATGGAAAATGCGGACTGGATTTGTTTGTATGGAGGAGCTTGGTTTCACACTTAACACATGCTCTGTATATGTCATATGAGAATGAGGGCAAAAAAAGAGCTGACCGCAGGAAAACTCAGTGTTTATGAGTGTATGCAAGCTGACGAATGCACTTTTTTTTATTCAGTGCAATAGTTGCAACAATAATATATATATATAATTTATTTATTTTTATTTTTTTCATGTGCATTTAATAGACAATGTATTGGATTTAGTTGGAAGAGTGGCAATATTTCCCTTCAAAGTTATTCTTTATTAAGATATATGTTGGATTATTTTTCACTGTTTTAATTTATTTGGAAGGTTAGCAGTATTTTAATTAAATTTTTCAGTAGCATTTATAACTTCAATTATTTATTTTTACTATTTATTTTAGATTTTTTTGGAATGCTTTTCTCAAAAAGTGATTTTCTGTGGCATTTATGTTGGATTCCCCCTTTTGTTTGGTTGTTTGTTTTAGTTTATTTTAGTTAAAATTTTAGTTAAAATTGTAGTTTATTTGGAGGGTTAGACATATTTCCCTCATTATTCTTCATGGTCATTTGTTTTATATAGGGTTGCAGTGTTGGATTGTTTTTTTATTATTTATTTTTTTATATTAATATGACTTAGTTTGAACTGATTCTTTATTGTTTCTATTAAAACTGGTGACTGTTTGCATTGTCGTCTATAATACATATGGTATGATTCCAATGCAAAACACTCTAATATAATTAATCAAATTGAACAATTAAGTCTATTGCATATGAAGTATAAATTTGTCACATTGCTTATTAATAATTAATGTGTGTGTGTGTGTGTGTGTGTGTGTGTGTGTGTGTGTGTGTATATATATATATATATATATATATATACACACAGTATATAATATATATATATATATATATATATATATATATATATATATATATATATATACTGAGATTTTCTGCATTTCTGCAAAGTTAATTTTGAGTTGTAGTCTAGTCTTTCTCAGCAGCCCAATGCGTTTAATGGTGATGAGGTCATAGGTTTTGAAAGTTTAAGTAGTTTTTTGGCAGAAGGAAATGTACACGTAAAGGAATCGTTTGACTGTGGTGGTGATGTATGTGTCTGTACTTGTTTGTGAACTGTACAGCATTGTATCCTTCGGGCTGTTTGCAGTAACCTTTATCAGTCAAGCTTGAAAGACACTACGGAGGTCGAGAGGAAATAGACGTGTTATCACATGACTCTGACCCAGAGCTGCAAACCGCTTGGGTTTCAGCCAGGCTTTTAACCTCACAGCCGGGTCAGGAAATTAACCAGCTTTATTTAAGCCTGCGTTTAACTTCCTGAATGTTGTAGACTAGTTAAAAATGCATCTTGCAAGGAGGATCTGAAAGCAATATGGAAAGCATATAGGTCACCTTCAGTTTATCATTTTTTCTGTTTATCGGTTTCTTTTACTCGTTTTCACAGTTCTTTTTTATTAGCCACCCCCCCCCCCCCAAAAAAAAAACCTGCCATAACTCAATCAACTGCCATTTATATATATTATATTATATATATATATATAGTTATTATTCATATTCATTACACTTGCTTTTTTTAAATTGTGATAGTATTTCTTATACAGTATGATTAATGCTACTCACATTTTTTAGCAAAAATTTATATCTTGTTAAAAATCTTTCTGTTTAATTTATATATGTATGTGTGATATACACACACACACACACACGTATCTTACAATTTAAAATATTTATATTTAAAATATTATTAAAATATTATTAATTCTATTTTTTTATAAGTTCGGATAGTATTTGTTATGCAGTATGTTCAGTTTTACATATATAAAAAAATTGCTTTATATATATATTTTAAATATATTAATATTTATGTACATTTTTGGTATTATGTAAAGATTATTGCAGAATTCAGTCATTGTATACAGATATTTTGAATGCAAAATTTCAGTTATTACTTTTTTGTGGTTAGAAATTCAGACATTTCTTTGTGAGAATCACTTATAATCTATAATACCAACAAAAGTGAATAATAAAAACCTTCTCATAATAAATAAGACTGTGTAAAAGTTTAATCTCTAGTGGTGTAAGGCCCAATCCCAATTCTACCCCTTAGCCCTTCCCCATTCCCCTACCCCTCCGTTTCGCACATTCACGTGAAGGGATAGGGGTGTCTCGATTCTCTTTTGGTTGGAGGGGAAGGGGTAAGGGGAAGGGCCAGATAGCCCTTCAAACAAAGATTTTTCGGGACAACACTTCAAACGAAGGGGTATGAATTATCTCTGAAACATGGCTGCTACAGCCAACAAACGGACACATAAATGTAAGCTTTTTTGGCATAAATAAAATTTTAACGAAAAGTAATCATTTGTTTTGTTACATTCAATTGTGAGTTCATATTAATGATCATGCTACTCAAAGAAATGTTTGCAAAAAATCGCTAATATTTTCTAACGTCATATCATTACAGACTGCATGATAGTGCCACAGCATATGTCTGATCAGGGCGATAACTGCCGTAGACATTGATGGGGGCTAATCCCCCCAATAATTAGAAATCGCTAAACCATTTACTCAAATATTGCCTATTCGAGAGAGAAAGAGAGAGAGAGAGAGAAATGGAAGTTTGCGTGTATTCACGTTCATTTTGAGTTTATCTTTTTAGAGTGAGTTTACTTAAAAACAGCGATTGTATCCTTTCGTCGCTGGATAATATAAGTAGCGATTCAGTATTTAAACTGTATTTAATAAAAGTCGTGGGGCAGCGTTGACGAGTTTATTTTCTCCTGGATGTGTGAGCAGCGCGATTTCCGATATGTGTGTGTGTGTGTGTCAGTAAGCAGCAGCTCATTAATACAGAAGGATAATTAAAGGCTCTAATGCACACCAGCACACCAGTATATGTGTTTATTGTAAGAGCTAGATGACAAATGATGGCGTGTGACGTCTTGGTAGTGGTGTCCCAATCCTTAGGGGAATATTTTCTCCCCTACCCCTTGACACTCTGTTTCAAGGGACAAGGGGAAGGGGTAGGCAGAGTGTTAGGGGAAGGGGTATAAAATAGAATTGGGATTGGGCCTAAGTCTTTTTTGATTGTGTTTTTAATTTAGTGGGGTATTTTTGAAACAGCCCCAGAAATGGATTCACATCAGCATTTCCCTTCCTGTGTTTTCCCTCCAGTTTGTCCGAAGGGGTGTGGACAGCGGGCGTGCACGGATTCGGGCGAGTGCTGCCACCCGCAGTGCCTGGGCAGCTGCACTGTGCCCAACAGCGACAGGGCCTGTGCCGCCTGTCTGCACTACTATCACGAGGGCCGCTGCGTGGAGGACTGTCCACTCGGCACGTACAAGTTTGAGGGCTGGCGCTGCATCACCAAGGACTTCTGCTCCAAGGTCCACCTGCCTGATTACGACCGCTTCGTCATCCACGGAGGAGAGTGTATGTCCGACTGCCCACCCGGCTTCACGCGTGATGAGAACCGCAGGTATCAACTTGAAAGTGTGATTGATGAATGGTTGTAATTCTAGTGAAAATGTGAAAATAAAACCGGTTCACGTTCATCTGTGTTGGTTTTGTGGTGATCTTCATTTTGTCCCTGTGTGTCTAGCAGCATGTTCTGCACTGCCTGTGACGGCCTGTGTGACAAGATCTGTGATGAAAAGGTCATTGACTCGGTGGACGCGGCTCAGTCCCTCAAGGGCTGCACCGTTATCAAAGGCAACCTGCATATCAACATCCGCCGCGGCAGTGAGTACCTCAATCAGCACCGCAGCGCTTGCTTTACACCTGCTCGCTGACACGCTCTCTTTTCCTCCGTCTCTCTAGCTAACATAGCCTCGGAGCTGGAGAACTTCCTGGGACTCATCAAGACAGTGACAGGATACATTAAGATACGTTCATCACATGCCCTGAGCTCGCTCTCCTTCCTCAAGAGCCTCAGACACATCTATGGAGAGGAACTATGGGATGAGTAAGATTTGAGTTTGACACATTCCAACAGTTTATCTATCCACGTTCAACACAAAACTGCTCAAAAAGACACACATCCCAGCCAGTCAGATGATATTTGATGTTTAATGGATAGTTATGAAGGTAGGATTGCGGACCAATGAGATTTAGAGGTGGGCGGGTTATAATAATAATTATAATACATTATTATATTATTGCATATGTTATTATATTATTAAATTTATTTTATATTATATAACAACAAATATAAATATAATGTAATAAAAATAATTATTATTATCTTTTATAATGTTATTGTTCTATCATTTTCATATAACAGTAACAATAATTATTATGTTATATAATAACAATAATGTTGCTAATAATAATTACATATGACAAAAATATTGTTGTAGAATTTATTTTACATAAATCCTTTTATTTAGTTCCTCAATGCAAGTTGTTGTTGTAGTTATTATTGTATACCAGTAATGTTGTTGAATAATATTTTTTTTCTTTATTATTTTAAAACATTCTATTTAATTTTGAAATGTAGTTCCTCGGTACACTTTATTATTTATTTAAATTCTTCTTATTATATTGTCTTATTAAATGGGGATCTTTTTTTTCGGTCCCATCATATGCCTGTTGTTGGTTATAGCGGTGTGTGAATCAGCGAAATTACGTACAGAATTAACGTCAAACTGTTCCTTAAACAGAATGGGTCCTGTGCGTCATAGAAGAAATGTGTAATTTAATTCAGTCCCTGTTTGTTTACCGTTATCCCATTTTCAAGACAGATCAAAACAGCCCTCTCTGTGCCATGTTGTTACGAAAGACTAAATTGAGCTCTGGGAATGCTTTTGGAGACAAATATAAACAAACAAGCCCTCCATCCACATATTCAACATTTATAAGTCTGTTCCATTAACATTCCCTTAAACGTGCATCGACAAACAAACGTCAGGCCTCTAATATACACGTCTGATAAATACACAATTAGAGCATGTGTATTAGACTGCTTCACAGCGTCTTTAAACCACTAAATGTAAGTGTGTGTGTGTGTGTATGTAAAGTGACTCGACATGTGTCAGACTAAAGCTTTCAGGTGTGCTGTAGGGTTAAAAGTAACATTTGCTCTTAATGCATGTGAAGTGCTTACATTCCAAAGGCAGCTTTTACTGAAGCTGTTTATCTTTTATGATCATTCACGTCAGTGCTTGTGAATCATCAGCGTTTACGTCAAGTAATGGCCTCAAACGTACTGCAGCTTCATATACACTGAGTTCAGGAATTTGTGAAAGTGACAGTTGCACTGTACATCTGAATTTACTGCAGTGCATACAAAACCATACCAGTGGTTAATATAGAGAGGAAGGTGTGTATTGATTAATGATTCACAATTTGTGAATATGTTTTCATCTCTTGCCACAGTAGTCGCTTGCAATAGGTAGGCTGTATGTAACGGTCCAGAGAATGCATACCGATTAAAAAGAGGGTTCCCACGATCATGGAAAAACTACAAAATATCACACACACACATACATATACATACATACTTTGAACTTAAAGCAAATTGTAGAATTTTAAATCATTTTAGAGCACATCTGTAAATGTAATATAATATATATTTCATTTTTATATTTTCTTATATGCTTATTTTCTCATATCTTATATTTTCTTGTGTAAGTTTTAGTAGTTTTGTTTTTGTCATTTTTATTATACTAGTTTTTTTATTTCTATGTGGTTTTTGTTAATTTTATTAATTTGTTTTGCTACTTCAAGTTAAACAACGAAAATAAGAAATTGTTTTATTTCAAGTAATGATTTTTTGCTTTTAGTTGACTATAATAACCCTGCTTACTGTTGCATCTCTGTCAGATGCTAATATGCCTCCAATTGCAGTAATATTTGGATGAATAAGTAGTGTAGCTGTGATTAGTGAATTCGAGTGGATTCGAACCTGCATTTAAACGCATTTGGCACTCCCAAAACTCAGCAGGGTGCATATTGTATTGTTTTTGTCACTTATTCATTGTAATTGTTATTTTATCTTCAGCATGTATGCCTTTGCTGCCTTGGATAACCAGAATCTCCAGCTTTTGTGGGACTGGTCCCAGCACAATCTCACCATTAATGTTGGAAAACTGTATTTCCGCTTGAACCCCAAACTCTGCATGTCCGAGATCCACAAAATGTGGGAGAAAACAGGAATTAAGGAGAAGTTTTTGGAAGGAGATTTCCGCAACAATGGAGACCGTGCAAGCTGTAAATATGATTTGTTCTCATTTTAAACGATTATAAATGAGTATAGACTGTATGTTAATATAAAATGTTTCATGTTTATGTTTGTAAATGTTTTTCTTAGGTGGGAGTGAAATCCTAAAGTTCCTATCGAATACCACGAGTAGTAATAGAATCAAGCTGGTGTGGGATGGTTTTCGACCAGCCAACTCCAGAGACCTTGTCAGTTTTATTGTATACTACAAAGAAGCGTAAGTGTTTTGTTCATTTGTTAGCTTTTTTTTTTTTTACCGCTTTTCTCAATTCCATTAAGATGTTCACGCAGCTTTTTAAATAGCCTTCACTTTCTCTCATAGGCCTTTCCAGAACCTGACTGAGTTTGATGGTCAGGACGGTTGTGGATCTGACAGCTGGAACATGGTTGACGTGGATTTACAGGAAGACCAAATCCAAAACCCGGGTGTTACGCTCACCATGCTGAAGCCCTGGACTCAGTATGCTATCTTTGTTAAAGCTGTAACATTAGTCGTGGAGGACAGGGACAGGGACAAGGACAGACAGCGTCTTGGGGCGAAGAGCGAAGTGGTATACATTTGGACTAAACCATCAGGTAAGGAACTAGATTCAGGTCAGCTATGAATTTAATTGAAGACATGTTTCCTAAGTAGTACACTTATTCTGTTTTTCTTTAAAATATCAAAACATCCTTATATATATAAAAAAGATGAATTACCTGAAAATGAAAGTTGCATAATATATTAAAGAATACAGATCAAGACACAAAAATTCCTCATTTTGATTTCATTTTTTTTTTTTTATAAACTCAGGAAGGTATATGTTTGCTCTGACGTTTTATTTGAAATAAACTTTTTTGACATTATTTGACATTTTGTTATGATTTAATTTGAATACAGTATTTAGATTAATTAAAAAATGTTGGAAATACAATATAAAAGTAAAAATGGGTCAGTAGATCTGCTTTGGCGATGTTTATTTTGTGTGGTCCTGTTGCCATTTTTTGTTGCTCTTTTTTATACTTAAAATAAGTTACAAATATGTGAATGGATTATTACTATAAAAGACGTATGTTTACATATATCTCAGCCGGTTTCTCTATGTTTAAAAGTTCCAGTTCAGTACAATAAAAAAAGTTTTAATACTTTTAATAAGCATATTACTTTATTAAGCATATTAAATTGATCAAAAGTGACAGTAAAAAGACATTTACAAAAATATATATTTCAAAGAAATGCTGTTCTTTTTGTTCTTCTTTCTATTTATCAGAGAATCCTGAAAAAAATAAATATCGCAACGCAAGTTTTCACAAAAAATATTATGCACCACAACTGTTTTGTTGTTGTTGTTTTTACCTTAAAAATGATACAAAAATGTTTTTTGATCATCATGTTAGAATGATTTCTGAAGGATCGTGTGACACTGAAGACTGGAGTAATGATGCTGAAAATTCAGCTTTGCATCAAAGGAATAAATTACATTTTAAATATTATATTTAAAAACTGTCTTATTTAAATATTTCACAATTTTACTGTCATTACTATAGCTGTGGTCAAATAATCTTAAGCAAAATCTAACCATCACCATTATTTTGAATGCTAATGTGCACATATCATGCAATTTTGCTTTTTAAGTATTTTAATATTTTTAGTTGCTGAGGATTTTTAGCAGTGTAGGGTTGATTGAAATCTAGACAAATATCTCAGTGGTTGTCAACTTATGACTTTCCATGGGTTTCTCCAAGAGGATTTACTCTGTAGTAAACATTTAACTTGCTAAATGAAGAACTTTTTTGATTTTTTTCAGCACCCTCAATGCCTGTAGACATTCGTGCATACTCTAATTCTTCATCAAAGCTGGTGGTGCGGTGGTCTCCACCTGTCTCCCCCAACGGAAACACCACCTACTACCTGCTCCGCTGGAAGCAGCAGGGCGAGGACCGTGAGCTCTACCAGCACAACTACTGCTCTAAAGGTCTGCTCTAAATGACACCCTCAAACTGAGCACCATTTTCCCAACAGAAATTCAGACTTTGGACCATGAAACAGTTAAACATATTATTGTGAACATCTGAAGTGTCCAGTGTCTAAAGCTTTGCCACAATAAAATAATGTGCATCATATTCAAGCCTTTCAACTCTGTCTGTATATTATTAGCGCTGCTCTGAAAGCCTCCTATTACTCATACTTTAATATAATTCGCTCACTCTCCTGCTTTTCTGTGGTGCTTTCAAAATTTATATTTTGAGCATATTGAAACAATACCAGATTGTGTCACTGCAGGAGAAATGTAACTATGTTAATGTTGTTTCTTTAAAGAACTGAAGATCCCAATCAGGATTTCAGCCACGGGTTTGACAGAAATCGAGAACACCAAACCCACCAATCCTGAAGCAGGGGGGCGGGACAAAGTTCCCTGTTGTCCATGCCCTAAAACAGAGGAGGATCTGAAACGAATCGAGGAAGACATCTACTACCGCAAAGCCTTTGAGAACTTCCTCCACAATGCCATATTCACCCCCAGGTAACCTTAAGAGTTTGACCAGGAATATGATTATTACTCTCTCCAAGAACAACAAGAAATTGTCAGTTTAAAAAAAAAAAAAAAAAAAATCTTTTCTTTTTTTTTCTTTTTTTATAAAGCCTGTTTCCGCCACTGAATAAAAAAGGTAACTGAGTTTTTATCTCACAATTCTGACTTTTTTTTTTGCAGTTGCGAGTTTACATCTAACAATTGTATTTTTTTTTCCTCACAATTCCAAATTTGTATCACAATTCTGTATTTATTTATTTTCTTTCACAATTCTGAGTTTAAATCTCATCATTCTGAGAAAAAGTCAGAATTGTGGGATAAAAAGTTGTGGAAACAGGCTTCCATATTTATTTGATCAAAAATACAGTAGAAACATAACAAAAAATGTTATGAAAAACCTGTATTAAAACATCACACTTGATAGAAATTAAAATAATTGATCATAATCAACTATTTTTAATTGGTAATAAATAATTATTTTATTTTTTATTTCCCATTTTGACTTAATAAAACAAAATTCAAGCCATTATTGCTATTTTTTAAATAAATTTCAATGCACTATTATTGAGTTGTCATTCATATTAATGATAAAAAAAAAACAGTATCGGCCAATTAATCAGTTATCCAATTTAGTTATCATTATTTGCGATATCCAATATCGATTATGAATGTGTTACTGTTATTTTTCATTTCTTTAATTTGTCCAGGTTGAACAAAATAAAAAATAATAAGAATTATATATATATATATATATATTTTTTTTTTTTTTTTACTGGACATAAAAGACTAATTTTATATTACTATAAATTGTACAGAAAAGGGCTCAGTAAAGAGTCTTCTTTTGTATTTCACAGAAAAATCACAGCCCGCAGGTTTGGAATAATATAAGCATTACAAATCTTACTTTATTGGCAATGACTTTAAAATGAATGTCGGAGTTGAAGCCTCGTAGAACATGTGACCTCATTCCCATCCAGGTTTTGATGCATCAGCCAGTACAGAACATCCATTAAACTTCAAATTAAAACATTTAATAGTCAATAAATCCATGTTAACCTTTCATGATCTCAGAGATGAAGATTGCAAGGGACTCTTGATGTCTCTGGATGTTAGTATTTGTAATGGCTCTTCTGCTTCTTGTCTGAGAGGTTGTTTTGGGACATTTTCAGCGTTCTCTCATTAATTGTGCTGGTAATCGTGTGGTACGAGCTCTTGGGTCTGGATCTAAATAGCATGAGGAGACCAAGCAAAGCTAATGTAAATGACTACGTAAGCCACATTTTCTCTCTGATCTCAAAGGTGTAACACATTACTGTAAGTGTTCTGTTCTAAAATGAGGAGCGATATCTGTATCCTATTACTATCCATCATCAGGTGGGGTGGTGCATGTGTCCCGCAGAGAGCGCCAAAATCGCTGTATAGCGGGCTTGTATTGAAATCAATGCATCTGTGAATTCAAGTTTCAGGACATCAAAACAGCATCGATTCTCCACCCTGGCTTGCATTATTTGGGACTAGATTATCCTGCTCTGTCTCGTCCATTTTTTATTTATTTTTTTTCTTTCCTCTGCGTGTTTGTCATTGCTTGGCTGACGACGAAAGCAGCGGGGCCAGAACTATGTCAGGCAGCTGAGAAGTATGTCTGTACCCGGGCCAGCACAACCTGTTTTTACTGAAAACCGAGATATTGAGGGAAGTGCCTCGAGTTCCCTCGAAGTTCAGGATTTGGAGAGGAGGAGAGGAAATCATATCCATTCAGTTGCCGTTCCCCCCTCAAACCACTCGGCTGCCAGGAAATGCACAGTAATGCCGTATGGAATACCAATGAAATAAAGGGAAGTTCCCCTCCAGCCGGAGAGCACACAGATCAATGAATTCCGCTCTGCTCAGAGGGAGATGCTGAAAGAAGATCGAGAGAGAATGAAAATGTTTCACAGGGATGTGGGAACAGAAGGGCAGATAATAAGAGGGAAAGTCACTGGTTTAGAGAGCGGGAATGTCCAGAATGGCTTGCTAGCATTCGACTTGTGCTATTTTTAGTGGTACTTACTAAAAAAGGTGTTTGGTCACAATCTTGGTTTGGTCGTAAGTTCAGGGATTTCTGTTGATACCAATTGGATTTGCAAACAATAAATCACTCCAAGCAATCAATATTTTATAAAAACATAAATAAATACATTTAGGGGCTAGAAGACCTGAGATTTCTTATCGGCTTTCTTTGAATTCTTTTATACATGATGCATTAAATTGCTCATTTTTGACAGAAAAATTATTATAGTTTTTACAAAAAAAAGAAAATAAAAAACATTTTCAAATATATGCTGTTCTTTTATTATATAAAGGTGAAACTGAAACGTTTGAAAAGTTTGGGAAAAATAAGATTTTTGAAAAAAAAAAAAATTATTATCTTATGCTCACCAAGGCTGTTTTTCTTTAATAAAAAATACAGTACAAATGCGATTGTTTTTATATATTTGAATATATTTTACTTGAATATATTTTAAAATGTAATGCAGAGCTTCATTTTCACCATCATTAATCCAGTCTTCAATGTCATATGATCCTTCAGAAATATCTTTCAAATATGCTGATTTTCTGCTTTCTTATTATTATCAGTGTCGAAAACAGTTGCTTAATACTTTTGTGCAAACTGTATTTTTTTTTAAGGATTCTTTAATGAATTCATGAAGTTCAAAAGAGTGGCATTTACTTGAAAAAGAACTGTTTTGTAACACGCTTTCGTAATGCAACCTTTCTTTAAAAAACAAAACAAAAAAAAAACATACTGAGCCCAAATGTTTGAACGGTGTTGTAGTATGAAATAGGTTTGTATTCCACTCTAAATTTCGGTTTAAATAGTTTGAATTCCAGCAATTAGACAAGACTGTTCGAGCCAGCATATCCAGTCATATAGAAAGGGATGTATAGCTTTATATCACGTCTCTCTGGCCACATGCTCTCAGCCAAACTCAACCCATCTGTGGTGGTAGGATGTGTGTTTCCATCAGGCAGAGGAAGGACTTGCAGCTTGTAGGGAGTTGAGTGACAAACCGCTCCAGTGTGTGAGTGATAGCAGGCCGAGGAATGGAGACCAGCTGTGGTGTGTGTGTGTGTGTGTGTGTGTGTGGGGAAAGATTCAAGGGGATGGAGCCGTTGCCAGATCATCTGAGGACAGGATCCGTGATTGCTTTGGCATGAACGAGAGTAACTTGCTCTCACGGGAGAACAGCCATGTGGTTGTTACCCCACACGTTCACAAATGGGGTTAAAAATGGTCTCCCCAATACTGAGGAAATAAAAGCTTCCTTCATACGTCTGCTGTCGATTAGCACAGAAAATAAACTGCATTTAAAATGAGTTATCTTATAGTTGGCCAGAAACTAGATGTTTAATGTAAGAAGAGATCCTGAAAAATTATGCAGAACGATATTAAATCTTGGTGATGATTATGTATAAATGAACATGGATTTTATACCGTGCAGTTTACTAATGTATAGGTTATCTTTGTATTTTCTTTCGTCTGCTCTGTAACCATTTTAGAAAGGACTATGCTTATTTTATACAATATAGGCAGATTAATAATAATAAACTACTTTTTTTTTCTTTTCTTTTTTTCAGTTAACAAAACTGCGCGTGCATATTAATGCATTTACAATGGAAGTCTATGGTGAAAGAACATTCCTATAAATGTTTGCACAACCAGAACTTGAGCTTGAAGTTGTACAGTGTTACTCCAATTTATCTGATCTCTTTGGTTCCAGACCTCCTGACAGGCGACGGCGGGATCTCTTTGGTGTGGCCAATGCTACTTCCCTCCACACTCTGTTGGTGGGAAACTGGAACCTGACAGAGGGAAACTTCTCAGATAACGAGCCACCTAGACAGGAATTTTCCTTTATAGAAAAGAAGGTGAAGGAGCGTAGCGCTGACATCGGCGGCCTGCATCCCTTCACCGTTTACCGCATCGACGTGCACGCCTGCAACAAAGAGGTTCAACACTGCAGCGTAGCCGCATTTATCTTTTCCCGCACCAAAGCCGCAGGTAAGAGCAGGACATCGACTCAGAATCGGAACTGAAGCACTGTGTTCAAAAATGTCAAAGGCAAATCTTCTGGTTTCTTCATTTTCTTGTAGAAAGAGCCGATGACATTCCTGGCCCTGTGACCTGGGAACATCTGGAGGGTTCTGTGTTCCTGAAATGGCCTGAACCACAAAAACCCAATGGCCTGATCCTACTGTATGAGATTCAGTATCGTCTTGGAACTGAGGTGACGGTTTTACTTTGATCTGGGTTATAATAAAGTTTTAGAACATTTTCAACAAAATTTGTATTTATTAAAAAAATGTCAAGTGGTCAAGTCACCTTTATTTATATAGCGCTTTTATCAATACAGATTGTGACAAAGCAACTTTACCGTGTTAAATAGGAAAATAGTGTTTCAGTAATTCAAAATGACAACAGTAAACACTCAATTTTCAGTTAAAGTCAGTTCAGCATTGAATTGCCTTTCACTGTGGTGTAATAAAATAAATAATAATAATAATACTTTGAAACAAACTTCACTACTGATTTTTTTTTAATCAGTAAACAATTAAAAAAGCTAAACAACCTTAAACCTAGAGTATAAATTAAGTAGTTTGGCGCATCATTTATTATTATTGAAATATATATTTAATAATACTTTCTATTTTAATATATACATACATATATATGTGTGTGTGTGTGTACTAGGTGAATATCTCATGGGTGAAAAGACCTCTCAGCCAATAAGAATTGATGACCAGAAAGATTGGTTTCATGTTGTTTTTACAGTTTATATCTGTTGTAATATATGTTTAAATTGAAATATAGTATATTTGGTATTTATAATAAATGTAATATTTTTCATAATATAGTTACATTCAATATATATTTTAAATAATACATTTAAGATAGAGCTTCACAGCACTGACAAAGCACTGCATTTTTGCACTACTTGTTAACTAGTTCTTCAACTATTGATTTTTTTTTTTTACATTGACCAATATGTTCTTGTAAATCTGTTTCTACAGCCGGAGAAGCACGAGTGTGTGTCCCGTCAACATTACAGGGAGCACAAAGGGGTGAAACTCTCCAACTTGGGAGCTGGGAACTATTCTGTCCGTGTGCGGGCTACGTCCCTCGCTGGAAACGGGTCATGGACAGAACGCATAGCTTTCTATGTGAATCAGATTGAACGTAAGTTTACCATCATTTTCATTCCTTTCAACTTTCAAAATATGATCATTTAGAAATTTCAAGTGTTCTCTTCTTGCATCCTCAAGAATCAAATTACGAGCACTACCTGTACTACATCATCATCCCTATTTTCCTGATTTGTGTCCTCGGCGCTGGAATGGCTTTCTTCTGTTTTAACAAGAGACGGTACCAGTTTTAACACATTTACACTCCATATTCTCTCATTTTAACAGCATAGGCCCCTAAAAAGACAAAATGCACCAATCCGAGATAATCCAGATATTATAATATTAAAAAACACAAAATTATCTTGAAATGTTTCCTTGTTCCAAATAAAATAAGTGCTATCTGTTATCCACAGAAACAGTGACAGGCTTGGAAACGGAGTCCTTTACGCATCTGTTAACCCCGAGTACTTCAGCGCAGCAGAAAGTGAGTGTTCAGTCAAGGGCAAAATTGATTCGTAAATATGCAGTTTGTTTGTAACGCTTGTACATTGTTTACAGTGTATGTGCCGGATGAATGGGAAGTGGAGCGAGAGAAAATCACCATGTGCCGAGAGCTTGGACAAGGATCCTTTGGTATGGTGTATGAGGGCATCGCCAAAGGTGTCGTCAAAGATGAGCCGGAAACCAAGGTGGCCATCAAAACAGTCAACGAATCGGCTAGCTTGCACGAGCGCATCGAGTTCCTCAATGAAGCCTCCGTTATGAAAGAGTTCAACTGTCACCATGTGGTTAGTCAAAGAATGCCTCGTCTGATGCTTTAAATATTGTCAGTATTGGTGTAAACTGGTGTAATAATGTTGACTTATCTGGAAGGTTCCTCTGATGTGGTTTGTGACTGGTTTAGGTGCGTCTGCTGGGTGTAGTTTCGCAGGGTCAGCCCACCCTGGTGATCATGGAGCTGATGACACGAGGAGATCTGAAGAGTTACTTGCGCTCGCTTCGATCCGCTGAGGTGAATACAAGCATGCATGTGACATCTTCACATCACTGATATTAAAATATTTGGCTAATCAGACTGAATTTTTAACCGCTATTCTAAATTGCCACCTGTATAGTAATGTAGTAGAATTTTGATGCATAGTTGAACTATTTGCATTAATCAGAATTCATCATCTGTGCTTGTGTTCACTGTTGTTTTTTGTGCCTTAATGGGCCACTCCTTGCAGTTCTAGACTATAAGCTCTTCTAAGACTTCGACTCTGAAATCTAGTGTAGTCTCTTGATGTGTACTGCATAGTCTGTATCCTAAGTGAAAAATGCATCCTTGTAAGTGACTGATTTTAAATGTTCCTCCCATGCACGCAGATTGATTTCTATTTGCATGATGCAAAGCTTCAGCATGAAATGCACAAGACTCACTGGGTTTTGGAATAGAGCTACAGCAGTATCATTCTCCTCTTCTTCTTGTGTCCTCAGAACATCTCCAGCTTGCCTTTGCCACCATTGAAGAAGATGATTCAGATGGCTGGAGAGATCGCGGATGGCATGGCTTACCTCAATGCCAACAAATTTGTTCACAGAGACTTGGCAGCAAGGAATTGCATGGTGGCAGAGGATTTTACTGTCAAAATTGGTGGTACGTGTTGAAATGGGCGGGAAATTACTTGACTTGTGTTAAATGGGGACTAGTCATCCAAATTTGAGTTCATCTAGTTTTATTCAGGTATGGTATATTATTTTTTTGTAGTAGGCTTTAAACAGTATATAGAAGTTTAAAACAGCATCTCAGAGAGGGTTTTAGAATATTTTAGCAATAAATTATCTAAAGTTAGTGATATTTCACAGTAAATATTTATAATTACACAGTTAATTAAATGTAAAAATACTACATTGACATACTGTACTTCAACTCAGATTGAACTCATTTTGACATTTTGCACTGTTGCTCATTGTTTTATAACAAAATTACATACTACAATGAACTGTATCAATGCTCTATTATTTATTGTCCAATTTCTATATATTATTATTATTATTAATTTGTTATTATTTAATATTTAATAGTTTCATAATTTTAAAGTTAGCATGAATTGGAATTCTTTTTGTAAAAGCGTGTTATTGATCAGTGAATGATTCATACATGCATGGGTTTCATTTTTTCATTTTGTTTTTACACTGTAGTTTTTATTTAAAATGTCATAACTGGATCTTCCTTTGAAACAATGCATCGTCTCTGGTGAAGTACTGTATATCAGACTCCTCCAATCATTTAATACCGCTTCTTTATTACAGTGAACTGCAAGCTCGATCACAATACATTCGATCGCTACATTGACCCTTTCAGATTTGCATTGTTTTAACCATTGTGTACTGTAGCACGAAATTAAAGGGTTTGAAGTAAATTACGGCAAACATTTCAAAATAATTATGTAATTGCCCATGCCCAAATTTTATTCCATAATGAATAAGTACAGTAATGAATTTCTGAAATTGCAGTGTATTTTCTTCATTTTGTTTGGCTAAATCTCAAGTAAAACTATAGAAATTTACTAATTTCGCCTCATTTATCCTAGATTTTGGTATGACACGGGACATTTATGAGACTGATTACTACAGAAAAGGAGGCAAGGGACTGCTGCCTGTGCGCTGGATGTCTCCTGAGTCCCTCAAAGATGGAGTTTTCACCACCATGTCTGATGTCTGGTAAGCTTTTAATGTGTTCTGTAGAGAATCAGTGTGTGCATGATGTCCAAAACATGTAGAGATATTAACTTAGACGTATAGTGCGCAGTATATCAGGGTACATCAGTCTAGTCTTTGCAGCTGCAGAGCGACATATGTATTTGAGCAAAGGCTGCCCCAGTGACCACTTCAGTTCCTGCGCAACTGAACGAGAAATGAAAACCACACTCGCACGGCTCAGCACACATTTTCCATGACATGGTGCATACGTTAAGGCGGTAAGCAATGAGGATGAAATATCTTTCCATATATTCCAAATGAAGCTGACAATCAAGCCTCATCGGCCCTCATATGAGCTAGAAACGTTTCCCTCATGTGCTAGTCTCATTTGACCAACTTTCAAAGAAAACCTTGGGGAGTCTAGACCGTGCTTTTCCGGAAAGACAACAGCTGTGGCTGATGTGAGCGGCATTCCAGAGCCTCAAGGAATCTTTAGTTGGTTCGTCCTCCCGTGTCGTGATAAGTAGCTGTTTGGACTCGCTGGGAGGTTTGCATTAAAATCCTTTGTTAAGGATCAGAACCAAGCACTCACTATTCAGGAAGAGGATTGAACTTAATTACAATGCGCTCAAGTTTCCTTCCAGGTGTCTGGAGAGTCTGCCCTAACAGGTCACTTTTCATGTCTGTCCAGGGTCAACATCAGGCCTTGGTATTAAGGAATGTCTGGTAAACTTTACACAAGGATTAGGCATAGGAGTAGTCAAAATGGTGTAGTAATAATTACAAATTTATTGCCATTTATATATATATATATATATATATATATATATATATATATATATATATATACAGGTCCTTCTCAAAAAATTAGCATATTGTGATAAAGTTCATTATTTTCCATAATGTAATGATAAAAAAATTAAACTTTCATATATTTTAGATTCATTCAGTATTCTTTTATTGTTTTAATACTGATGATTTTGGCATACAGCTCATGAAAACCCAAAATGCCTGTCTCAAAAAATTAGTATATCATGAAAAGGTTCTCTAAACGAGCTATTAACCTAATCATCTGAATCAACTAATTAACTCTAAACACCTGCAAAAGATTCCTGAGGCTTTTAAAAACTCCCAGCCTGGTTCATTACTCAAAACTGCAATCATGGGTAAGACTGCTGAACCAGAAGGCCATCATTGACACCCTCAAGCGAGAGGGTAAGACACTGAAAGAAATTTCTGAACGAATAGGCTGTTCCCAGAGTGCTGTATCAAGGCACCTCAGTGGGAAGTCTGTGGGAAGGAAAAAGTGTGGCAAAAAACGCTGCACAACGAGAAGAGGTGACCGGACCCTGAGGAAGATTGTGGAGAAGGACCGATTCCAGACCTTGGGGGACCTGCGGAAGCAGTGGACTGAGTCTGGAGTAGAAGCATCCAGAGCCACCGTGCACAGGCGTGTGCAGGAAATGGGCTACAGGTGCCGCATTCCCCAGTTCAAGCCACTTTTGAACCAGAAACAGCGGCAGAAGCGCCTGACCTGGGCTACAGAGAAGCAGCACTGGACTTTTGGACAAATTTTGCATGTCATTCGGAAATCAAGGTGCCAGAGTCTGGAGGAAGACTGGGGAGAAGGAAATTAGAAAATACCTGAAGTCCAGTGTCAAGTACCCACAGTCAGTGATGGTCTGGGGTGCCATGTCAGCTGCTGGTGTTGGTCCACTGTGTTTTATCAAGGGCAGGGTCAATGCAGCTAGCTATCAGGAGATTTTGGAGCACTTCATGCTTCCATCTGCTGGAAAGCTTTATGGAGATGAAGATTTCATTTTTCAGCACGACCTGGCACCTGCTCACAGTGCCAAAACCACTGGTAAATGGTTTACTGACCATGGGATTACTGTGCTCAATTGGCCTGCCAACTCTCCTGACCTGAACCCCATAGAGAATCTGTGTGATATTGTGAAGAGAAAGTTGAGAGACGCAAGACCCAACACTCTGGATGAGCTTAAGGCCGCTATCGAAGCATCCTGGGCCTCCATAACACCTCAGCAGTGCCACAGGCTGATTGCCTCCATGCCACACCGCATTGAAGCAGTCATTTCTGCAAAAGGATTCCCGACCAAGTATTGAGTGCATAACTGAACATAATTATTTGAAGGTTGACTTTCTTTGTATTAAAAACACTTTTCTTTTATGGGTCGGATGAAATATGCTAATTTTTTGAGACAGGCATTTTGGGTTTTCATGAGCTGTATGCCAAAATCATCAGTATTAAAACAATAAAAGACCTGAACTATTTCAGTTGGTGTGCAATGAATCCATAATCATTATGGAAAATAATGAACTTTATCACAATATGCTAATTTTTTGAGAAGGACCTGTATATATATAAATCTTCAATGGCAGTTAATATCTAAATCAGATTATCATGTCGTTTTGTATTTCGTTTTGTGATGTTTGTGTTTTGCTCTGTTTTAGTGTTTCGTTTATAGTGTTTTATTTTGTTCAGTTTAGTGTTTCGTTTTGTGATGTTTGTTTTGTTCTGTTTTAGTTTAGTGTTTCGTTTTTTTTTGTGATTTTCTTTTTTTCTGTTTAAGTTTAGTGTTTCATTTTGTTTAGTGTTTTTGTTTATTTATTTTTTGGGGTATTTGTAGTGTTTTATTTAGTGTTTTTTTTTTCAGTTTAGCGTTTCGTTTTGTGATGTCTTTGTTCGGTTTTAGTTTAGTGTTTCATTTTTTTTCTTGTTCTGTTCTAGTATAGTGTTTCTTTTTTGTGCTTTTTTTTATTTGTTCTGTTTTAGTTTAGTTTTATTTTGTTTAGTGTTTTTTGTATTTTGTTCAGTTTAGTGTTTCATTTTTGTGATGTTTTTTTCCCGTTTTGTTTGGTGTTTTTTGTATTTTGTTGTTTAATGGTTAGTTTTGTGATTTTTTTTTTCTGTTGTTTCTTTTTGTGGTGTTTGTGTTTTGTGTTTCATGTATGGATGTTTTTTTTAAATAAATTGTTACTTCAAATGCATATTACATATTAATAATATGAATTTTGAAAATCCATGTAACATCACCCAATATTTGAGTGAACTAAAGAAAGGGGGACCCCAAAATGTATAGCGATGAGCTTAGTGAGAAAGTGAATTGGTGAATTGTGCAGTGTGGATTACAAAGGAAAATTAAATTCAGCACTGTAAAGTACTGATGCAGAAAAATTCATTGCAAAATACTTGTTTCATAAAATCAGTTTAACATTCGATGTATAACACTGAGCTGCTGCCTAATGTAAAGTGTTTTTTTTAATCACAGCGCTTATCTGTAGAAAAATAATAAGAACAAACTCGCAAGAAAAAGCATTACATTAGTCAGGCATGACTGAAGGTATTTCTGTTACATGCTTAATAGCTTTATTTTCAACAGACCACATTATAATGTCATTTGTCTGAGCAGCTGACTCATTATAATGACAACTTGCTCCCATTTTAAAGTTTTAGGTAATTAGAACACGCATCACTCACATTCTCAGTGAAAATATTGATGTTTCTTGAAAAAACAACTTCAGGGAACAGTTTATTTTTACGAGCGGGGAGCTTTCAACTGAACTCACTCCGAATTAAAAGAAAATCAGCATCTTGTAGACACTTTGGTCGCTACCAGTATAGATCGCAACTTTTCTCATCTCTTTTTCTCTTGCAGGTCCTTTGGGGTGGTGTTGTGGGAAATAGCCACCCTGGCCGAGCAGCCCTATCAGGGCATGTCCAATGAGCAGGTACTGCGGTTTGTCATGGAGGGAGGACTGCTAGACAAACCTGACAACTGCCCTGACATGCTGTAAGTCATCTCATGCACATCTTTCACTCACACTGTTGTTCTAAATGCAACATTTAGAAAAATTCTCAAGCTGCTGTTTTCCATTCAGTGAAAGCAGACAGTGACCCGAGGCTGTCAAGCTCCAAACACCATAGAATTGGTCCTTATAACTGATGCACATATTTTATTGTAAGGAACAGACCAAAATTCAGTGTCACTTTTTATTGCAGTTCTGTCCAAGATTGGTTTCATTGACGTCAAACCTGGTGCGATGTCTTGATGTGGCAATTTTGAAAGTTCTTCATATGAATATTCATGTTAGGTTTGGAAGGGCATGATGGTGCATAAATGGTGACAGTTATTTTTATTTTTGTGTGCCTTTTAAAAAGTAGAAAGTCTGCCACCTACTGTGTGATTTTAATTTGTAACGTCAAATAGCTGAAAACAAGAATAGACATTAAAGATCTGAATTAGCTGAAGAATTAATGGTATGTACCCAAAGGTTTTTGACTTTGGCCATTATTTGTTTTGGATTTTAAAGCTACCTGGTCTAATGCTCTCCCTGTGGGTGCTGGGCTCTAAATTTAAGTACAATTTGTTTATCTGTGAGAGTCTCCAAGCTCTGGGTTTTCTTTGGCGCAGTTTGAGTTAGGTTGCGTCTGGCTTCGAGTCCATGTTTTATCTGAAGTGTGAGAGCTGGCAGTGACATACGAGCACTCGAAGCACTGCAGGGATTCCACATTTTTAATAAGATAACATTATACCGGGAGGGAGGGAGGGAGGGTGGGTAGGTTTGTGTGTCTTGAGAAGAAAGGGGTGCAGAAAAATAGAAAGTGAGTTTTGGAGATCAGAGGTAACTTTATATTACCATTTAGCTTTACTTATTGCTATTACGTGTAAATATATATATATATATATGTACTATATGTATTTTTATATATATATATATATATATATATATATATATATATATATATATATTTATATTTATATTATCTTTAATATATTTTTAAAAAATATAGAAAAAAATTAATATGTAATTTTAATCAACTTTATTTTTAAAATTTTTTATTATTTAAATATATATTAAATATATCGCTTGCTTTCTCTCTCTCTCTCTCTCTCTCTCTATATATATATATATATATATATATATATATATATATGTGTGTGTGTGTGTGTCTGTGTGTGTATGTTTTAAAAAATATAGCTAAAATAAAATATTTAATTTAAATCAACTTTTTAATATTTTTCATTTAAATATATCTATATAAATATGTAATAAATATATATATATATATTATTTTTTTAAGCTCTCTCTCTTTCTCTCTCTATATATAAATTTATGTTTTCTGTTTTCCGAACAATAAAAATCAAGCTTCACAAGCAGTTTTTTTTCTTGCTCTTTACTCATTGGTGACACAAATGAACAATGACGTTTTGTTTCAGGAGAAACAGCAGTCTGCATGTTCTCAGTCCACTGTCCATTGACAGGAAGTGCACAATGGTTGGCATTGGCTTGTGCCTTATTTTCCTTTCAAGGCCGTCTGGTTGAGGGTCTTTGTTGTGGTTGGCCGACGTTTGCCACCTTTTCACACTTTTTGGGGAAGGATGAAGTGGTCATTTAAAGCCGGCAGAACAGGAGTGGAGGAGGGTGTGTGGGTGGGTTTTGGGCTGCTCCCCTGCTGCTGCCTCTGTCTTGTGTTGTAATGAGCCAGCGCACGACTGCTGACACTAACAGTGCCAACGGTCACACAAATTCAACCTCTAAGGGAAGTCCAGTTATTCGGTTCAATTATGTGCAACGTAGCAATTAGAACAAAGTCTTACACTCATTGAGATATATTGCTTGTGCATGTGATATTTTTAGCCAAAAAAGGCAAAAGCCACTGCCTCCTACTATAAACGATCTTTACCAAGTATTGCAAAATCTACTTTTTATCAAATAGCTTGCTGTGCCCCTGAAATTACAATCTTTTTTGGCTGCCATCACCAATAATTCATTTTTTAAATCCCTCACTTCCTTTCAGTTGACTCATTTCTAACATGTAATCTATTCCTCATGCATAAAAAAAAAATCAAGTCCTGCCTTACATTTTTTTTCTATTAATTTTTATTGACTAATTTCTCGTTTGAGAAGTTATCATTTAGATTTCTACAAATGTGTTTCTATTTTTTCCTCATTGTTTCATGTTATTTTTAACTGTATTGAGTTGAACTGATTAGGATATTTTTGTAGGATCTAAAAGTAAAAATAAATAAAATAAAAGTGATTTAACATTAATTTAATCACAATTTTTCTTATATTTTTATAGTTATAATTTATATTTATATAATGTATGAGTCATAATACAATTCATGAAATATATAAATAAATTAAAATGTGCATTTTGAACTCACTTCATCACCATCTTGATGAAAAAATCCATACTTTGACCTTCCAAAGGTTACTGCAGGCTTTATTCTTGTTCATATGGCACTTTTAACACTGGAGGTGCTAAAATCACCCTGAAGCTCCCCATCAATGGAAACTTCATTTAGTGCCATGCAGGAAAAACAAGCTTGAGGGCAGTGAGTCCAGTCTCTCTGTCTCACAGCTGGAGAGCTGTGTGTGTGTGTGTGTGTGTGTGTGTGTGTGTGTGTGTGTGTGTGTGTGTGTGTGTGTGTGTGTGTGTGTGTGTGTGTGTGAGACGGCGAAAATACCGCACTTGGATTTGCTGGTGTGAATGTTTGTGTATGTGGTGCATGGGTATTTGTAACTGTCAGCTGATGTTTGCGCTAGCTGTGTGTGTTGCTGTTTGTAAGACCAATGGTGTGTGTTACTCCACTAGTGTGTGAGCTGGCACAGGGATCCCAGTTTTTATTTCAGCAGATTCCTCTGGTATTCTTAGCCTGTTTGTGTATAATTAAAATGTTGAACTGGAATGCTCGAGTGTCAGCGAGATGGTACACTTTTATTTTTTCCCTCGTGTAACTGTAGCAGTTCCCCTTCGCTGGCGCTCTCGGGCCTCCTTTCCAGCTCTCTCCAGCTCTGCAGTGTGATTTCATCACAGTTGTGTGTTTGCTGTGCATTCACCATGAGCTCACTGCAGCTGTGTTTAGGACGTAGCCGCTGATAGCGTGCGTGTTTATGTTAGTGATTCGTCACACTGCCACCTGTTGTTCAGTGCTACGGGTATGAACAAGGTCTTATGAGTAAGTTTGTTATAGTAGTAGTATATTTGACAATAATGTTAAATAGTACAGTATCCAGTCGACTATATGTAATGACTATAATTCAATTATAAAGTATTTATAATTAAAGTAGTGCTGTCAAATCGATTAATCGTGATTAATCACATCCAAAATAAAAATGTGGGTTTACATAATGTTATTTATTTGTATGTATTAATACACACTCACGTTTATATATTTAAGAAATATATCTAATATATATTTATATATAAATCATATCTAAATGTGGCTATGTATATGTGTAAATATTTTCTAGATATATACATGTATGTGTGTGTATTTATATATACATATAAATATGCACAGTACTCACACATTATGTAAACAAACTTTTATTTTGGATGTGATTAATTGCAATTAATCGATTTCACAGTCTTAAATTGAAGGATAAAAATTTCTCATGAATTATTTTAAATGAATATGTAACGATAAAACCTTCATATTCATCCGGAAGAAGAAGGCGGGAACCGGCGGACAATCAAATAACATTTTAATACAAAATAAACACAAAACAGCGCACCAGCCCCTCACGGACGACTGGTGCGCATAAAATGAAACCAAAACACAACTAAAAGCCCAGGCCTGGTCCTCTCTCGTCCTTAACTGTCGTCGCTCCAGTTTTATATCCTTCCATCTCCTCTGTGGGACTCAAGACCGGTGGTGGGTCGCAGGTGTAGCGGATTTCCCAATCACTCCACCGGCCTCACTCATGTTCCCACATCCCTCGGCCCCGCCCCACTCCTCACAGAATACAAATTAATAAATACATTAATACATTTTATAATATGCATACTGATATTAATTAAATTAATTTTGAAAAATCAAACAGATTGATTTATTGATAATCTGTTATATAAAGTAGTCTATACATGTAAATTGTAATGCCATTTTAATAAACCATAAATCTATTATTTATAACTTTAAAATAATTTGACATTCAGATTTAAAATATATTATATAAAGTAGTCAAAAATGAATCTATTAATTATTAATAATTAAAAAACTAATAAATAAAATGTGTGTATATATATATATATATAAAATATATATATGTACAAGTAACTTGATTTAAAACTGAAAATAACTTTTTTTTTTTTTTTTTTTTTTTTACTGACTCAAACCAGAGTGATTAAGACGATTAATAACTGGTTATGTGAAGTTTGATATATGGGTACATGAAACGCTGGACCACAAAACCAGTCATAAGGGTCAGTTTCTCAAAATTGAGATTTATATATTATCTTAAAGCTTTCCATTGATATATGGTTTGTTATGATAGGACAACATTTGTCCAAGATACAACTATTTGAAAATCTGGAATCTGAGGGTGCAAAAAAAAATCCTTTAAAGTTGTTCAAATGAAGTTCTTAGCAATGCATTTTACTGTTCAAAAATTAAGTTTTGATATATTTACAGTAGGAAATTTACTAAATATATTCATGGAACACGATCTTTACTTAATATCCTAATGATTTTTGGCATACATTTTTTTTTTTTAACATTTTACAATGTCTTTTGGCTATTGCTAAAAATATACCCCAGCGATTTAAGACTTAAGGTTTTGTGCTCCAGGGTCACAAATGAGTTTATAACTCATATAGTGAATACATTTATTGTTGTACTATGCATGTTATAAAAATAATAATTACAATTTATAAAGGTTTTAGAGCGAGAGAGAGAGATTTGAAATAATAAAAAAAAATGTACTTTGAAATTTAAAAGGGACCTTTTTTCAAATAACACAAACCAGGTGAGATAAAAATGAGCCATTTCAGCTCAAAACTTGCTGTTTTTTTTTCCTTTAACATAACATTCCCTAAAAATTCTAAAATACACTAGTCAACATTTGAAGTTGATCAAAACCATTCATCAAAGTTGTCCTAATACCTACATCCAAAATGCGTTTTTGCATTTATTCACTGATGCTGATAATCTTTAAATGGACAAATATCAGTCCCTCATTTAGACTGGACAGCAACTAATTTTAATGTTCTTTTGTTCTTCTCTTGTGCGCTTTCAGGTTTGAACTGATGCGCATGTGCTGGCAGTACAACCCCAAAATGCGGCCGTCCTTCCTGGAGATCATCAGCAGCATCAAGGACGACCTGGAGGCGGGTTTCAAGGAGATGAGCTTCTTCTACAGCGAGGAGAACAAACCTCCGGACACGGAAGAGCTGGACATGGAGAACGTGGGAGCCATGGAGAACGTTCCTCTGGAGCCGCCCTCCAGCCTGCAGCCCCTGGCGCCCTCTCTGGCCTCCCCTCAACAATGCGCCCCTGCGTCCCAGGGCTCCTCCACCCCGGCCGGCCCGTCCTCACCGCCTTCCTCCCCCAGCTCCACGGACAAGCACCCGCTCCCCGCGTCTGCGGCGAACGGGCCCTCGATGGTTCTCCGGAGCCCGTTTGACGAGACCCAGCCTTACGCTCACATGAACGGGGGGCGAAAGAACGAGCGTGCCTTGCCTCTGCCCCAGTCGTCGGCTTGCTGATCGATGGTTTCCGGACACGTCTCTGTCTGTCAAGCCACTGTGTGGTCTCCTGAGAAGAAATATGAAATTAAGAGACAAGGAAAAACAAAATGGTACAAACTGGGAGTCCAAGGCAATCGATCTTTTCAATCATACCTCAACGGACAAAGTTTGGATTTCTTTGTTTTTTGTGTTTTGTCGATTGAATCGGTGAATTGATTGACATGAACGCAGACTGGATCACTGACTGAAAAATCATGACCTTCACTCTTGCACTCGATAGGCTGTTCTAGACTGTTTTTGTTATGTTTTGTTACTTTTCTAAACTTCCAAAACTGGTTTGAAGGCCTGTCAGAGCCAGTGGTGGTACGGTGGCATTATTACGACACGCTCTGCATATCTCTAAGCCAATCCAACAGCATCTTGTTTCCAATGACATGCATCTAAATTAGAGATTTATTTTCTCCCGGCCGTCTTAGAAGTTCGTTCCCATGACCCAACTCCGATCTGGGTATGGAGATCTTCAGCTTCCCCTTCCTGGAAATCATCTGGCTGCGCAACTTTTGTGGAGAAGAAATTCTCAAATCTGCCTAATGTCTGTTCTTTTTTTATGTTGCCAAATTGTCATTTAATTCCCCTGGCATTTATATTCCTCAAAATACATACGACAGTTTTTTTTTTACCCTGGTGATCCAAACCTGCTTAAAGGAATAGTTCCTCCAAAAATGTAAATTTGCTAAAAATTTACTCACCTTCAGGCCATCCAAGATGCAGATGTTTCCTCATCGGAACAAATTTGGAGAAATTTTGCATTACTTGCTCACCAATGGATCATTTGCAGTGAATGGGTGCCGTCAGAATAAGAGACCAAACAGCTGATAAAAACATCACAATAATCCACATCACTCCAGTCCATCAGTTAACATCTTGTGAAGTGAAAAGCTGCGTGTTTGAAAAAAAAAATAAAAAATAATAATAATTTCAAACTGTTGTATCCGGCTAAAATACGAATCCATAATAACACTTCCTCCAATTACTTGTGGATTATTGTGATGTTTTAATCAGCTGTTCGGACCCTCATTCTGACGGCACCCATTCACTGCAAAGGATCCATTGGTGAGCAAGTGATGCCGTGCTACATTTCTCCATGAAGAAACAAACTCATCTACCTGAGGGTGTGTTTTTTGGGTGAACTGTTCCTTTAAAATCAATAGAAAGATTTCCCAGATTCTTACTTTTCTGTCGTCTTGCATTTCACGCTGAATAATTGCAAAGTCGAACAACAGATGCAGCAGATGTTGAAACTTTAAAAGGGATTTGAATAAAAAAAAAAAGAAGCTGAAAAGGTTTAAAATTGTGGCTTTGTGGAGTTAAAATGTTCTCTCGCTTGGTTGTTCAGTCATACGTCGGACCACAGAGCGTGTGCATTGTTTGTCGGTCACTTTTGTACCTTTTTTACAGTTCAGATTGATCATCTATATGTCTGTGCTAAAAAAGCTGCTATTTTGTTATTGTTTTTCTTTTGTGGTTGTAATATATATATATATATATATATATATATATATGAGATTTTTCAGGTGTAATCCTTTGCCTTTCCACTACAGTCCATTTTATGATGCTTATAGTTCTGCAAAATGAGAAAAACAGTAGGAGATTCATTCTAACAGTTGATTTTTGCAATGAAAAGTTGTTCAGTCCCTTCTGTTTTGATAGATTCACTCTCTTTAAAAGCTAAACTGGCAGTAAACACAATCTTCTGTCTTCATTGCCAGTAACGGCGGCACCCAGCGACGTGATTCTGTAACAGCTCGACACTATGTCTCTCATCACATTAATGCGCAACAAATACTCTCAGGTCAGAATCCTAAACGTTTTGGTCTCAGACCCAATGTGTTCTTGTCTCGCCATTCATTCCTCTTTAAAAAACGGAGTATGACTTAAAATTTGGCAAATTTTGGTTTGATTTCATTGCTTAAACCTAGACTCGTCTCATTCTTTACATTGATTGTTCAGCCTTATTTGTGACTGATCCTGCCGCAATTGAAAGACCCTTGTCTTCTCAACTCTGCGTTTCCTTCCGAGCAGAGCCCGATAAATGATTATACAGATATGATTCAGCATATCTCTATGCAGAAGTTGTGTTTGTAACATAGGTCACTTATATCGATTTAAGAAAGTTTTTTTTTTTTTCAAAGGAAAAACTGTCACTTTTCGTTTTCCTCCTTTTTTATGTACCTATATATAAAGTACATCTGACCTTTTTCATGAAAAGGACAATATTACTGCTCTCTGTATCTGGGTAAAACCTCATAAACGCTACAAACCACAATCTCGGAGTGGAGAAATTACCGAGTTGTGGACATTTTGTACGACTAGCTGCTTTCTTTCCTATCGGATCTTGCTTAATATTGTTGATTATTTATTTGTGAGATTAAAACAAGAACAGGTCTGACAATTGACTCTAAATGTGCTGGAATGTTTCATTTATTCATCTTTTAACTTGGGGGGGAGGGGGGTGGTCACTAGATGGAATAATTAGAATGGATTTATTTTTAAGTATATACTGGTTGTGATCTCCTCTCCCTTTCATGTCTCTGAATCCCACTGTTGGCATTGTTCTATTTAAAAAAAAATTGTCACACATTCATTGGAATTTTACATCTGCATCAGAAACCAAATGTTCATTGAAACAAACCCTTCGAGTATAAACGGATGTACAGTTTTTGCTGCTATTAGGTGCATCAGACATGCATTACGAAGAGGTTTGTCTTGGGTTATATGAATATTTTTGTAACCATTAGCAAACAAATCGAAACAAAATATCAGCACGCAAAACCATTTCAGTGTAATTTAAATAAAGCAGATGTGATATAAAGGCGAATGGTTGGAGAAATGCTGCTATCTTTCGCAGCAGTTATTGTTCATGCAGATACTGAGCTGATTAAATTGAAATAATATTCTGTGAAATATGTAAATCCAGAACAAATAAAGATCCTGAATTTTTCACTCGAATATCTTTATATAAGGGAAATGTTTATAATTGCGAAGAGTTTTGGAGAAAAACAACAAAAATGATGATCGTATAGTGCCAACAATGTAATGTCCTTCCGATGTTAGTAATTTTTCCTGGTTTTTGTTTCTCACAGATTGAACAAGACACCATCCTAATGCTCCTCTACTGACCATCTCCTAGTATATAACACCCGACCAATGGCTAATTTCTCCAATCCAGATCTGTTAACTATGGGCTAGATATTCTCAGGGCTGAAGGTGGCTTTGTACCCTGCTGCTGGAAACTGCTGCTCTCTATCATCTGACCAGATACTCTTTCTGACATCCAGACTGATCAAGTGTGCTCTTATGAGTGCGTGAGGGTTGAGAGGAGAGCATTAGAGGTGTTTGTGATCTGATGGCGCCATCTAGAACGGGTTTTATGTCATTTCATTTCAGTCCTCGATGCCTCATGTTTAGTTGATGTGTATGTGTTGGTATATAAAGAGGGTTACAGATCCAGAATGGGAGGGGAGAATGGAGGTTTTGTGGTCCAATTCTGTTCAAACCTGGCTGTTCTGATTAAAAAAAAAGGCACTTAATAACTTTATGTCTGGTGTTTTCTTTCTTTTGTGTCAATTTGAAGAAAAAAAAAAGTGCTTCAGGAATGGCATTTATTGGAATTATGATGGCTCAGATACTGTGTAGTTCACAAAACAAATATTAATGATAATATGTGATTTTGTTTTTGTATATTAAGTAGGAAGAATAATCGTCAACCAGAACTGTAAACTCAATTTGTACTTAATGAATTCGACATGCTATAATTAGATTTTAACTCAGTTAACATTATTATTATTAAGCATAATTTTACCTGCATTAAACCTTTGGGTTTTTTTTTTTTTTTTTTTTTTTTTTTTTTTTTTTTACATTTCAGTGAATGTATGAATTCATAAAACAGACTTTGCTCAAGACATTTTGCAAGTGTTCAAATGTCTCAGAAAGGACTTTCAGTGATGCCATGCGTGAGGATAATTAAATCATTCATTATTTTTACTTTATCAATGAATACATTGAAATTGCTTTTTATTAATATAATATTAGAAATATTATAACAACATTTAGCTGTAGGATTTAGGTTTTGTACTTATATGAATTTGATGAATATTAATGAAGCCAAACTATTTAAACGGATTCTTTAATAATTCTCTTAAGAAAAAGTAAAACTTTTTTTTTTTTTTAAATGATGTTATATTATATTATATATTACTTGCTGTGGAAAAACTAAGCAGGAATAACTACATTTCCCATGATGCTCTGTGCTTGTATCCAGTGACGAGCTTGACGCAGACGGAAAGCTGGTGCTGTACACAAACAACTCCAGAGGTTATCAAGAGAGAATTATTCATATTTCATTCACTGCATGGATGCAATGTAAGTTGCGATTCGTTATTGATATTCATTATCGTGTTTTGTAGTACATATGTAAGTTTAATGATTCGCTAATTCCAAAAAGCAACAATTTGAGATTGCCAAGAAGTCGATGACTAGATTTTTGTAGAACCTTAATTTGTTTAAACTCATCGTGTGTTATGAGATTGAATGACAACACAGTACAGTACACTACAGTATCATTATCTGAGCTCATCTTGCTACATACTGTTATTAGTGTGTCGTTATTTGTACAATCTGACATTAGATAATGCTTTAATGTCGCTGGTAAACGTGTTACTGTCATTCTGTACAATACATCTCGCCTTTGATTCGATAAAATCAGTGAGGCACAATGGGTTAAATATTAATGTATATATTGTTAAAATTATATTATTTTTTCAGTTTTAGTTACTCAGTCTGTATATTTTGTGTAATTATTCATAATTTAAATCAAGTAATCTTTATGAACCTTTAAGAAATGTTAAAAATGTTTCTTTCAGAATGGAAAAGTAGAAACTGAAAGAGGGAAAAACTCTCTCGACCAGAGACGGTTCTCGCAGCCATGGCGTCTGAACTCCATGAAGCGATTTTTATGGCCAAACAAGAGCGACACAAGAATCTTTTCCTGAACTACAGAAACCTCAGCAGTTTCCCCGTGGAGCTCCTCAGAGATGAAGGGATGCAGTTCCTGGAGCGTCTCTTCATGAAGAGAAACTCCCTCACAACACTTGTAAGATCTCAGTCCCGGCGATGCTAGTCTTCATTTTTCCTTTGGCTCTGTATATTATAAATACATTTTGCATCCTAATACTGTTTTCCTCCTGTCAGCCAGAGAACCTGGCTCAGAAACTTCCCAACTTGATAGAACTGTGAGTATTATATTAATATATCTTTGTTATACTCTTCTTGGTTTTATAACAATGTTATGTTAGTTGTCAGTGTGTTTGCACAACTGTAACATTACTGTTATCCAAAAGAGGTTCCTCAATCTTTGGGACGTTTTCTTACCCACCCATAAACAATAGCTATATGATGTAAATTGGTCGAGTCTGAATTTGGTTAAACATTATTTGTACTACCCCTGATGAAAAACAAGATTATGAAACAGTCCTGCAATCTCTTTTTTGTTTGCTTTAGGTACCTGCACTCAAACAATATTGCAGTAATTCCTCAAGGTAATGTTTTCTCATGATTATACAGTAAATAGCAATATTTCGATGTCAGGCACATGATACGTAATGTTGTTTTCCAGCAATTGGCAATCTAGTGAAGCTGCAGTCACTGGACCTGAGTGACAACGCTCTTCAGTTCATCTGTCCAGAGATTGGTCAGCTGCGCTCATTACGACATCTGCGATTGGCCAACAACCAACTGAAATTCCTCCCGCAAGGTGAGTCGCAAACATCCATCAGCATTAATCCAAAAAACTGAGCTGTTGCTACTGATTATAGTAATGATCAATTCTGATGTGCGCAGAAAAGCCTAATAATAAACAAACCAGCAACAAAAAGAATTGCTGAATGTTTGGTTGTATTGCTTATTCATGCTTAAGAACATTCAAAATAATATTTCGGATTGAATATAAATACTTACATGCTACACGCTGCAATGAGAAAATTATTTTGCTTTATCTGTACATGCATTTATAAACCAGATATACTCCAGTCGCAGAAGATTGAATTATTTGCAGAAGATTGTGAAAAATGAGAGTGGAATATAATCACTTCCTGCAGCAGTTTAATTAATAATTAATAATGATTCAAGGTAAACAGTCCGTTTTAATTCATAGACATTATCTGTAAAAAAAAAAAAAAAAAAAAATATCCCTGTGTAATTAAGAAGCTTTAACTGCATCAAATAATTCCTCACTCAAAAGCTGAGTCTGAGGAAATTGCACGAGCAGAAGCTTTTAAACCTGCAGTTATTAAACATCATTCAGCGGAGAAACTTAGATTTTTGTGCTAAACATGACGCTTGCATGTTTCTGAGAAGTAAAACTTCATAAAGAGACTGCGGGGAAATGATCAAGCTCTTTAACGCTCTCTTTAAATGCAGTGCTTCAAAGCACGCAGTTGTTTTATATCAGTCTTTTTATTGCTCTTTTTCATCTGAAGCAGAGACTGTTCATGACTTTAAATATGCGAGATATTCCAAACTAAGTGTTTTACAGAGTTTAATGTTCAAATAGTTTCAAGCATATTTAACTAGCGACATGCAACTTTTTATTTGTATTTTTTGGGGTACCTTCTCAATGTCAAATTACCAGCTCTTGTTTTTGCCAGCAGAGGGCATAAGGTGACTCCCTAGGGTTATAATATCTTGCTATAATACCTGATTGAAGCTTTAACAGAAATGTATATGTGACCCTGCCTGCAGTAAGAAACCAGTCGCTGGAGTATATTTTTAGAAATAGCCAAAAAAACACTGTACAGGTTAAAATTATACATTTTTCTTTTATGCCACAAATCATTAGGATATTAAGGAAAGACCCTGTTCCATAAAGAATTTTTGGACATTTCCTAACGGAAATATATCAAAACGTAATTTTTGATTAGTAATATGCATTGCTAAGAATTCATTTGGAGAATTTTAAAGGGATTTTCTCAGTATTTAGATATTTTGCACCCTAAGATTCCAGATTTTCAATAGTTGTATCTCGGCCAAATATTGTCCGATCATAATAAACCATACATCAACGGAAAGTGTATTTATTCATAATCTCATATAAATCTCATTTGACACTTAAGACTGGTTTTGTGGGTGTATTGGTAGAGCTGGGAGATCTCGGAGAGCTGGAGACTCTGGACGTGTCCATGAACCTCCTGAGGACTCTTCCGGAGCGTCTGCACCAGTGTCTGTCCCTACAGTGTCTCACAGCAGACCGTAACCTGCTGCACTACCTTCCTCGCCAGCTCTGTCTGCTGCCTGACCTCAACGAGCTCTCCATGGCTGCCAACTGCCTGACTTCAGTGCCCCTGGGTGAGAAGATATGACAGTGCTGTCAAGAAAGATACCTTTTCATGTATACAAAAGCTCAGGCTTTTGGGGGTCAGTAAGATATTTTATTTGTATGTTTGTTTTTAAATAATTGAATAATTGAATACATTATGCTGAAATGATGCTGCAAATTCAGCTTTGCATCACAGGAATAAAAGGCGTTTTAAAATGTATTCAAATAAAATAAAAAAAAAGTGATTTTAAATTATGATAACATTTCACAAGATTTTGATCTTTACTGTATTTTTCATAAGATAAATGCAGCCTCGGTGAGCATAAGAGACTTCTTTTCAAAACATTTTCCAAAAATGCTACTCATCCTGGACTTTTGAAGCGATGCATACAAGTTCTGTGAAACCATATGATGCCTTTTATTATTTTAAAGGTTATTCACATTTGAGAGAAAGGTTTTCTGTTCCTCGCTCTAGACGTCTTGGAATATTTTGCACAAAAACCAGGTGAATCATTGACGTTGTTGCTGATAAACTGATGTTGTATATTTCTGTCAGATCTGGGGCGCTCCATGGAGCTGCAGTTTGTGTTTGTGGACAACAACGCTCATCTGAAGGGACTTCCATCGTATCTTTATAACAAAGTCATCGGCTGCAGTGGGTGAGTGAGTTTGTTGTTGTTGTAGTGAAATTTCAAACTTGATGTTTACAAAATTACTATGAAGTAGAGCTTTACTCATTATTAATCACATTTAGCATTTTAATTGTGTAATCATAAGTATAAATTATGTTTAAATACTTGTTTAAAAAAAAAAAGTTTAAATACCTGAATCTCCAAATTAATGTGTAAACAACATAAAGAAGTGGACATAGCAACATTGTTTTTATCTATCATTTATTACCAATTACAGAATGTATGATAATATAAAATATTATTACAACTTTTAATTTAAGTGAACTCAAAACATTATTATAAAACGGATCATTCCGGTCCTTGATTCTGATTGGTTGAGGCACTACATTGTTTGGTGGAAGAATATGGTTTTTATTAATATCGTTTCACTTTATTTGCTCCGTTTTATTCTGTGAAACCTTACTACGTATATGGAATAACCGTTTTATAAAAGCAATAAGCCCCGTGAAGCCGTGGTTAAAGTGATACTCCACTCCGAAATGAATATTTTGTCATTAAACACTTACCCCCCATGTCGTTCAAAACCAGTAAAAGCTTCATTCGTCTTCGGAACACAATTTAAGATATTTTGGATGAAAACCGGGAGGCTTGTGACTGTCCCATACACTGCCAAATAAATTACACTGTTAAAGTCCAGAAAAGTATGAAAGACATCGTCAGAATAGTCCATCTGCCATCAGTAGTCCAACCGTAACGTTATGAAGCGACGAGAATACCGTTTGTAAGCGAAGAAAACAAAAATAACGACTTTTATTCAACAATTCCTTTGTCAACAATCTCCTCTGTGTCTCTCCGCATCACTCAAACTGTCTATGTGCTGTTTTCTTTCCCTGTAACCCTTTAACAGTGAATTTATAACAGCTAAGGGGGCGTTGTTAGGGACGAATCGAAAACCCCCTTAGTTGTTATAAATTCACTGTAATCCACGGCTTCTTGGAGCTTATTGCTTTGTTCACATATACCAATTATAATAAATAGATGTCAGATTTGGCAGTGCAGTGTGTTTGTTTTTGATGTCTTTTTGAATGAAAACTATCAGTTCATTGTCCCGCATTTTAAAGTTTCAAAGACATTAACATTATTTTTTCCCAGCTCATTAAAGAGAATTAAATGTATTAAGTGCAAGAGAATTTTATTTTATTGTTTTTATCTTTTGTCTTTATTTTATTTTCATTTTATTTTTTTATTTTTTTGATAAATTTATGTGACATTATGGCTAGAATAAATCTGAAATAGATGATTTAACGATAATGAATCAGCATGCAACAAAGTGAAGCTCAATGAGATTTTTGTGAGTGAATTTTTTTTTTTAAATTTTTTACACATTAACCTTGCTAGCAGAGTTCACTCTCCCCAGACAGACTACAAAACTCTTGAACATCTTTTAAAGACTGGCTATAGTAAGTAAATCTCCCTACTAGTTCTGTAAACTGTAAACGTTTAAAACACTCTGCTGCATATTTTCCCAAGAGAGGGGGAAAAATGCAAACTTTCCGACATAAGTCAATCACAAAAGTATCAGAGTCGCTGATTTGGCAGTATACATAGCTTTCCTGGTAGCTGTTGTGGTTGCTTCCTGGCTTTTTCAACATGACTGTGTTCACTTGATGATATTTATCTGTCTGCATGCACAGATGTGGTCTAGCCGCGCAGATCTCTGACGTGAAGCAGCTCTGTCTGACGCTGGGAGATGTGACTGTTCCCCTGCCCTCTGAAGTGAAGGCCATCGGCTCCGAGACTGACCGCGTGTTGCCTCTGGAGGAGCTGGCGTGCAGAGTCCTACATGCGGCCCACAGCTGGACCAGTAAGGGTAAGAGTCCCAAACAAACCCACAACAAAGCATCAGGTTCCTTCACATTCACCAGCCTATGTTCTTCTGTCTTGTGTGCAGATGTGAGGTTCCTGACACCGTTCCTGTTGCCCAAGAGTCTGCTGGACGTGGTCCGGTGGCCTCTGGGTCACTGTCACCGCTGTAGTCAGCCCATGTTCACCATCGTCTACCCTAAACTGTTTCCTCTCAGAGAGACCGCACTCGCAGGAGTGCACAAGAGGTACTGATGCTAAATTCTCTTTTGTTTCCTCTTTGTCACTCGTATACTCCATTATATTTATTTTTATCGACTTATAATATTATTCAGGGTTTCTTAATACACAAAGCTTTTTTGACCATTTTCCATTCTCTATCTGGCATATCATATCATATCGTGATCATATTTATATTATCATATTTAGCATATCATATCAGTCATATTTTCTATCATACACTACCATTGAAAAGTTTGAAGTCAGTTTTGCAAAGTAATTAATACTTTTAATCAGCAAGGATGCGTTAAATTGATCAAAAGTGACAGTAAAGACATTCATGATGTTATTTTATGATTTATGATGTGCTTCTTTTGAGATTTCTATTCAAATCCCATTCTACATTTCGAAATCCCAAAAATAAATTTCCCAAAAAACAATCCCAAATATAAATTTCACCTTTTCTACAAAATTATCAAGTACAGTAGCACAGTGGTTTTCAACATTAATAATAACCAAATTCTGAAGGATCATGTGACACTGAAGACTGGAGCAAAGCTAAAAAAATATTCAGCTTTGCATCACAGAAATAAAATTAATTTAAAAATATATATTACAATAGGAAACAGTTATTTAAAATTGTAATGATATTTCACAAATATTTGTAGCCTTAGTGAGCAATAAGACACTTCTTTTAAAAACATTCAAAATATCTTACTTTTACGGAAGTGCGTGTCCCCTTTAAATGCACATTCATTCTGGGATTGACCTACTGTTATGTGCATATTCATTTACAAAAGCATCCTCACTTTCACACATTCAGAAAAATCCTCTCCTGCTTTCTATCTCTTCTCATTCTCTCTCTCTCTCTCACACGGTTTTCTTGGACCCCTGTCACTTCCTCTATCTCCTCATCTTCCTGTGCGTTTGATTGGTGGAAATGAGCAGCGCTTGCTCCGCTGCCCTTCATGTTCCATCTGTAATGCAGAGCTGTGGTTTTGGTATCAACATCCAGCAGCGTAACCCAATCATCCTGCTCGACTGCTGCTCTCAGCTACTTCACGTGCATTAAGAGATCTAATCCACTCACCCATTACCTCTTACCCTGAATGTTCAGCTGAAGTTTGGAGACGAGTGGTGCTCGGTTCACGTGTGCAAGCGAGAGAAAGGGAATTATTTTCCATTTGCTTCTTTCACTCCTGTTATACTCTCAGTTTTCAGTCTCAGGACGTGTGTGTGAGTGTGAGTCTGAGTCTGAGTGTGAGAGTGTGTGAAAGTGTGTGAGAGTGTGTGAGTGTGAGAACTCTTACCAGGAATCCATTGCTGTTTCAATAGCACTTCATTGATCAGCCTTGTAAAAGCATGTGTGTTGTGAGAGGATCATGACCTCCGTTATATACGCACCTATTAAAATACATATATATTTTGATTTCAGTTATGACAGCTTGTTCCCTGTGATATAGTTTAACTTAAGCTAACCATACCAAAAATGTACATAAAGTTGCTTTGACCTCTTGTCTGTTTGATAGTCCATTATTTGATTTTAGTTTTTGGTAGGGTGATTTATATCACTTTTGTTCTGAGTCTTACATAAAAAAATTAAAAAAATCCCTAAACCTAAATGTCAGATACTGAGTGTGGCTTGTTTAGATCTGGCTTATAATTTTGTCTGGTGCAAAAATTATTGGTAAATCAATATATATCGCCAAGGCCAGTAATATTGGCTGCTATTTCCAATTATTAAATCATCAGGAAATAGCATTTGTTATAATTTATTAACAATTTCTTTATAATCCGATCGATTACAGAATCAAGATGTTTCTATCTAAAGTGTAAATCTGTTTATTTGACAAATTTATAAAAATGCAACTGTTATTTGTTAATTCATGTTAGCTCAGGTTCATTAAATAATATTAACAGATAAAAGTGTTTATTTTAATAAAATATCTGTGAATTATTTAATGAATATTAGTGAAGATAAGTAATTTTCATTGTAAATTCATGTTAACTGTTGTAGTTAACTAATGTTAGCAAATAGAACATTATTATAAAGTGTTATCATATATTTATATATACTGTGTGTATATATATATATATATATATATATTATATATATATATATATATATATATATATATATATATATATATATATATATATATATATGGTAACACTTTAAATAAGTTGTATATACATATATAAAATTCTCTCTCTCTCTCTCTCTCTCTATATATATATATATATATATATATATATATATTTAACCTTATATCTGCCATCAGCAAATTTTGACAAAAATCATTGTAGAAAGTCTGTGTGTTTTGCTTAAAACACATATTTATGTTACACATCAGATAATACACCTTAATTAATTGCATTATCTTTCATGCAAAGATATTTAGAATGGTAATATCAAGCGTTTCAAATGTTTGGAAATCAACTTGAAATAGTTATGTACATATTATAAGTGGATTTTCTTTCTTGCTCTTTGTGTTTCTCACACAGAACCACTGTGAGTTTTGTAGCGTACTGCTGCTCTAGCTTTTGTCTGAGGACGTTTGACCTGCAGGGCTGACGTCTGGCATCTGCTCATGCTGCTTTCATCTTCACAGAGGACTTGAAGAATATCACCAGAGATCACCTGAGCTTCTGAGACATTTGACAGATCTTCATGACAGCCATTACAGTCTCCTTCTTCTGTGCGTTACAGCAGTTGGTTAATACTGATTACTGATTCATTTCACAAATGAATGTAGAAAGAAATTAAACAAAGTGTATTTCAATCATTGGCCCATACAAACTGCGAAGTATTGTTTGTGTTGGGATTGTTATGGTTCACTGTAACCAAAGGTCCAGGCTTTAATCGGTGGACGTTTCTTGAGAAACGTATAATTTATTCTGTGTTTTAAAGACTATCATCTTGATATACTTAAAACTGACGAGTTTAAGCTGAGATAAAGATGTTTTTGTTTCAATTTGAAAGGAAAATAGAATTGTTTTTCGAGTTCCCTTTACTGAAATGCCATGTTACTTCAGATTCATATCTCACTACTGGTTTTAACCATGACACAATACTTAACTTTAAAAGTGGCTTTTTAAAGATGTTTCATTTCAATCTGAGGTTCAAGTGTTTGTATGCTGTTGGACGTGACCAGCACACATTAGTGCCTTTCAAAGAAAATCATGTGTGAAGTTTTGGAAACCGACTGTTGTAAAGTGCCAATTGACTTATGAAAAAGGCAGCTTCAAGGGATTGTTCTATTTTTGTGTGAGAGAATATTTTCTCATGAATTGTGGAGTTTGCTGGTGCTACACTACATCTGTGCATCTCTCAGTTTTGCTGCAGTAAACCATCACTGGTCAGCTTTCAGTATTTAAAATATTCTCTGTCTCTTTAATTAGATGCGAGCAAGAGGATGACTTTCTTAAAGGGATAGTTCACCCAAAACTGAAAGTGTATTCATGCACAAGCCACCCTAGGTGTATATGACTTTCTTCTTTTAGACGAATACATTCAAAAAGTCCTGGGTCGGCCAAGCTTTATAATGGCAATGAATGGTTGTTGAGATTTTGAAGCAAAATAAAGGGCATCCGATCCATGCATCCATCATAAAAAATACTCTATTTAAAAAATATCTATATAAACTGTAATATCTAGCGTACAACAGTTATTGGAAGCTAGAGATTACGGTTTAGAAAGTTTTAAATATGGATATTTTTGTTACAAACGCATCACTTTGCTTCAGAAGGCCTTTACGTGGAGTGCTTTTTTTTATGATGGATGTATGCACTTTATTTTGCTGCAAAATCTCAACCACCATTTACTGCCATTATACATTTTTTTTAATACTCTGATTGTATTCGTCTTAAAGAAGAAAGTCATACAAATGGCTTGAGGGTGGGAAAATCATGGGATCGGTTTCATTTTGGGGTAAAATATCCCTTTAAGTTAATGTGTGGATGTTACTGTTACAGTTTAATACAGGTCTTCTACAGACTTTTATCTTAAGAGTGTTAGTTCAGCTAAACTTTTTACATGTTACACTGTCATTTCATTGGCTCTTAGAACTGAACAATTGTGATCTTGTTGTAATGTTTGGCAATAATAACCATGTTTAAAACCTCTCTTGTGTCTCCTGTGTGCTTAAGTTAGAATTAATTCATATTGAGCCATTTTGAATTGTGAATGTCTTTATATTGTGAAGCTGCAATTGATGCATCAAATACACAGAATCATCTGTCTCTGATACTCGATGAGACAGTTCAGAGCTGGCATATTGTCTTTTATTATTGGCTTTTATATGGCATTCATCTTTACACAGAATTTAGAGACACTTAAACTACTTTTAGACACTTAGGAACAATATTGCTTGTGATATTTTTATGTATATCATCTGGAAATGCACAGGCAACAGAGTTCAATGAAATGTCCGCTCTTGTGCATCTGAGAATTGAAATACAATCTTTAATGGTTTATTGACACTATTTTACTCTTCCACTGCTCAAAGCTAAAGAAACCCTTGCATTCAGTACTGTGCTTGCTGAAAATACTTTGTGATATATATATATATATATATATATATATATATATATATATATATATATATATATATATATATATATATATATATATATATATGAAAATGATTTTCAGTCTATATGCATTTAATTTGGAAGTTGTTCATATATGCAAATATAGTCATGTCATTGCTTGTGCAAAATGAATTTTCAGGTTGTTGTTGTTGTTATTTATATGTGTATGTTTGGTATGAAAAGATTTAATAAGATCTTACTGTTTGCTAATTGGCCATGCAGACTACAAGCAGATATTCACTTCATACTATTCAGCTCTGACTTAACTGAAAGTGTAACATTCAGGCTTGTGTGTTTAGATTTATCTCATAAATCACCCTGAGTGAAACGTGTATTGTAATATATTTTCCTATTTCTGATGATATATATTCCCTGTGACAGGCCAACAGACGTCTCTCCTGCCTGCTGTTCACCTTCATACTAAAATTTCAGAAAATGACATTTAGTCACCTACAGTAAAGTAGATTCATAGTAGATTACTATTTTTACTTTTCAAAACCTTTGATGGATGGATGGATGGATAGATAGATAGATAGATAGATAGATAGATAGATAGATAGATAGATAGATAGATAGATAGATAGATATACATACACGTTTATATATATATATATTTATTTTTTATTTTTTCAAATGTCCTCAAAATATGTGTTTATTATTATTTGTGACCCTGGACCACAAAACCAGTCATAAGTAGCACAGGGATATCAGTAGCAATAGCCAAAAAATACATTGAATGGATCAAAATGATCTATTTTTCTTTTATGCCAAAAATCATTAGGATATTAAGTAAAGATCATGTTACATGAAGATATTTTGTAAATGTCCTATACCTCAAATATATCAAAATCGATTTTTTTTTGTTTAGCAATATACATTGCTAAGAACTTCATTTGGACGAATTTAAGGGAGATTTTCTGAATATTTAGATTTTTTTGCACCCTCAGATTCCAGATTTCCAAATAGTTGTATCTCAGCCAAATATTTTCCTATCCTAAGAAACAATGCATCAGTGGAAAGATTATTAAATTCATTTTTAAATGGACCCATATGACTGGTTTTGTGGTCCAGGGTCAAATTTTATTCTTTGCATATGTCTTCAAAATTATTCATTGATGCATTTATGCACAAATGTCCGCTAATATTGGCGTTGTGTATAGTATGGCATGTTATCTGGTGACACAGTAGCTCGAATCAATCAGTGTGTTTGTGTGTGTGTGTGTGTGAGAGAGAGAGAGAGAGAGAGAGAGGTGGGCTGGAAGGTCTCTGAAGGACACTGATGGAGGAGGGAGGAGCTGCCTGGGAGCTCTGGATCATCCAACAGTGCATGCACGAGACCAGGAAAGACTCGGGATAATAATACAGTGTTTATAAATCCTCATCTTTGAATCCATCCCTTCGGTTTGCGCTCTTTTTGTCTTTCTCCAACTCTTAAAAGCGTCCGCCTGAAGGTAAGAACTCTACATATCTCTGATAAAGCGACGTGGATTAAAACGCTCGTTGGTGAACCGGTCAGTCACATTAAGAAAGGTAATTTCACGTTGATTTAATTCGCTAATTTATTCCCGTTTCTTAATTAAGTTACGCGCAATTGTGTGACGTCATCCGTGCTCCGCGTTTAACGTTACGCGCTTTTGTTGCACGCGTCGCTTGATGTCGGGATTAATGAAAGAAAGCAGAAAGTTCCTGCCACTTTGCTTTATAAACTGGGGTTACTGAATTGCACTTTAGTCATGTAATAGCGCGGTATTCTCGATATTTGCCATATCTAATACAGCGACCGTTTTGCTGTAACGTGTATTTTGTAAAAGTATTTTTACATATATATTTAACAGTTATTTGCAATATTTACGGTCTTGTGATGTTATAGACTACATACATAATACAAATTTAATTGTGCAATCATAAGGAATATGCAAGTTAAACAGTATATATGAGCTTTGTTTGATTTTTCAGGCTTTTGCACTAATAAACCAGATTTAATGTAGGCTATAGATGTCACTGCATTATAAGAAAATATTAGAGGCATAGTGGCTTTTATTTGCATTGATTAGCTACTTTTCAAAAAGAAGGCAAAAAGAGTAGTGTAAAGAAATCTGGTTATCAAATGATGGTAAACCTATTCTGAACACTAAAGATCACAGTGATAGTCGAATATGCAAAATTTTTAGCAAAATGGTTATGTAAAGTTTTTTTTTTAATATATATATATATATAAATGATTTCAGGTGTGAATGTACTATCTAGGTCCTTGTATACTGCATGCTGTAATAAATCTTAACTTTGGGAGTTTACAAAACACTGTGTTAACCTTCTATCACAACAGGTCCATTTACTTAAAGTATGCTCCTAGATGTTATTTCAGATGAGTTCTAAGAGTCGAGGACCAATGTCATGGCATTGATTCTCTTTCTACCACACTTTTCAGGCTGCATTTGATTCAGATTTTTAGTTTACCTAGACTAGCTCAGCATTTGTAATCTGTTTAGACTTTATAGTTATACTCGCCCTTTAAAGCATGCATGATGTTTATATGTGTAGTTTTATGTTTAATCCATTATATTTATTTTATCTAACATATGCATGTGTTTAAGTAATACAATCATACATTTTAGATGTGTTTTTGAATTGTCTGTACTGCACTGCATGCTCACATGAGGTCAAATTCAAAAACGGAGCCATAAACCTCTGGGTGCCTTCTGCCTGACCACAGCTCCACATGTTTGAAACTAAATAAACTGCCCATCTTTCAGAAATTATACTCGATAAATACAGAAATCAAATATAATTGTCTCTAAATATTAGCTCCCCAGTTTGGCTTCCTGCAGTCCCATGAAACTTTCTTTTGTGAAGTGTAAATAAAAACGTCTGCACTTTGCCAAATCAAAACTAGATTTGAGGAAGGAGCACGAGTGCGCTTTATTAGACTCACTGTTAAGATTCAGTGATTGTGGCCAAACCTGAGGGCTTGAGGGTTGGCGCTGTGCCTCTGGGATTTGACTGCCAACTACTCTAGCTGTCTGGCAATGCTTAAAATACAGTATAATACTACGGCATACAATTCTGTTGTGAGCCAGAAGTCATATTGTGTTATTACATCTAGCAAAGTTTCAGAACTATAGGGAACAATTTGCACATTATATTTGCAGTAGTCTACAAAAGTAATTTTTTAAAGAGCCCCTGTGGTGAAAAATCAAGTTTTTAACCTTGTTTACATCTGGTGTTTTTAATATGCTTAAAGACAAACCATGTGCAAACTCATCATTCAACACTATTGTTGAGCATTTTCTCCTTGAAAATGCTGTGTACCAAAGACAGTTTCAGAAATGCGGTTTGAAAACCACCCCTGATTCCTGTCGTCACGAAAATGTAGCCAATGCTCTTCAACTTAGGGTCTTTTTTTATATAATCAACAAAGCTTTTCTACCTAAAGATTGTTGATTTTTTAAAGGTATCTAGATTATTAGCTCTTCGATAATGGAGTAAAACCAAAGGCTAATGATATCAATTACCATTATGTGCCCAGCATTGTAAAAACTGAAACATAAAGTCAGTTTGCATTCTGGTAGATCGATTTGTACAGCCGCGTATAATTCACTCTTCTCTTTGAAATCAGTTCAAACATGGCTGAAAACCCAAAATATTGCCACTTGTGTAGTGTTTGCTACTTCAGTTAGCCGAGTGAAAGTGGAGCAGTAGTCAGAGCTTGTGTGACTTGAGTGGAGCCTGGGACTAATTTGCATGAGATAAGGATGTAGATCAGGGATACTCAAATCTGGCTCACGAGATCCACTCTCCTGCAGAGTTTTGCTCCAACCCCGACCAAACGTGATTTTCTAATGATCCTGTAGACATTGATTAGCATGCTCAGAAGTGTTTGATTAGGGTTAGATCTAAACATTTAAATATGTCGTTTTGATTATGAAAGATGAGTTTAAAGAGATCGGATTAGTGACTGCAGGGGGACTTTCAGATTAGTTTGTGAGAATTTCATTTTTTAGGGGGATTTTGAAGAATAAAGTGGTCACGTTAAAACAGTTCATGCAAGATTTGATTAGTTTAAACGCAAGTGATTTCTATTGACATTTTCCTGCAAAAATTAGCAGACCGACAGTAAATGTGAGCGTGCCGATGGGAATTTTCTTTATTTATTTATTTATTTATTTCTTGCCCGCTTGATTTCGTGCCATTCTGCAGTTCAATTATTTTTGCATAATGCCCGTTTACTGTTTGACATGGCAACCGGTTTCTTAGTTTTGGTGGTGTCTTTCTTCTCATGTTATAAAATACAAAACAACCCTCTTTAGGGTGGAATAAGGGGTTGATTTTGTGATAATTAAAGACCAGCTAACTGAGATTTAGAATCAGATCAGAATTTGAACTGGTTTCAAATCATTTCTTGCTATCATCCCTTGCTATGTGTACTGCATTAAGCTAACTGAGACTTGTTATAGCACTTGTATATCGTTGCTCTTTTGTTGATCTAGTTCACACTGCTAGTATTTCAGATTTGTTTTCTTTTTAAATCTAATGTTTACGACTGACCTTATGAAATCATATCAGTTTTTTTTTAAACAGTGTAGTCAATTATCTGCTCCAGTTGAAATGACTAAGGACTTTAATCTGGAACTTCTTCTCAGTGTGGAAAGTCAGTGTTTAGTTTGAGTGCATATATGACACAAAGTAAAATGCTTTCAGGTCGAGACAATTCCTCATTCAAACTAATTCAGAGAAAACATGTAATTAGCGTACATTAGTTCTCAGCGTGAGCTTTATGATCTCATGAAGAAGCACAGCAGGATGGAGTCTGTCAGTAGCTGTTATGTCTGGGACTCAGCAGGGATTCTTTGGTTGTTGTGTGCTTAGGTCCTAACATAAGTAGGAAGCGTTTTATTTGCTGAAAGGGCAGAATATTAACGACAGAACAAAAACAAATCTGAGGAGATATTCTTCCAAAAATGCCTTTAGAAGCTGTAAGGAGTAGGCTTCTGGGGATATTTGGCAGATCTTATTAAACTTGGTTTGTGAAAGACAGGGCTTTATTCAATGACTTTTATAGTTTCATTAATTTAATTTCTTTTCTGAAAATTTGCAGGGTGATTTCTTACATTTTTGTAGATATTTGTAGATAAAGTGTACACACATTCTTTTCTAATTCTCATTTTATATTGCACAGTTGCAACTCTATACAGTATCTCAAAAATCGTCTCATATTTTGACATTTTTATTTCACAATTGCAACAAATGCTTCGCATAATTCTGACTTTATATCTTTCATTCTTAATTAATATTTTACAAAGACACTTTCAGTATTCAGTTTTTTTGTTTTCAAAAAAATAAAAATAGGTAATACTTTTATTCAGCTAAGGCACATCAAATTGATTAAAAGTGACAGTAAATACATTTATTAAAATATTTACAATTTAAATACATTTTGTACATTTGAACTTTTTTAAATCAAAGAATCCTGAAAGAAATACAATTTCTACAAAAAATATAAAGCAGCATAACTGTTTTCCACATTAATAAACAAAAAGAAATGTTTATTGAGCAGTCAATTAGCATATTGGATGCAGAAATTTCAGATTTGCATCATAAATTACATTTACATTTTTTTATTAAAACAGAAAGCAGCTGTTTTAAATCATACTAATATTTCACTATATTATTATTTTGTACAGCAAATAAATTAAATAATGCAGCCTTTTTGAAATTAGTTGAAATTAACTATAATTTTAACTATTTACGGAAGTTCATCTGGCTGTTGCAAGTTATAAATAAACCAGTCCAGAACTCGTACATTTAAATCCTGATTACATTTCCAAAAACTCAAGAAACTCAGTGCTTTTAAAGTCTGAATACATCTACAAAAATGAATGTTTCTGACAGTAATGACATAAAACAATGTAGTTAAGTTACATCAAAATAGAAATAACTGCTTATGCAGATCTTCTTGAATAGCAAAAACATGGAAATATAATAAAATGTTCAAAAACAAAGAAATAAGACGCACAAGGCCCCTGAAGCCAGATGTTTTGCAGAACGTAGCTGTGTCAGCCTGCATTTATTATGGAAACGATTACACAACCCTTAATTACTAGACAAGGCCTAGTAGGTTATGCAGTTTTCTTCATGCAAGACCACAGGGTATAATGCCATGTCCATGTTTTGTGTAGTGAATTGTAGTAAAAATGATTTATGTAAAGAGGCCAGACATTTACTCAGCTCCAGAGCAAGGCTATAAGCAAGATTGTCATGTCTGTGTGCTGTGGGTGTGATAATGCCAGTTGTGTTTCTGACTGAATAGATATAGATATATATATGTTACGCTACACAACCTTTTAAATTGCCCCAGGGGACAAATAAAGTGTTTTTTGTTTTTGTTTTTTTATGTAAAGTGTTATTTTTTAATGTTTTTTTTCCAGATGTATATAGAAGCAGTATGCACCAAATGAACCGAACATGCTTGTTTTTTTTGCATTTCAGGAAAGGTAGTGTTTTATAAACCACAGATGCAAAACCCCTTTAACAAGAAAGTATAACTATGTTATACAAAAGTACATTAATGCAAATCCTGGATGGCAGAAGAGTTACAGTGTGTCTCACCGCTGCTGTGACATTCACTTGTAAATTTGCATGATGAAGAATAATAGCATATCATTCCTGCATGCATTGCCTCTCTTTTACCATCGGTGAATTATTAGCAATGAAACATTAGAAGTATTGTCTTGTGAATCCTCCCCCCCCCCCCCCAATTTTTACACAATATGTACATTTTAAATATTTTATTTTTATTCCAATTAAATTAGTAAATAGAAAATAGGCATATACAACTTGTAGGTATTCCTGTAGCTCAAACAGGGAATGCATAAATTGATTTAAAAAAAATGGTATACCTTTTATTGCTTGTTTGTGTTGCTTTTAATAAAAGAGTCTGCCAGAAGCATAAGTGTGAAATACGAGATGTAAATTTGAATGTACAATCCTAAACATGCAAGACACAAGATGTAAAAGCATTGCTAAAATATACAGTGTTGTTTAATAGCACTGGCTCCTTCTTTGTTTCACTTAGACAGAGTTGATAGATCATATGTAAGGCATCTCGTTGGTTGCCCTGGTAACTGGGGAGATGAGCGGGAAGGTGTGAAAGTGCAGGAATATGGGTGTTGTTCCTTTGTCTTCCATCAGATCTCAAGATCTGCCCCTTCACTGAGAAACATCAGGCAGGAGATTCTCTAAAAACAGGGCTTGGAGCCACTTTTTAGTTCTTCTGAGCTCCAGAAATAGTTGGAGTGTTATATTTTTGATCTTTTCTTATATTTCTTAGGAAGCATTCTGAGTGAGGAGTAAATACAAGGTAAAGGAAGTGTCTCTCTTGAATGGATATTGCACTGAAAGGTGATGTGTCAGGATGTTGTAGTTTTAGATTTATGTGGGATTGTGCTAGATTATGCGTACTTGTAGCTGCATGGTGGGGTTTTAATGGGAAATAAAATGGCTTAAATCCATGTTAATGAGAAATATCATTACATTCTGTCACTGTTAAATTACATTTCCACAAAAGCTTTGTTTGTCATCTCCTTGCATCTCTTGCAGGTTCTGGTGTGCTGAAGAATGCAGAGAGGAGGTGTTTTCTTACGGCGCAGTAAAACCAAAACATAATCACATCATAATCACTGAAGGGTAAAGAGGTTTTGGATTTGCAAAGAGAGACAAAAGAAAGTGACAATGGGACGAAAGAAGATCCAAATTACTCGCATTATGGATGAGAGAAACAGACAGGTGAGATGAAGATATCTTCTGCATGAATCCAGTCTAAAAAAATGTTAGGTCCTTTCCAAGTCAGCTACTAGACGTTAAAGATAAATGTGCATTTTATTTCAGTCATTAGTGAAAAAAATAAAATACACTAAAGTTCAAAACTGTGTTAAATCTCATAATCATGCATTAAATCCGTTAAATTGACCAAATATAACAGTAAAAGCATTTATGTTACAAGAGAGTTATTTTTCAAATAAATACACATTAAACTTCCTATTCATTTAATAATTATAAAAAAAATGTATCACGGTTTCCACACAGATATTAAGCAGCAACCGTTATTAACTGTTAACAACATTGATATTAATAAGAAGTGTATTTCTGAAGGATCACATGACACTGAAGACTGGAGTAATGGCTGATGGAAATCAGCTTTGCCATCACAGGATTCGATTTCAAAATATACTATATTATAAAACATGTATTATAAATTGTAAGAATATATCATAATATTACTTTTTTTTGTTTTTTTGAAGGAAATTGTCAAACAGACGCTAACATTTAAGTGACTTATTCAATGACTCAGTTGGAGCGTTCGGAATAATTCAGATCCTTCTGATTCTAATCCATATTCAACAGAATCTGTAATCACTGGATACAAATTTTAATGACGTTTTCTTATAGATCAGCTTTGTAGACCATTGGAGCAGTAGGAACGTCTCACACCTTCTTTCCTAACATACATTGATTCATATCTGTTCAAATGTTCGCTGAGGAGCGCCCCGTGTCTCTCAAGCGTGTTTAATGAATGTACAGGTCAGACTCGGGGTCTGTCGTGGTGGGACCGGGCTGACCCTCCTCCATGCGTCTGCACACAGGAGCTCTTGTCTGGGTTCCTCGGCCGGCTGTAGTCGCTGTGGTGTGGTGGCAGTAATTAGAGCAGTTCTGGGCTCCACATCTCTCATTAGGACACTGGTCAGTCTGAGGGCTTGTACAGTGTCCCTCTCTGCCCCTGACGGCCATCACTCACAGCAAAACCACAGGGACAGGCCTGAATTTACTCAGTCTGCACTGGAATCTAAATTTAAAACACCAACCCGCACCACAAACCCTCTCTAGTCTGGGCTCTCTTGTTCAGGAGAGTGTTTTTGGTACACACAGTGTTTTTGATCAGTGATTCCACCAAAGGTTTTAGTCAGTGACACACATATGTACCTAGAAATAGGTTCCTGTGTACATGAATAATTCCTCTGTACTGTATGTTGTTAGGTTGGTGTTCGTTCACTATACAGTTGAAAGCCTTGACGTATTTTAAGTGATAGCATGATTTAACCAAGGTTATAGTAAAACATTAAGAGAGTAATATTGTGAAATATTATTAGTTTTAAATAACCATTTGCTATTTGAATATATTTTAAAATTGTATTTATTCCTGTGATGCAAAGCTGAATTTTTCAGCATTGTTACTCCAGTCTTCAGTCTCACATGATCCTTCAGAAATCATTCTAATGTGCTTTTTTTCCGTTCAGTTTACATCTATTATTATTATAATTATTATTATTATTATTAATGTTGAAAACAGTTAGGTTGCTTAATATCTTTTGTGGAAATGGGGATCTTTAATAAATAGAAACTTCGAAAGAACAGCATTTATTATCAGTAGAAGTCATTTGTAACATTATAAATGTTTAGTGTCACTTTTGTCGATTTTATGTGTCTTTGCTGAATTAACGTATGACCCCAAACTTTGAAATGGTACTGTACATGATAGTAAATCAGATGGTAATGGCATGGTATATATGCCATCTGAGTACTGTATTTATATATGAACTATATACTGTATGTATATTGTACTCCAAAGTGTAAATAACATAGCATTAGAACCATATCCAGAAAAACATGGTATTGCCATACTTCACTTATTTAAAAAAATGACATTTACCATGATTGTATCTTTGGAAGTACCATGGAGTAGCATGTTAAAAAAGTACATTTGTACTGCCAGTTTTCTTTTCTTCTTATGGTACCAAGCCCTAAAAACATAGTAAATCCATGGTAATTTTGGTGGTTGTTATTCTTTTTTACTCTGATTACTCTTGGTCCACACTGTACATAACTTGACTGTAGTTTGGTTGAAATTGTTTTCTTATCCAAAAGCACTAATCAATCCTTTGTAAGAGCTCTGGAACACTGTGGTTGAACATTTCTAATGTGATTTTACACTGTGACACTGAAAGAGTTTCATGTACTGCTGTAAGAATTTGGCCCTCAGCTGTGAAGTGGCAGCAAGCTTGAGATTCCTCTGGGAGGGTGATAATTGGCAGGAAACATGAGATGATCTGGCAACCCTGACAGCTGGACTTCTATACTATTGATGAGCATACACAACAGTACAGTGCCATAGTAGTTTCTAAGAGTATTAAAAGCTTGAAGTTGTATTAAATATTACATATACTGCCATTAAAAAGTCAGATGATAAAACATACAGTAAACGCATTAATACTGTGAAATTATTACACATTTAAAAGTACAGTTTTCTGCTGTAATATATTTAAAAATGTAATTTATTTCTGTATAGCAAACCTGAATCAGTATCATTACTCCATGATCCTTCAGAAATCATTCTTGACTGATTTGCTGCTCAAGAAACTGTTGAAAATAGTCATTTCACTTGCTCTTTTCAAAGTTGAAAAGAGCATATTTTAATGATGTTATTACATCCATAATTTGCTTCCATAATCTAGCTTTTGTTTTGGACAAAACCAATTATAACTAAATCAGTCAACAGAGAACAGATTTCGATCAAGTTACTTGAACTGCTCTTTGATATCTATAACCACAAGCATATCATTTTTAACCTTTTTAATATTTCTCCCATCATTTTCCAAGGTGACCTTCACAAAGAGGAAGTTTGGTCTGATGAAGAAGGCGTATGAGCTCAGTGTTCTGTGTGACTGTGAAATAGCCCTGATTATCTTTAACCGCTCCAATAAGCTCTTCCAGTACGCCAGCACAGACATGGACAAGGTCTTGCTCAAGTACACCGAATACAACGAACCTCATGAGAGCAGAACCAACTCGGACATTGTCGAAGTAAGTGGCTACACACTTGTGTTGTGAACTTCAAAAGCAGAATAAAATCTCAATTCCTATTTGTTGTTATATAATTACCAGTATTAAACTGACTGGTTTTAATGTGCTCCCATGTATACCGAAAGATGCTTTGCTGATCACAGAATACCTCTTATGACATTTCATAATTAATCTTATGACCTATATCTGATCTCATAGAACGGCCTTTAACAAATTACACTAATGCATGTCGTAGCAGTAGCATCTGGAGATGCGGGCTGCTTTCACTGTTGCTGTAATACAGTTAGCGAACAGTTGGGCCGCATTCAAGCATGCAGGCTGAAGTAATTATAGATCACTGTCTACAGTGAGGCATGTGCTCAAATGACATCTTCATTTTCACATGCATTTGCTCTATTTACTATTAACGTGTGATGCTAGCCAAGGTTTTCCGTGCTTTACCTTTTACCATGTTATATAGGCAGTTGATATCTGTGTTTACATTGATTCATAATTGCTTTCATCCAAAGCGACTCATACACCACCTGTCAAAAGTTTTTCAGTACGATTTTTTTGTGCTTTTAAAATAGGTCCCTTATGCTCACAAAGGTTGCATTTATTTGATTAAAAATACAGTAAAACAGTAATGTTGTGAAATAATATTAAAACTATTTTTTTCCTTGCAATTCTGAGAATAAGTCTTGTGAGAGTCGGAAAGTCAGAATTGTGGTATAAAAAGTCGCAATTGTCTTTCATTATTTTGTATTTCATAGCGGAAGCAAAAAAACAACAACTCAGAATTCTGAAGGAAAAAAAGTAATAACTGTAAAATGTAAAATCAGAATTCTTAGAAACAATGTTAAAATTGCAAAATGTAAACTTAGATAAAATCGCAGAATTGCGTAATGTAAACTCGGAATTGCAACAACAACAAAAAATCTCAAATCTGAGTTAATCTTTGTTTTTGTTTTTTGAATGTGCAATATTTGTTTGCAATAAGCAATGAGACTTTCTGTAGAGATGGCAGGTTTAAAGTGAATGCGTGTTCAGCCTCTAGCTATCTGCAGCTAAATGCTGGTGCTGAAGTCATGTGAACAGATTTTGTGTGAGTGGTGCTAATTGGTTGTAGCTAAAAATAAGGATCCAGTCTTATCCAACATTCATGCTGAGGAAACCTGAGATACTATCACAAGACGTGGCTTTCTTGGCTAGTGCTGCTCTCATTAGCCTCTATGAATAACAAATCGCTTACGTGTACCAGACATGCATTTCTGAATCAGAATTTCGTGTGCTGGTCTCACATTAGCGAAAACACTTACTACTGAGCTTGTGATTTACAGTATATTAGCATGCCATATAGCCTATAGGAACTTTTGCACATAGTTGCCACTTTAATTAGATATTCAGATATAAAATGCATCCAAATAGAAACTATTTTAAAGATCACTTTATGTGTCTCCTCTGCAGTTTATGAAGAGAGTTAGTTGAGATTTGTAAGAGAAAATAGTTTTTTTTTTTACTGGAGATTGACCACAGCGGACCATTTCACATTGATTATTGAATGACTATACCTAGGAAATTGATGATGATTAGAGGAGGGCAGATCCTGTCACATTAGTCAAAATCTTAACTGCATATCTTTTTGGTTTTCATTACCATATTATTAGCGCTTAAACTTTTTTCCAGATGAATAGAGAATCAGATCCTCCTAGCTGAGCTCTTTTTGAGTTGTAGGCCCAGTTCTAACATTAAAGCACACAGTTACAGCATTACAGGCGGCTGAGGATGAGATTTCCATTCACTCTCATAAGGGCTCTTAAACCGCTGCAAGAGTGTCCTCAATCTACTGTCCCGCGCTAACACTTTTGCTTTAGCACTGTAATATTCAGTAGGATAATATTCTGTATGGATATAATACCTTGATGACATTTGCCAAAATGGGCAGTATATAACCGAGTTAAATGTATGCAAAATTGCATCCCATAATGCAATGTACTCAACTTTTTTTTCATTTCCAGTGTGATAAGAGATCATAACTGGATGGCAAATGTTAAATTGAATATTCAATATGATGAGGTCACATGACAACAATATAAAACTATTATTAGAGACATAATATTGGCTACTTTTTTACCTCCTATTTAAAAAAATAATAATAATAATTCAAGGTAGTATACACAGTGTAGCTGAATAATATATTTTGTATTTGGTTTATAGTTAATCATTTATGAATCATGCTCATGTGATGCTGTTCCAATATTATGTCTGCAGTGAGCATCTGTTTATAGTAAAAGCTATTTTCAAAGCAGAATTAGCATTTTTGTACTACTATCAGACTAGCCTTATATTTGTATATATTTGCATACATGACCCTGGAGCACAAAACCTTTAGTCTTTAGTCGCTGGGGTATATTTTTTGCAATAGTCAAAAATGCACTGTATGGGTAAAAATTATAGATTTTTCTTTTATGCCAAAAAACGTTAGAATATTAAGTAAAGATCTTGTTCCATGAAGATATTTTGTATATTTCCTACTGTAAATATATCAAAATGTTTTTTTGTTTTGTTTTGTTTTTTGTAATATGCATTGATAAGAACTTCATTTGGACAACATCAAAGGCGATTTTCTCAGTATTTTAATTTTTTTGCACCCTCAGATTTTCAAATAGTTGTATCTCGGCCAAATATTGTCCTATCCTAACAAACCATACATCAGTGGATACTTATTTATCCAGCTTTCAGATGATGCATACATCACAGTTTTGAAAAATGTATACTTAAGACTGATTTTGTGGTCTAGGATCACATACAGACATTGAAAATCCTAGTGAATGTTAGAGTTGTAATGCCATCATACTGTTCTTCTTTGTTGCTCCTTACAGGTGCTGAACAAAAAGGAGCAAAGAGGTTGTGACAGCCCAGATCCAGAAGCTTCATATGTCCTCACGCCTCACATGGAGGAGAAATATCAGAAGATTAATGAAGAGTTTGACAATATGATGAGAAATCACAAACTTGTAAGCAGTGTGATGCATGTTTTACGTCTTGGTGTCACTGTTTAAGAGTTTTTTTCCCCTTCTCTCGTGTTCGCCACACCATCTTAGAAGCAACAAAGCAACTACTTTACAACCAACCTTTACAACCACCTTAGCAACCACAGTACAGTACCCACCTACAGTAGGTAACAAACTGTAAAAATAGCCAAAACATATCCTTGCAATCATCCAAAACTAGTACCGTATTTTTCGGACTATAAGTCGCACCTGAGTATAAGTCGCTTCAGTCCAAAAAATACGTCATGACGAGGAAAAAAACATATATAAGTTGCACTGGACTATAAGTCGCTTTTATTTAGAACCAAGAACCAAGAGAAAACATTACCGTCTCCAGCCGCGAGAGGGCGCTCTATGTGGTAGTGTAGACTACAGGAGCACTGAGCAGCATAGAACGCCCTCTCGCGGCTGTAGATGGTAATGTTTTCTCCTGATTCATTTCTCTCGGTTCATTTCAAATTCATTTTGATAAATAAGTCGCACCTGACTATAAGTCGCAGGACCAGCCAAACTATGAAAAAAGTGTGTTTTTTTTGTCCGGAAAATATGGTAACTGATTACATGTAATCTGGATTAGGTAATCAGATTCCAAAAGTTAAGTACTTGCAATTAAATTATATTAAAGTTACCTTTTTTTGGATTTCATGATTACATATTATTCACACAATAGCTGTAAATTATTCATAAATTATTGATTCACCCCTGCCCTTATTTTATTTATTAATTTAAATAATTGTTTCTATATGAACCTACCACTTATATGCATGAGACTAATTATGCCAAGTAACTTCACACTGCTGAGCACAGCTGTGAAATATGATGGATATGAAATCATATCCAATGAACTTTACTAATTATTAATAGTGGAAGTCTGGACAAAAATATTTCAAACCTGGAAGACTTTTTCCATGTAATGTCATGTTTTCATGTTCATTCATGTTTGTTCATGTAATGTGGTGAGAGATTCCCAGGGTTTTGATATATTTATGATTTCATTAATCATTAGCTTTTCATTTGTTTAGTTTTTTTTCACAAACCCTAGTTTGGGGTACCCTGCTGTATTATAATGTTCAACGCTTTTCTTGATATTGATGACCAAAAATGAAATATATTTTCTCCTATTGATTTTTTCTTACACAATAATCACATTCAAGCCTTAGTGACAAACAATTTGAGTCATAAGTAATCAAAAAAAGTAGTCAGACTGCATTACCTAATATGTGTAATCCAGATTACCATATTTTTCGGACTATAAATCGCACCTGAGTATAAATCGCATCCGTCCAAAAATACGTCATGATGAGGAAAAAAACATATATAAGTCGCACTGGAATCTAAATTGCATTTATTTAGAAACCAATAACAAGAGAAAACATTACCGTCTACAGCCGCGAGACGGCGCTCTATGTCTTCAGTGTAGACTACAGAAGCACTGAGCAGCATAGAGCGCCCTCTCACGGCTGTAGACGGTAATGTTTTCTCTTGGTTCATTTCTCTTGGTTCATGTCAAATTAATTTTGATAAATAAATCGCACCTGACTATAAGTCGCAGGACCAGCCAAACTATGAAAAAAGTGTGACTTATAGTCCGGAAAATGCTACTACTCTAACTTATCCCTTCAAGTCTCTCTCACATCTTCTTCTTTGTCTTTATCAGCCGTCTGCTCTGGGTCAGCAGAGTTACTCGATACCGCTGTCTTTGCCCGTCACCAACCCCACCACGCTGTCCTACAGCACAGACAGCTCTCTGGACACCCCAGTGTCCCTCAGCGGGACTAACATGCTGTCTCTGTCCTCCAACAACAGCACTGCAGTCATGGGTCAGTATCTACTGCACATCATTACCATTTCTTTTGAATGCGATACCATCATGATGTGGTTTCCTGGATCTGATACATGGTAATGTGTGCTGTACAATAGTAATTCCATGTTATGTTTTGAAGTAGCTCGGAATTCCATGCAAATTCTGTTGTTGATATGCTAATCATTGTTTTCCCTGGTATCATAATATTATAGTATTGCCACTGCTTTGGTTCGGTCAAATCAGTCATACATCCAGTTGTTCCAAACCTGTAGAAATTTGCACCACAAAAGAGGATATTTTGAAGAATGTTGGTTGACGGTATTTTTTTCTTCTTCTATGGAAGTCAATGGCTACCATCAACTGTTTGGTTACCAACATTCCCCAAAATATCTTCTTTTGTGTCCAACATATAAAATAAATTAATTCAGGTTTGAAACAACTTGATTTTTTTAGAATTTTCATTTTTGGGTGAAGTGTCACTTTTATCAGTCAAATGAAGGTTTTGTTTGTTTGATTAATTTTCATACGTTCAGATGGCATGCGAGTTTCCTCAGAAATCTCTCTTCCAAACGGTGCGCACTCCAGCCATGTGGGTAGGTACTTCCTTTTTTGTTTAACTTATACAATGTGCCCGAATGTAATTATAAAGTGTATCTAAGGTGTCAGTCTGTTTAAAGAACAAGCATTAAACATGTCATTTACTTCCCTGTATGCTGTGCAATTCTTTTTACATGAGAGATAAAATGTGACCCTGGGGCACAAAAGCAGTCTTAAGTCGCTGGGGTATATTTATATATTTTTTATAGCCGAAAAAAACATTGTATGGGTCAAAATTATCTTTTTTTTATGCCAAAAATCATTAGAATAATAAATAAAGATCATGTCCCATGAAGATATTTTGTATATTTCCTACGATAAATATATCAAAACTTAATTTTTGATCAGTAATATGTATTGCTAAGAACTTAATTTGGACAACTTTAAAGATGATTTTCTCAGTATTTTGATTTTTTTTTTTTTTTGCACCTTTAGATTCCAGATTTTCCAGAAAGCTTATTTCTTCAGCTTTCAGATGATGTATAAATCTCAATTTCAAAAAATTGACACTTAAGACGGATGTATATATAATTTACTGTATTACGGGCATGAAGCCATCAAGTTTTCACTGTACTGTGCTGCACTTATTTATATTGCATATAAATGAAAATCCTGTCTGTTTATATAATGTGTTTTTATAGTAGTTTTGATCAAATCAATTAGCCATGATGATCATAAGAGACTCCTTCAAAGAATCAGAGAACATTAAAAAATCTTACTGACACCAAACTTTTAAATGGAACGGTACATGCCAGTAATATTTTTCAGCTTGTAACATTTTTTGTTGTTGTCATTGTTCCTGAAGGTTTACGTTTTTGATGATATCAGTGCACAGTATTAATCTATACTATACCTCAGCCAGATTTTATTCCTATCCCTTTTTGCTGTACCTCATTCAGCTAATGGCTTTGTTGGCGGTTCAGAAGGAAACAGTATGGGAAGAGTCGTTTCTGCAAAATCTCAAGCATCGTCTACATCGGGCCGCAAACCTGATCTCAGAGTGCTCATTCCTCCAGTGTGCAAGGGCACTGCTTCTGCACTGGTGAGGGTTTCTTTTGTCTGCCATCAGCTACAGATCTGTAATATGTCAGTGAAACATCCTGAAATCATTAGACAATGAGAAAGTATTGACCTGTCTGAAACTGTCCTTCCTTAAATCTATTTCTTGCAAGCCGCCAGAGGAAGCAGAGGAACATTTGGTAAGGGCAATTTAATAACGTTGTATTCAGAAAAGCTTTTAAAAAATGACTCATTAACTAGGTCATAAAAAATGTAAGAAGTGCAAGAAGTGATACAGCTAGCTAATGCTTAACTGTTAGATGTTATGAGGCCATCTAGTGGTTCAGTGAAACATCACAGTCAAAGCTTAAACGGAAACCTTCAGAAACTTACAACTATATAATATTAACTGAAAACCTTGTCCCAAAGATTATTTAGACAATAAAGAGGTATGTATATTGCTTTGTTCTTTTTTGTTTTGTGTTTTGCCATTCTGTTCTGTTCAGTTCTTTTAATTTATTTTGTTTTGTTTTTGTTTTGCTTTGCTTTGTTCTGGGGTGTATTCCAGAAAGCAGGGTTAACTTACCGTGAACTAAACCCTGAACTCTTGGTTGATTAATCCCAAACCTTTCTTACTCGAGGTATGTGGTTCCAAAAACGCGTCATGGAGTAAGTTCATTCAACTCAGAGTATGTTCCTGGTTAAGACCTCAAGACATTCTCAACAGAGCGACGAATCGACGAGTCACTATAGAAACAGCGCGCCAAGCTTTTTCTTTCTTCTTCTTTTGTTCATTAGTGTTTACATGCTTAGTGCATATCGCCACCTAATTGATGGATGTGCAATCATTTTTATTTTTATTTCCATTTAATCTTTAATCCTTGAGAATGTGAATTATATTGTTTGTTTTATGCTAATTATACAATAAGTCATATCAGATATGTATTTTGATTTAGAATTTAGACATTATAGAAAATACCACTCCATGTGTGAGATATTACATGTAATAAATAAAATATATAAATATATATAAGTTAAAAATTACCTTGTCATAGTGTTTTATAATTTATGCATACCTCTTAATACATAATTTATAGATAACACTTATATATGCCAAAAAAAGAAATAATCATATTAGAATAATATATTACCTTATTTATTACATATATTAGCGCTTCCTCATTAACATATCATATATATATATATATATATATATATATATATATATATATATAAAAATAAAAAATAGGCTATATTACATATTGTAATATTATATAATGTTTTGCGCTATCCGTCACGCCCACTGAAGGCTTGCTGAAGTGAACTAACCCTGGGACATAACCTGCTCTGGAGCAGGTTACGTTCAGAGAGTGAGTTGCTACTACTAACATACCCTGAAAGTTACCTCCGTTTTGGAACCGAAATTTGAGGTTATCCACTTACTTACTCTTAAACATACCCGGGTATGTCACATAACCTGCTTTCTGTAATACCCCCCTGTTTTCTTTTGTTCGTTTGTTTGTTTTTTTCTGGTCTGTTCGTTTTTTTTTTTATTTGGTTTTTGTTGTGTTCTTTAATGTAGTTTATTTTTTATTTGCTATGTTCTGGTCTGTTCTGTTTTATTTTGTTCTGTGTTCTATTCTATTCCATTATGTTTATTTTGTTTTTATTTGCTATGTTCTGTTCTGCTCTGTTTTGTTTTATTTTGTGTTTTATTCTATTCCGTCATGTTTATTTTATTGTTTTGTTTTACATTAAATAGTATCATTAAGTCATTTTAAGTGTGGTTGAAGTTCCCCAAATTTGTTATGTTAGCTGATTAGTGGCACTTATCCATAATATGCATTATTTTTCAAAGTGATGTATGTTAGCCTGCTTACTCTGACAGTGCAGTATGATATACCAACACCGATGGTGGTTAATATTAAATATTCAAATGATTACATTTTTGAGTAGAATGTGAAAATGAATGAATAGGGATTATATAATTTTGCTGTTATCCGTTTTCCTCCACACGGATCAACCACTGTTGTTTGCACCATGTTCATTGTTTATTTAAACCTTAGAGAATTGACAACTCTCAGTCCAGCCAATCCCTGAGCACACCCGTGGTCTCCGTGGCAACCCCCAGTCTACATCCCCAGGGCCTTGTGTACTCAGCCATGACATCATCTTTCACTACAGGTATATAATTGACCTATACATAATAAATCATCTAATAATACTTGTTTCTGGACCTCATGACTGAATGACTAGTTTACTATTTAACTTTTTCATTTTTTTTTACAGATTTTGCCTTGAGCAGTACAGAGCCTAGTTCTTTACATAGCTTCAGTTCACCAGATGCTGTCATATCAGAAACAGGATCTTCATGGAAACACAGTAATCATGGTCAGCCAGGCTTCAGTGCCCAGAGGTGAGGATGTGTGATGCCACATGCATGCATTTCCTTCATTCACCTATTAGTGTTAAATTGTTAAACCACATAAAGGTTTGATACCTAACTTGAAATGTACTTCATACTCTGTACATGACATCCGCTGAAAGAAAGGTCATTTCAAAAGTGGAATAAATTACAGGTCAGGTCAAAGGTCCAGCTAAACGTCATACCAGACGTTGAGATTGTTTTTTGTTTTGTTTTTTGGCTTCTGACTCCACCAACACCATCAGCATCAAATCAGAGCCCATCTCCCCTCCCAGAGAGCGTGCCGGTCACTCGCTGTACCCCACCAAACCTCGGCCCGGCTCCGGACAAGAAGTGGGCCGCTCTCCTGCTGAGAGCTTCGGTTCTTCTGGTAGTTCATATGAAGGTAGCGACCGTGAGGACCAGCGGCTGGACTCTCACCCAGGCACCGCTACATCAGGACAAAGATCATCACCAGAGACAGAGAGCCAGGAAGATCCCTCAGTCAAACGCATACGCACAGACAGCTGGGTAACTTAGAACGTCGTTTTAAAGTCACATTTCAGATATGCAGTGTGCTGTTGTGCAACAAACACTAAGTACTGCTTTAGAAATGTGAAGAGTTGTCCCTGAAAGGAATATACAAAGACAGTTATTGTAAATGAGTGTGTTCAATTGTTTGTATTGTTATAGGATTTTATATATATATATATATAGTATAAGTAATGATGTGTATGACACTGTTTTGTCAATAGAGGGTTAACTTTGCTGCATTATTTGGAGTATATTATTTTTTGCAAGCCAAATTTTATCTTTTGTATTTTTTGTCTGAGTCCTCAATCAAAGCCATATAAATATCGATAGGGATTTACTATTTGCTGTCGTTTGGTGTATGTAGACTTTACTGCCCTAGTGATCAAATGGAGTGCTTACTCGTCTGTCAAGTTTTAGGTGAACCTCAGGTATCTGCGTTTCAATCATCAACTGGCAGCCAAATGACACTTTCAACTTTCAGAACAGATGATAAAATGGCCCAAAAATGGTTGATTAATTAGACGTATTAATGTAACCACCTAGGTGATAAAATGAGCTAATCATAAACTTGACTCTTGTTCTTAAAGCCACAATCCCTCTATAAGAGAACACATTAGAAACATGTCATTCACAAATCATTTGTGAATTAGATGTTTAGTATCATTTATACAATGTATATACTGTTACTTTAAAATACCTGATAACACGAGCAATTAAAAAAATATATAAAAAGTATTTAAATGTCTTTTATAGTGTTTTTATCCTTTATTCTGATTCTGCTGAATGTGATTGGAACAGTCGAGCTTTATAGCCATTTACTAGTTGTTTTGTGAACATTAAAATCACTGTCTCCAAAGAGGCACGTAGGAATTTTGCTGCTAATATCAGGTTTTAAATCTTCCTTCATGCCATATAAAAACATTTTTCATTGATGCCAATGCAATCTATGGAACTCTGTTAGTTGTCTCAGTTTGTTCTCAGATCAAGCTGAGCCCTTTATTGTTTGTACACCATGATAAATGGCAATAAACATATTACTCGCTTCTGTTGCTGACTGTGTGGTTTAACTGCTTTATCACTGCCTATATAAAGTTTCATCTTTATAATAATTAACTAGGTCATTCATGTCTGTAGAAGGTTGTTTATGGTATTTAACAGGATGTGAATTCTTTGAAGATGTTTGAGGTTTTTTCCTCATAACCGCAGAAGCGTGCATAGTTGACATCGTTTTGTCTTTTTTTCCTTCACTGAACACTACTCGGGGTTCCCACGGGTCCTTGAAATCCTTGAAAGTTTTTGAATCTGAAAAAAATAATAATAATAATAATTTCAAAGCCCTGGAAAGTTTTTGAAAATAAACACATTGATACAGGTCCTTGAAAGTTTGACTAAAAGGATTATATTGAAACATTTTTCATTCTGCCTATGATAAAGTGCTCAATGGTATGTCTTGTGAAGGAGGGCCACTGGTAGGAAGCTTTTTAGCTGTGTTTATGATCAATATGCATAACAGTGACCTTAAAATATGTATTTTAGGTATGGAAATTTCAGTTTTTTGTTATTTAAGATATGGTCATTGCACTTGGGTACTAACCAACCACGCAAACCACATCCCCCCGCCCCGCCCACTGTCCTCTTTTTGGAAAACTAAAATATGGTCGCCCCACATGGCGTTAGTGATCGTGAACTACTACTAGCAGAAGAGAATCTATAGAATATATATCGCATGCGCGACTGAACGAATCACCCCCCGAGACGACTCGTTCTTCCTGAGTCATATTAAAGATTCGATCAAAATGAACGAATCGTTCAAGAACGACACATCACTACATGGCGTTGATGCGTGCACAGAACTACTAGAATGGTATCTGTATGTTTCACAGACACACCTGGGAATTAATGTTGAATGGCTTTGCCAGCAAATAAGATAACGTAAACCCATGAGGCAATAAAAAAATCCATGCAAAAGTTAATATCAGATCATTTCAGAATACAGTATAGGATGTACCGAATATTCTTCAGTTTTATGTAAAACAGAAATACAACAAATAGAATATCAGATCTCTGTCATATGGCCAAAAATTAATGCAAAAAAAGAAAGAAATAAAAAGCATAAAAATGTGTCCTTGAATTTGAGGGTATTGGACCTAAAAAGTCATTGAAAGGTCATTGAATTTGAAGTTAATCAAGGTGTGGGAACCCTGACTACTTGAAACTTCATAACTTCACCAGTTTTCAATTTAGTCAAAGGGATTTTCTTGATTTATCAGAACTCTTTGCATTATGCTCGTCGATTCATTTATGCTAGAATGCAGCATAATACTTTGAGTTGCATTTTTTAAAGACATTCAGCCCTCCGTTGCATCAGTAGTTGCAAAGATAGAGTAACACATATTTAGCTGATTCGAGAGGTGTTAAGGTTAACCTGGGGTGCCTCAAAATATGATGATATATATCCAGTAACGTGCGGTGAAATCTTGTCATGGGTAGGCTGTGACCTATCAATGTGTGGAATATATGTTCATATATTCATTCAGTTAATTTAGCAACCCAAGTTCATATCAGGCATCATCAGATCGCTGCCTGCATTCAGCAAAGTCAGTCATGTGAGGCTAATGCACAATCAAATATAATAATCAAATTAATGGACACATCTATCTTATGACTTATACAACAAACAAATGTTTTGTGCGGGACACAGAGAAGGAGGCGGCGCGGCAGCCTAGTCACTCCAATCAAAATGCGCAAACGCGCACAGACAGCCACAGCACACACACACACACACACACACACACTTTTGGTCTGGTGACGGCGCACCAGGCTACAGTCAGAAAACATTGCGTCAGCAGTGCAGCTTTAAAGTACAAAAACAGCTTATTCGCTCCTACAAACTGCTAGGCGCACACACCGACACGCAAGTATACTAGATGCTAGTATTCGGGAAGCGCGCGGATTGAGTGAGAGCGAGTAGATCACGTGACATGAAGCAAGCTCGGTCTCTGCCTCAATGTTGATAATTCAAGACAGCATGAGAACTGACTGCGCATGCGCAAATCTACATAAACTACGTTCTATGGACCAAAGAGGCACCGCTCACCTCTGCCTCAATGGCCATGGCTTTTGAATTTCCTGCATGAAACAACGGTTTTTAGGAGCAAACAATGGCAAAATGAGTATATTATGTGTATTCCTGAAAATTTTTGTTACAAAAAATAATATTTGGAATAAAATTAATGCAATTAATAATGTGGTGAATTATTAAAGCTCTTGGAATTAATAAATGTAATGTCAACATTTCCTTTGGTGAGGCACTGCCTACCCTGCCTACCCTGACCGCACGTCCCTGTATATATCATATACAGTCATATAATCCCTGCAATTTAACAGTTACTTGATAATTTTTAACCACTAGGTGACAGCACCCCTAGATACTATAAATTATTAGTGCATCAAAACAAACTAAATTTATTTTTAGGAATTTATTCACACAGTATTTAATCTCACCTGAGACCGTTTCTGTTTGCAGATTGAATTTGAGCGCATTTGTCATTCTCATAACTTCAAGAAACTCAAATAGCTCACAGTCTGATCCATGTGATATATTACAGCAGCCTTGTTTTAAAGAACGACCTCGTTGGGCGACAAACAACATCTCACGGGACAATGAGTGTTTTTCTCCAGGGGGCGCTTGTTGGCTCAGAACGCAGAATTATCCATTGAGACCCATTCAAATCTCAGTAGCATTTTTATATATTTTAGAGACTTTTATCAACGTAAAAAGTATAATCGTTTCAATTTTGGTTTAAATTCTTACTTATTTCACAAATTAAAACGCATCGCGGCAACCGTTATAAAACGATATTGCTAGTTATCTTAAACATCGGTGATTGGTCCATCCTTACCAGCGGTGAGAAAAGTAACACGTGTCACGTGATATACTGTCTGGGTAATAGCTTAACAGCGGTATAGACATTAAATGTAAAACTAAAATAATGGCATATTTGGCACTGAGAACATTAATATCGATTAAATGCACAATTGCTATTTAAATAAACAGATAATTTTTTTTATACCCAGCCTACCTGACCAATTATGGACAACTTCCGGACCAGTAACGTTAACATATGCTCATGAATCATGCCAATGGCCTTTCTGCTCACTTGTTGAATTTCGGTAGACATCAGTGAAGTCTTGCTTGCATTACTTATGTCACTACTAGAGTAGGAAGTTAGTGAAAGCACTGCTGTGAACGCATGAGATGTTTTCTCTTTGATCCGAAACGACTTTGGTTTAAAGGCAATGGATTAATCGCCGGTCCTCAGGTAACGTAGGAATACTTCTGATACAGTAATTTATTCAAATGAATGTCTATATATTCAAATAAGTGAAAACGAAATATTTCAATGTTGAATCATCTACCTTCTGGGACTGTCCCAGAAGTGAATGTGCATGTATTTGATTGTGTGATGTGTCTTGCATTTTTTGTTTACTTCTTCCATATTGTGCTTATTGGAACAGGCAGATATGATGCATCATGCATCTGTTTGTTTCATAACTACTGCATTCTTCACATTTTCAGTTGTCACTTTTTAGACAGCAGCATTAGATCCTTCTTTGTGGAAGTGAATGTTGTTTCATTGTTTGTGTTGTGGGAGGGACAATGTCTAATAATCTTTTGATAATTCTTCTTCAATAGGAAAAAGTATATTGTGTTGACATTCCTTTTGTGAGTTTAAAAAAAGCTAAAACTACTTGTGCTTGGAATTATCTTTCATTACCTTACTTTTACAGAGCACTAGATAGGTTCCCATTAAAATGAATTGGTCAAATTGTGTGGGAACAAGATGGATGGGTAAACGAGCTAGACAAACTCAGATGTGCACAGATGGATTGTAAATATCATAAAGCGTTGCTCTGACAGAGCTGTATGTGGCTCTAGACTCACTATACAGCTGGGACTGACTGTACAAGTGAAAGAAGTGATAATACTAATGGCCAATGGACCAAACGGAGGAAGTGTGTTTGAAGCATTATAAAAACCACATGGATGACATTTGGACCACATCACCTTAACACTTCGCTCAAACCCAACATTACGTCCAGCTTTATTTTACTTAAGTTAATGATTATATGTGAGTAAGTGGTTGTATCTCACGCCTAATTTAGCTGATGGAAGTGTGTCTACTGCGCTTGATTTCAGTATAGCCACAGATCGTCTTTATTGGTCGCCATATTTGAAATGTTTTTCAGTGTAATCCAGCATTTAGGATTTTCAACAATGATTTCTTAGAATTAACCTTTGACCAAGAGATTGCATTTGATGTTATGTCACCATTAACTTCAAAGTGAAAATGAAATCTGATGTTAATAATCTTTTTGCAGTATTGTGGATTTTCTGAAATTGGATCGTAAATAGTTACTTCAAATTAGTTCCTCAAGTAATTGGGAAAGTAATATATTGATAGTTCCTCAAAAGTGTCGTCTCAAATAATATATTGTGTAAATTGTCACTCAGTATAGTTTAGACTTCAGGATGACAAACCTGTCATCAGGACTTGCTGTTTTATGTCTTAATCTAAATCAGACTATTTAGCACGATAGTTTTGAAGTTATTTTGACACAGACCAAGAATTATCTGTGGTGTTTCTCAAAACCACCAATGTGATACTTCGCAAGCCATTTCCTCAAACTAGTTATTTGGCTGTAATCCAGTACCTGATAATGGCTCAGACTGTAGTGTGAGATGCGTCCCAGACAGGTCAAATTTTGTAAAAATCTGTAGTGTCGCAAAAGTGAGACAGATTACGAGTATACTCGGCATGTAAGCATAATATCCTGAATCTTTAAATCTTACATTCATGTTATTTAGACCCATAAGAAGATTATGCATCTATTGCCTTTTTAGAAATGATTTATATATATACCTGCACACTACTAAACTACATATATGCCATTACTCCTGTCTTCAGTGTCACATGATCCTTCAGAAATCACTCTTTTGGTGATTTAAGAAACATTTATTATTATTATTATTATTATTATTATTATTAATGTTGGAAATGGTGAAAGCCGTGATACATTTTTTCTTCTCTTCTTAGACTACAAAGCATTGTTGCTGTAGGTGGTTATAGTGTGTTCTTGGTGCCTACCTACAAACCAAAACCAAAGTCAAAAAAGCCCATCCCAAGTCTTTCTGCCATCATTTGCCAGGTAGCCGTTTGTGACGCAGATGACACAATAGCTTCTCAATTGATCATCATTTGCATCATTCATGTCCTCTCTGAAATTTAATTCTTCCTTGGGTCAGATTTGTTTAGGCTTTATCCCAAACCCTATAAGTATGAGCAATAATAATAGTGATACTTGCCTTAGCAAACACCTGTGTCACCTGTGTCCCTTTTCCATTACCACTGATTTGTGAAAAAACCCTGATGTGTAGCTGCAAAGTCAAATTATGCTTTCACACAAAGGGAGGCAGAGGGATGAGCTCGTGGCTTGAATTACACCCACAACATGTTAGGCCTGTTTAAAACCAATGAAAGATGTCTTTAGAGAAATACGGTCTGAGGTGAGTCATGAATCATAGGGCAGATTTATGGAAATCTCAAAGATGTATGTTCTTGTTTGATTGTTCACTCAATCAAGCTGAAAAAGGAGCTGAAAAAATCAATATATAGGCACAGCAAATGTTTAGCCTCTTATTGAAGATTAACATATCTGCTACATTGTTTTAGGATAGGCTTCCCAGCACCTCTAAGAAAACATAACTTAAGTCTCTTAAGATATATACAGTATTTATGTATACTATGAAATAAATTACTTTACATTTATTATGCATGCATCTTTAAAGAAATGCTGTATCTTTGAGAGACTTCATGAAATGTCTGTACTTTTAAAAAATTTAATTGTCAGCACCACAGGAGCCACGAATGGAAATGTAGAAAATGTTTGCTTTAATGCCAGACCAAGTTGCATAAAGAAACATGCAGATTAAGAAGCATCCGTTTCTTAAATTCATTTTAAGACCGGGAACATGTGCTGTGAAAGTAAACCGGGTCAGTTTTGTGTCTAATTTACTTTCTCCTATTGTCCTTGCAGGTCTTGGTCACAAGCCAGCTCTAGTGTGTGAGAGAGAGGCCTTCGCGACCAACTTTGCGAAATCCACCCAAACACACACTCCCATGGGTGATAAAAAGTCCATGATTGGGAGTTTGCGCCAAAAAGCCAAACTCTTCCGATACTCGCGGGCTGGCATCGACAAAAACCCCAACAAGCCAGAGGTGAGGGAAGAGCGCATGTTGGACCAGCGGACGAACACTCCTTTGTTGGACGTCCTGCAGAGGAGTCGGACGTCCTACCTAAAAAGCCCAGCCCACCAGCAGCCAGCTGACCTCAAGACTTCTTCAGCTTGCAAAAGTTGTCCAACCACCCCTGTGACTCTGCGAAAGAAAGGGGGCGGCACCGGCCTCGCTGATTCGCTGGACTCGACCGGCTGGCCGTCGCAGGAGTCAGTCACTGATGCCCCGTCTGAGGAACACAACATCTCCAAATCCACAGTTGAGATGGATCAGGTGCTGCGTTTGGGGGACACACAGCTTCCTTCATCAGAGAGCCTGGCTGAGGTTGGTTTAAGTTTTCTGTGACTTTTTTTGGGCAACATCTAGCATGATTGTGTTACACGAACCTGATGCTTTTGGTGAACTTAGTACTTCCTTGTGTTCTTGAAGTTTTTATCAACTGCATATTTCATAAAGATCACACAGATAACTTGCCTTTTTATTGAAATGGATTGAAGTTGCATGCATTTCAAGTAGCTTTCATTGCTTTGGAACGCTGATAGGATTTTAATTGAAAAGAAACATCTTTAATTCAAGTTAGACAATAAACAGTTTTTTACCATCTTCTATTTTGCCTGCTCACCTCCAGAGAACCGCACAAAGCATCAGTCTATTGTGAAATGCAGTTCCTCTGAACACGAGCAAGTCACCACTGCAGGAACTTGTCATAATGTTTCAAAGCCCTAGAATGTGGTAACACACATTTAGAGCAGACTTGTGCTTCTCCATTTGTTTAAAATGCAAATGAGCACCCGGGAAGTGTCAAACTACCTTTACGGTACTGTACGGCACCAAAAATAACACACAAACGGATATCTTTCATAGTCAGGTGGAGGTAGATGTTTGCTAGTTATGTAACGCTGCTTCATTTTGCATTAGTGATCTTTCCCTTTAATCTTAATAGAGTTATCATATGTTTTGATGCTGGATAGTATCCAAGAATATTTTCCTTTACGGGTGAGTCAGCTACTCGTTTTTCAAGGTGATTTGGCTTGTAATAGGATAAACATAGAATCACCTGATGTTGAACGATTAACTTGGGATTTTAAATGAGGAAGAAAACCCTACAGTGTGCTTTGTTTTTATTAAAAGAACACGATCTTCAAAAGCTTTTCGAGTAAGCTGTTTTATAAGTGTGTTATATTTAAGGTTTTTGATGTTTCCTAGCAGTGGAAACTTATTAAACTAATTCAAGTTCTTTGTGTATGTGGCTTAGCATTAATTCTACCTGGGGCTAAGGAATTTTTTAATAAAGATTTTAAGATATATGATCTTCAGTGTTATTCTAGAAATATGTTCCATGAAATTAGAAGTCACCAATACAAAATAACAGTTTTTGACTACTTGAGACTGACTTTAGATAAATGAGGAAATTGTTTTACATCATTGATTCATGAATTAGTAGCTTTTGTATCGTATTTAGAAAATGATTTCACTCTTTCGTTTGTTCTGTTTGTGTTTGTGTTTGGGAAACAGAAGCCGCATTTTAACAGAAATGGTTCAGATACGGTCTCCATACATGACAGTGAGCACAATAATGTAAGTATTAGCATGTTTTGTGTGTGTGTGTGTGTGGGCATGTTTTTGTGACATATCAGGACACAACTCTGTATAATGACATGGGTATGACACAGGTATTACAAGGAGAGGGTGACTTATGAGGACATAACCCATGTCCCCATTTTTCAAAACGCTTATAAATCATACAGAATGAGTATTTTTTTTTTTTTTGAGAAAGTAAAAATGCAAGTTTCCTGTGAGGGTTAAGGTTAGGTGTAGGGTTGGTGAAGGGCCATAGCATATACAGTTTGTACAGTATAAAAACCATTACACCTATGGGATGAACCCACTTTTCACAAAAAAAAACCTTTTTTGTGTGTGTGTGTTATTTTTTTCTTTAAGTCTACTATTACATGATATCAGAGGATATTTAGCAGAATACATGCAGCTGACATTGTACTTTAAATGCCCCTGAAATGGACCATACTGTGCGTAATCGTGTTCTTTTTCCCAAGCTGATATTGAAGGCTCAAGGTTTGCTCCCTGACTTGTGTTAAGGTTTTAGCATGGAAGATGATGGCTCTCTGTAGTACTAGATTTTTATGTGGCAAGGATAGAACAATATTGCACCCTTCACTTGCAGAACACAAGCTTCTAGAGGGCACACAAGTCTGAAGTAATGAATTTAGATAAAGGGGTGCAGAGCCAGTGGTGGTTTTGTAGGCAAACCGCTACAGTTAGCCAGTGCAAATGGATGAACAGGTTTGACGTGGGATCTTTTTGGCCCATTAAAGACTAATCTTGCAGCCGCCTTCTGTATTATTTTGTAGAGTTTACATAGAAGTGGCTGGAAGACCTGCCAAGAGAGCATTGCAATAGTCCAACTGGATTGAACAAGAGCTTAAACAAGGAATGTTTGAATGTTTGAAGCATGTTCAGAAAGAAAGTGCCTGATCTTCCTAATGTTGTATAAAGCAAATCTACAGGACTGGGAAGTTTTAGCAGTGTGGTCTGAGAGATGTTATAATTGATGTGCCTCATTGACTCATGATCTCGCTTTTTGTTTTTATTGTATTTTTCATCAAATTAATGCAGGTGTCTGTGAGCATAAGAAGTTTCAATCCCCCCCCCCCACAAAAAAAAACTGACCCCAAACTTTCGTATGATAGCGTAAAAAAAAAAACTCAATCGGAATTCATATGCAATACCACACTGACTTTTTAGCAAGTCCATTATGAATAATAAATTATAACACTATTAGTGTTAGTCAATGGGAGAAAGTTCTAAAAGATGTTAGTACTATATAAAGATAGTGTGTATTTGAGGAAGTCACCACTTCTATATTTATTCACTGTTTTTATTGACCATTAATGTTTTTCAGTTCACTAAATTGAGTTCCTAAATGACTAAATTGCTTTTTTCTCTGCTTGACATGTCGTGTCACACTATCCAGATATAGTGTCCATATGACTCGTATTAAAAATTTGGTTTCTCTCATATATTTTTTTTCAATCAGATTCTGGACATGAAGGCAGAATCAGCTGGAGTGAATGAGCATCAGAGGCAAGCTCAGAGAACGTATCTGCTCACTATATGCCTGAAGGAGGGCCGAGGGCTGGTCATTAGAGACCGCTGCGGTGAGTGTCAGATATCGGTGTATAAACGTAACACACCCTGAAACTCAACACACAGCCCTATATTTTAAGAACAATCAGTGGTTTTTGCATTAGTGCTTATTTGTTAAAGGTGTACCCATCAGTGGGAGTTAACACAGCAAAATGCATTAACGTGATGAGTTTAGGCCAACATCAAAATACTTCCTTCCGGAGTTTACTGTGTAGAGACAAATGTAAATAAGATTTCAAAACATTGCTGTGATTGGTCCAACGTGTCTGCTACTGAATTAACCAATAGCGTGAGTTGAGGGTAGCGCTATTTCTAACAAATTTCACCTCCTTATTTTCTAATCATTATTTTTTGCAGTTTTGTTGAGTAACAGTAGTGGCATAGAAGTTACATACGTCAATATTACTAAAAAATGATAGAGTGATAGTAGAAGAATGAACGCTAGCAAACATTTAAAATGATCAACCGGCTTTGACAGTGTTACTTGGCTTTAAACAAACTTTATCACTCTTTGATCACTCATTTTTGCTTTAGTTGACTGCGTTAACTCCAGAACATGTGCATTACTTTCATACTTGAGCCAACATTCCTCCCGGCACATTCAAACCTGTTTGCAGCCACACCTGCATTGATGCAAGACGCACCTTGAACCTTCAAAACCTTGACTATTGTCTTTACTGGCACATGAGACACTCATCTAAGACATGTAAAAACACAGAGAGGTGGAGACTAGGATATGCATTGGTATACTTCCTCATCTGGAGTTCATTTACTGCTGTTTATTGTGTCTGTATTGCGTCATTGCTACGTGGCTCATTGAACAAGCTCCCTTCCTGTTTATAAGCCTGCATATTTTGCCTTAATTTCATGATTTGTGGTCGCAGGCTTTTTCAAAGCTATCTTGTTGTTAGGAAACCAATCTTAATGATCCTCCTTTAGAAAAAGACTTGGATACTAAGATTAGGATAGTTTTAATGAAGTTTTCATAGGTGTGTCTATTATATAAGAGAAGCTTGAGATTCTACAGCGAGTATTTGCACACCTGCCTTTGATATAGCCACATATCATATTACTGTTTTAAAGTCAACATGAATTGCTGATTGCAACTCGTTTTACTTTTGTTAAGAATATCGGTGAATAGGATATTCAAATATACACTACCGTTCAAAGGTTTGGTTTGTGGTCAGTGTTTTTCACCAAGGCTGAACTCATTTGATCAGAAATACAGTAAAAACAATAGTATTGTGTAATATTACTACAATTTAAAGTAACTTTAATATATATTTTAAACCTATCTGTCATCCAGAGCTGAATTTCAAGCAGCCATTATTAAATAAAATAAATCAAATTTTTTAATGGTTTAATCACAGTTAGACCAAGTATAAAGAGTTGCTTTTGAATTGTGTTGATAATAAAGTGATAATCGACCAAAATAATTACAATTATCTCATCATGTTTTTCCAAATCTGTATGAGGTTCTTCCTTCTGCTGAATACAAAAGACAATATTTTTTAAGAATCAAACTAAGTAATTGATGAGTAAATGATGACAAAATATTTTTTTTTGGTTGAACTATGTCTTTAAAGTGAGGTCTGACCTTGTTCAAACATACTACATGTCTCCCTCTACTGGTGCAACAGGGTTATTATCCAAACCATAGTCAACAAGGCAGGTTGCTTAGTATGCCCATTACAGCCTTATTGAAGGCCCTATTTGTATCCATTTTTGTAGCACTTTAACCTACCAGAAGTTGTAGCACGTTGCAGCTGTTGTTGCTCTTTCAAAATGATAGTTTTCTCCGGAAGCGGCCTGGTTTTGCCTCATGCACTGATGTTGCACTTAAGTATTAACCACATCCTTGTCAAAGACAAACCCACACAAAGCCAACTGAGTTTACTTAACATGTCATCTGATTGAAGGGAAAATGATAGGGACTACACTGGTTTTCACTGAAAAACTTGGCCGCATAGTTCACTGAAAGGTTATAAAAGAGATTAGATTGAAGGAATCCCTAAGGTTACACATTTATAGGTCAGATTACTATTTTTGAATTGACAGTTGTTTAAAAATCTTGTTTAAATACAAATGTTCCAGGTTTTCTATCATCGGTTTCATACATTTTTTTTACTTATGTTGATTAATGTGTGTCAATGGTAATGTCTTATGATGTAACCATCGAGTAACATATAATCTCATATTTTGTTTGCACATTGAATACACATGAGTGTAGGTGTTTAAATCATAATTTTTTAATATAACATTTTTAATAAAGGCTACATTTTTAAGACCGCTAAGAATTTTTAGCAGGCATTTTGAGTCATTTTTAAGATGCATTTTTTTAGTATGCATTTTGACATTTTCTTTAGGGTTATTCCGTTGACATTTCAATCTGAACTAACTTAATTGTGCTATAAAAGGTCATATAGATTTTTCTTAAGAAAATAATAAACTACATCTGATGCACTACAGCTGTTGAACAAATCTATAATTAATATAACAATACAACACACATATTCACATTATATATACTATATATATGCCTACCATAAGTAAATTTCCTGGTGTTTAGTATATTATGTTTACTTATACTATGGGGCCGTTGAATGCTGATTGGCTGACGAATGTTCTAAACGTAGTTCCAGGCAGCTCTCCTGACCGCATTACAGTTCCATAGAACTCTCCGCATAGTTAACTGTAATAACGGTCACGCAGTTTGCACAGAAAGGTGTTGTCAGTGCTGCCCTGATGATTTTATCAGTTAGCCTATATAGTGTAGCAACTTAAAGGCTACACATGACATTTCTCACTAGCGAGGTAATAACAGCGCTGTTTAGAGCTGCACAGAGGAAGTCTAATTCACACAAGCTCTCTCTCTCTTTCTATTAACTTTATTAAAAACTGCATTAGAATACTATCAATGGCTTAAGCTTAAGCCTCCATTACCAGCTTTAAAATGATGCTTTGGAACCAGCAAAAGAGGCGCTGGATGAGATGCGAAGGAAGAAATAATCCTACTTACTATAGCAATTTAAGTACAAAAACCGGACGAATCACTTTAAATATATCATCTGATCGATGTCTTGAGGTGTGGTAACCGAAGTATAAGCGGAATAATTGACTCCCGGCTGTTGAATTTGCATCATGGCCACCTCACCACCTCGGGTGTGTTTTTGCAGATTTGAATTTAGAATCATTTGCAGATGGTTCATAAAACATTGCTCTCTCCATAGGCACAAGTGATCCGTATGTGAAATTCAAACTGGACGGGAAGACCTTATACAAAAGTAAAGTGGTGTATAAGAATCTCAGCCCTGTCTGGAATGAGACTTTCTCCTTCCCGATCCGCAACCTGGACCAGAAACTCTTCATCAAGGTACACGTTTACTTGCTGTGGCATGCATACATAGGCATTCACATTACGCTAAGATAGCCACAGGTATATTAAGCAGTCCCATCCACACATTATTCAGGTTTATGATCGAGATCTGACAATGGACGACTTCATGGGGTCCTGCGGTGTTGAGCTCAGTAAACTGGAACTTGAAAAGTAGGTTGACTTGAAATGTTTGTCTTAAAGGTCAAAGCAGAAGTGTGGTTTCTGAGGCTTTTGTTCTCTCTGTTGTACAGGAGCAGCGAGATGGTGCTTCCATTAGACGACCCCAACAGTCTGGAGGACGATATGGGTGTCATTATCATCGATATCTGCTTATCTGTGAGGGACGGCAAAAACAAAAAACAAGTAAGCAACTTTATGAATTTAAAGAGCTGGTTAGGCAACCAAACTAAATGTTTGCTGCTTATATATTCACAATATTTGTTTCTATTGAGAAGAGATGGGCCCAAAGGAAAAAAAGGAGCCTCAGGGTGAGAAGGATTAGTTTTAAATTACCTCTAATTGTTTGTTTTTTTTATTCTAGAGTGGTTGTTTCTGAGCTTTCTCGTAATTTATCCAAATACTTCCTGTAATAATATATTCAAAACAAATGATTCCACAAACAATGATCCTGCTTTTTTATCTGGGGCCAGTCTATATGTTAATCTGCATGGAAATAACGCAATGAAGAATAAAACTAATCAAATTCACAACTAATATATCAGTGGTTCTCAACTCTCTCTCTCTCTCTCTCTCTCTCTCTTTTTTTTTCAGCATCAAATGTTGAAAGAATGCTGTGGTTGGCACAAGCCATGTTTATTCTCATTGCAAACAACTTGTGTCATGCCTTCTTATATCATGCATATTTTTTTTTCATGTTTTTTTGAAAATGAGGCCATGCCGCACAACCTGTCCATGCTGGTATCAGCCTAAATTGACTAGCTTTTACCAAGTGACAAAAATACTGTAGTTTGATTGTATGCATAAAAGATACAATAACTGGGTTTTCCTCCATTTTGAAAGTTAATTAAATTTATTTAGCTACATTTAAATATGCATGATTACATCATTAGCATGTACAATTGTTTTCCCAGCTGTTGTAGTTGCGAACCACTGCGATTATTACATCCAGAAACTTTGCACAAGTTCTCAATATCACATTTTAATATTTTTTATTGATCTTCAGGGAAGTACAACCGAGCATAACAAGCGTCTCACAGAGTCTATGAAGAAGAGTCAACTCTGGACCGGGGTATATACAATCACTCTGGTGGAGGGGCGGGACTTACCACTGGATGGACAGGGGGACCTGTTTGTTCGCTTTAAACTGGGAGATCAGAAATATAAAAGCAAGGTATTTACTGAAAAAAATAAGGAAGACCGGTTTAGTTCTTTTCGGATGTAGTTACAAAGTCATTAACTTTCAATTCACAGAGTCAAGTGAAGAAGGTCAACACACAGTGGAGAGAACGATTTGACTTCAACCAGTATCCTGATACATCCAGCATTCTAGAGTTTGAAGTGGTGGGAAAAGAGGGGAGGAGATATGAGGATTGTTATGGACAGTAAGTTTGAGGTTTCTGAAGGACTCTGAGAATGTCTAATATAAGCAGAGTTTTATTTACGGAAGCTGGCATGATATCAGTTGCATCGGAATTTAATCTTATGTTGTTGACTTCACAGTTTACAGTAAGGAGCTGGAAGTGGAAGCAAGGAGAAAATACATGTTAAAATGCATACTAAAGTGTAGTATCTTGTGGCAAAGTTATACAGTATTCAGTATTTCATCCTGTCGTGACTATATAAAACCTGTAAATACACATTGCAAGGATTCTATTTGTTACATGATAAATATCTCTAATGGAAATATGCCAATAATATGCCAAGTAATTTTTACCATTCAGGCCTTTTTTAAAGAAAGCAATTAATTGTTAATTGATCAAAAGTCACATTAAAGACCTTTTACAATGTTCCAAAAAAATATATATTTTAAATAAACATTGTTCTGTTTAACTTTATAGTCATCAAAGAATCCAGAAAAAAAGTAGCACAACTGTTTTCAACTAATAATAATAATAAAAGGGTCAGATAAATGTGATAAAATATACTGTAAAAAAAAAAGGAAAATAAAAAAGTATTTTAATTTAAATATTATATTAATAGTAATACATTTTAATATTATTTCACAATATTACAATATTGTTTTTAGCAAGCGTAAGAGACTTTCAAACACACTGAAACATTTTTACAAGTTGTTCTACAACAAAGGGGAAGTTGTGGCCTAGTGGTTAGAGTTTGACTCCTAACCCTAAGGTTGTGGGTTTGAGTCTCAGGCCGGCAATACTACGACTTAGGTGCCCTTGAGCAAGGCACCAAACCAACAACTGTCCCCCGGGTGTTGCTGCATACATGGCTGCCCACTGCTGTGTGTGTGTGTGTGTGTGTGTGTGTGTGCGCGTGTGTGTGTGTGTGCGTGTGTGCGTGCGTGTGCGCGTGCGTGTGTGTGTGTGAGTGTGTGTGCGTGTGCATGTGTGTGTGTGTGTGTGTGTGTGTGTGCGCGCACACACTTTGGATGGGTTAAATGCAGGGCACAAATTCTGAGTATGGGTCACTGTACTTGGCTGTATGTCACGTCACTTTGAAACTTTTACAGCTCAAATTACTTTTCAAATCACATTTTTTATTATTAATGTAAGCGGTTTAACAGAAATGCAGTTTACATTCAGAGTGTGCAAACCTTGTCACATGAATTGTAAACAAAAATACAGGGAGACAAGTTCGAAATGATTTTCCGAGGTAAAGCACACTATGCCAACATTCATCTCAAAAGAATTCAGAATTTAGGGATGTCTTGCTGGTTTTGTGTTCAAGGCCTGGTGTGTCTGTGTGCACATTGCAGGTGTGAGATCGACTTGTCTGGGCTGCCGTTGAATGAATCCACACTGTTTACACGTGAGCTGGACCCGGGCCGAGGCAGGGTGGTGTTCCTGGTCACTCCCACTCCCTGCACTGGAGCTTCCATCACGGATCTCGTCGCCCCTCCGCTGGAAGAGCCTCATGAGAGAGACAACATCCTGGTTAAATATGTAGGTTAAACCGATTTACCACAGGACTTCCATATGCATGCTACAGAGTGCATACTGCATACTTTTGGATTTAAAAAAAAAAAGAATGTTTAAATGTCTTACTATGGCATCTAAAAGAAAAAGAACAGGTATAAAATGAACAATATGCAGTCCTGATCTCGCAATTCTTTTTTTAATCTTGGCAGAGTTTCAGGAACTCCCTGAAGGATTTGAGAGATGTTGGTTTTCTTCAGGTTAAAGTGATCAAGGCCACTGACCTCATGGCTGCTGATCTAAATGGTATTATTTATTATTTGTTGATTACAAAAGTCTTATTTTTGTAGTCGTGAGCAAGAGTGTGAGCATCAACAACCACATTCACTGGATCTTTTGTGTATGTTTAGGAAAGAGTGACCCATTTTGTGTTCTGGAATTGGGAAACAACCGGCTGCAGACCCACACCATATACAAGACCCTCAACCCTGAGTGGAATAAAGTCTTTACATTGTCAGTATCAGCATTTATTAATGTACTCTACTTCCATAACTTAATGGTCAGTAAGATTTACATGAATTAATAAAGTTGATACTTTTATTGGATGCAAGGATACATTAAATTGATCAAAATTCGCGTTTATATTGTTAACATTTTTATTTCAAATAAATGCTGCTCTTTTGAAATATGTGTGCATCAAAAAAAAAATACCTTTGATAATAATTTGATTTCTTGAGCACCAATTTGACATATTAGAATGATTTCTAAAGGCTCATTTGACACTGAAGACAATAAAAATGTCTTTACCGTACATTTAAAAAGTTATTGAAAATTGTTATTTTAAATTGCAGTTGTTCACAATATTACTGTTTTCGTGAGCATAAGAGAAACATTAAATAATCTTACAAACCACAAACTTTTGAACAGTATTCTATATCTTATTCTGTACAATCAAATTAATAGTGACATTTATTCCAATTCTGTTGTTGACCAGCCCGGTCAAAGACATTCATGAGGTTCTGGAAGTGACCGTGTTTGATGAGGATGGAGACAAAGCCCCAGATTTCTTGGGGAAGGTGGCCCTTCCTTTACTCTCGGTTAGTGCAGAACATTGACATAATTTACTTAAATACCTACATTTTTCTTAAAATTTAGATCAATGGTGTGGAAAACATCTTAATTGAATTGGAATTTCTATAGTAATATGTTTGATTTTTTTTTAATTACAACAGATACGTAACGGTCAGCAGGTTGCTTGTCCTCTGAGGAAAGAGAATTTGGGAGGACTGTTTAAAGGAACCATAGTACTGGAGCTGGAAGTCATTTTCAATTCTGTGAGTCTTTTTCGGAGAGAATACACCTTTATTCAAAAGTTCGGTATGATCAGCCAAGCAGAATATGAAACGGCCAAGTCACATTTATTAATATAGCACTTTTTTACCGTTTAGATTGCTTCACATTCCAAGCATATATAAAAGTGAAAGTGAAGTGACATTCAGCCAAGTATGGTGACCCATACTCAGAATTTGTGCTCTGCATTTAACCCATCCGAAATGCACACACACAGAGCAGTGAACACACACACACACTGTGAGCACACACCCGGAGCAGTGGGCAGCCATTTATGCTGCGGCGCCCGGGGAGCAGTTGGGGGTTCGATGCCTTGCTCAAGGGCACCTAAGTCGTGGTATTGAAGGTGGAGAGAGAACTGTACATGCACTCCCCCCACCCACAATTCCTGCTGGCCCGGGACTCGAACTCACAACCTTTCGATTGGGAGTCCGACTCTCTAACCATTAGGCCACGACTTCCCCATAAATATCATATGTGACCCTGGAGCACAAAACCAGTTTAAATCGCTGGGGTGTGTTTGTAGCGAAAGCCAAACTGTTTATGGGTCAAAATTATTGATTTTTCTTTTCTGCACTTTTCTGCCAAAAATCACTAGGATATTAAGTAAAGATCATGTTCCATGAAGATGTTTTGTCAATTTACTTCTGTAAATATATCAAAACTTAATTTTTGATTAGTAAATCAAAACACCTGAATATAGGTAGGTTTCATAAAAATGCATAATTCTGAGCAAAAAAGCTGAAGAAAAAAAACTACATCTGGCTAATATTCAGTATGATTATCAAAGCATAAATCCAGTACATCGTTTCCATCAACACCTCCAAAGTTTGCAGAGACATATACCACTTCCTGGATCAACATTTTACTCTATAACATTAAGCAGTTTTCATTTATATGATGTTTATTGCTAATGATTGCAGTGTTTTTAATATGCATCTGTTTACATAAGAGATCGCTCGCTTCTCCGTCCTGTTCATGTGTGTTTTTGTTCCGGAGGATTTGTATTCATTCAGAAGATGTGTAATAGCGCCCCCTAGTGTATAACAGTGAAATATTGGTGGGGAAGCATTGTCTTCTAAATTACGAGATAACATGTCAATGGTGGGGATAGTTAATATTTTACATTTTTCAATTCCAGATCAAAGCAAGCTTCAGGACCTTCACACCTAGAGAACAGAAGTTTATGGAGGACAATGCCAAGTTTTCTAAGAAGGTATGATGTTCAGAAATATTGTAGCATCAGTAGAGTATAGTATAAGTTGGGTAACATCCACACAGAAATGTGTCCGTGTATGAGCTGCTAACTATGTGACAACCACCAGGTTCTTGCCAGGAATGTTGTTCGCGTGAGGAATCTTTATCGTGCTGTGTGCCACACCAACCAGTTCATCAAGAGCTGTTTCCAGTGGGAAAGTGTGCAGAGGAGCATCATAGCATTTCTGGTTAGAAATTCATTAATTCAGTCAATCAATGGTTTAATTAGATTTTTTTGTTGTGGTATTATATGATTTGGAAATAAATCCTATAAATGCTAGGTTACTTTTTAAAGCAGCTTACCTTACAAATAAGACTCTGATAGTTAATCATGTATGTATGAACTGTTAATAGAAGAATTGCGATTATGTAAATGCATGACGAATATGTCACCCTTCATTAGTCTCGGTCTTCATGAATGCCTGAATCCTGCATGTGTTTTCCTTCAGGTCTTTGTTCTCACTGTGTGGTACTGGGATTTCTACATGCTGCCCATGTTCATGGTTCTTCTCATTTTGTGGAACTATCTCCAGATCGCCTCTGAGAGAGTCACCAGAGACCTAGTGGGTGAATTTTTTATTTTTTTTAATACATTTTAGTAACACTTGTGGCTTTCATTGCAGAATATCAACCAGAGTAAGAATTAGGTTTAGCATTTGTGTTTGTGATTTTGATACTGAATGTAAATGTGATAGGCTTACTATTTTTCCCTCAGACATAATGTAATGGCTTTGTTTTAAAAAATAAAATATAAAAAAGATATACTTTGCAGGACACCATGGAGTTATATGAAGAGGAAGATGAAGATGAAAAGGTATAACTCTTTCGTATTAAGAAAACTGCTTGCATTCATTTATTCCAGTAACTAAGCATTGAGAGAGCATTGACATTGTATCTCTTTGGCCTTTTGAAATGTTTCTTCTTGTAGGAATCAGAAAGAAAAGGTTTGATGGAGAAAATTCACATGGTTCAGGAAATTGTCATAATGGTCCAGAACCTTCTGGAGGCCATTGCAAGCTTTGGTGAAAGAATAAAAAAGTATGTGTCGTTTTCACCCCTTCATTCTCGCTTTTAAAGTTTGTTAGTTTGTAATGAGTATTAAGAGAAAATTGTTAATTGCATAATATATACACAACTGTTCAAATGTTTGGAGTTTTTTTTAATGTTTCTGAAAGAAATTTGATATACATTCCCCAAGACTCTTTATTTAATCAAAAAAAAACTGCAGTATTATGAAATGGTAAACTTTTGGATGATAGTGTATGTTTAAATAGGTTTTACAGTATTTACTCAATGTTGTTGAATGATTTGTAACGTCTGAAATTGTACGTTATCCACTGTCTGTAAATTTTGAAACCGAACTGAAGGGGAACTACAACTTCTGTTAAATAGCTAAAGCATGTTGTTGTAATAGCAAACAATAGCAAACTATTGTTCAACGACAATAATCGGAAGAGTCAAAAATTGGCCACTTCCTGTTATATCTGTTGCTAGTCAATAAACTAGCATTCAAACAGTAGAAATATTCACAAGAATGCATGCACATTAGCATTGATGCGCCAAATACAACATTTTTCTTTTTTTCTCCCCAGTACATTCAACTGGTCAGTCCCGTTCTTGTCTAATCTGGCCTTTCTGGTTCTCCTCATGGCTACAGTGATCACTTACTTTATTCCAGTACGCTACATTATTTTATTATGGGGTAAGATACCAGCTGTGTTACTCTCAAGCACTGAGAAATGTGTGAGAATTCTCTTTATAATCATTAAGCACGTTTATGGAAAATATTGAAGTGTTTTCTTTTTAGGTATACATAAATTCACAAAGAAACTGCGCAATCCATATGCCATTGAAAACAATGAGGTGATGGATTTCCTCTCCAGAGTGCCTTCAGATGTTCAAATGGTAATTAACACAATCAGTTTTAATTTTTTTATCCCGTAATGTAATGTTTAGTGTATGAATGAGGCCATTGGCTAATAATGTATACAATGTATTTAATTTAAAATGTATGTTATAATTAAAGAGAATACCAGTATAACTGACCAAAATATAGCAATATCATTTATAATATAAGTTTGTACACCTAAAGAATGGAAGTCCTTTTATTCTACATACTATTATTCAACACAATAATGAACACCTCTCTCACTCACCTTATATTGTGCATTGTGGTTGTTTAAGAGCTAATAAAGTTGAACAAAAAATATATATGCATAAATCAGTTCAAACGTCTATAATTAGATGACTGAATGCTGAGTTTGCTTATTTGTCTGGAAGCTTAGTAAAAAAACAACTATACTGAAATTCATTTGAAATACATTTATTTCATGCAAAGTATACTTTTTTTTACATTTGCATGTGTATGTACTCAATAAACAAAATACTCTGCAATTGTATTATTGGTCAACTGAACTGGTATATGCTTAAAATCTGATCATTTGGAACAACTAATTAATTGTGCTAATGATAAACTAACGATATACTGAAGTATATTTGATTATGCTAAAGTGGACCTATTGCTAATATCTTGCATTTAAAGAATGATATTGTTAAATGATCATACAATCCTCATCAACAGTGACATTAAAACACATTTTAGGCTTAATATTAAAACATGTGCATTGTGGGTTCTCATTCTTCTTCTTACTTTTTTCAGGCACAGTACACTGAATTGAGCAGCTGTAGTTTCCACAGTCCTTGCAGGAGAAGAAAAGCATCTCCTTGACACTAGAATGAGAAACGCTGGTCTCCTGAGAACATTCTGTGTGAAGAGCCTTTGAAGGTGCCAGGACTCGACGGCCAGGGATTGATTTCAGCATGGATTTAATAGGTGAATTGCAGTTGATCTGCTTATTTTATTTTGGCGAACTGAAATCATCCCCCTCAGATGGTCCGGTCTTCACTGCTGGGTCGTGCTGAAGCACCGTGGTTAATAACACAGACACATATTAACACTCACAGCAGCACTGAGGCATGAAGAGATGTAACTAAGATAAACTGAATGGTTAAAGTGTAGGATATCTTAGATGCAATTCCTGACCGACACATTGTGTACAGTATGAGTTCCATACAGTGCAGTGCTTTGCTGTTTTATACTTGATTCATTTCTTAATTTTGTCTTTACAGACTTGTAAAAATCTTTTGTAAAGTCACATTCTCTACAAGCTTATTTTTGTCGAACTGAACTTATATTGTATCATAGCATTTTCCAAATGTGGTTTAATTTTCTCTTTTTTTATTTAAACAACGCATTGATTTCAAAGTCTTTTTAATCTATTAATTTGCATTTTAATTATTGCAGACAAAATGCATGAAATTGAATACATTTTTAGTGCCTTTGACAAACTCTAGGTGTAAATAGCTTTGTTTAACTACATTCTCCTGTCAAAGTTTGCCTTTTGTGCAATATAAGGTTCTAGATTTTTAAGTAGTAATTGTGAAACGCAAGTACACGTCTGATTTGTATTATACAGATTTTTACAGATTGACCTCTGCTCACATGAACATTATGAATATATCAGATGTTTCTGTACTCTTTGATATTCCGTTTTGTATCATGGTCATTTCACAGTAAACATTTACTACATTTGATGACAGAGATGTGTTCATGTTCTTATGATCTTAAAAAACTGAACAAACACAGGCACTGCTAAATTAGTTTTCACGAATGCCGATCTACAAGGAAGAATGTAGAGAAAGCAATATAAGCCTTCCGATTCAGTTCCACAATGGTTGTTTGAGAATATTCAACCACATAGTGGCAGTGTTTTCCTTTAAAGGGATCCCGTTCTGCAGTTCATCCACTGCACAGCTGATCTGTCTAGCTATTCTAGAAAAACAAAAAGGTATTAGTTCATATAAAATTTAAAATGGTGCTGAAAGCATGGCATATTTTTGCAGGCCGAAACCCAGAAACTCTGGAACTTCAGTTCAGTTGTCCCGAAGTCATGTTTTATTCTACAACATAAAATAGAGTAACTCATCCACTCAATAATCGAATAGTTTCAACAGCATGTTAATTCTCATAGTCTGAAATCCTGAAAGTAGATCTCTAGAGAAATACACTGAATACTTTTCTAAACCAGCTCACGGAATCACATTTTCAGTGAAAATCTGGCTCTTAACACTATGTAATCGGCCCGTCTCTGAACTATTTTGGGTTTGAACACTCCCACTGTGTTTGGATAATGAGAGGGCTTCTGTGAAAGAGCTGAAGAGCTAAGAACGAAAGTCTGAAATAGACTTTCCTCACTACAAATACTACATTTAGTGATGTGTAAATAAACAGGACTCGCGACAGAATGGGCAGAAAGACGTTTTCATCCTTTCTGAAAACTATAAGTCCTTTCGGTAAAGCACCCTTAATTAGTTCCTCTTAGCATTTCACCATTAGCAGAGGAATAAAACGTCACGTCTGGCCACAAAGATGAAGCCCCGTGGATCATCAAAAGATCAAAATGAGATAAATGAAAACAAGATCATAACTATCATGCCTCTAGACACACTCCAGTTCAGCCTGAACAGAACACGACTAATCATGTGAGGAACAGCAAACTCTAGACAGGCTGGAAGTCAATAGTTTGATTCAATTTTCCATCTGTCTGCCTATGATTAACACTGTAAAGCCAGACATATGAAATAATAGTCAAGAGTTTTTCAGAAATGGGAGAGTTTGTTGAATCTTTAGAGAAAATATTTTTAAAAAAAATTGAGTATCACATTTGATACATCAGACTTGTATCAAACTGAGCAAAAATATGGCTTAGATTATTTAAATGCTTAGTTTAATGATCAGCGTATGCTTTTATTATAGGGGCAAAACAATGCTATTGATTTCAGTGATTGAGAGATGAACAAATTAACTCAAAAGCTTGTTTTGACATAATGTAAATAAAATAAAAAAAATGGATAATAAAAATAAAAAGGTGCTTTGGTCTAGGTGTTTATCTTGAAATATTACAAAAAATATTAAAAAGTATTCTTATGGTTTTTTTTTAAATCTGTAAAGTTTTGCAGCAAAAGGACATGCATGACCATTTTTATATTATACTAAAAAAGCCATGTAATTGCTAAAACAGTATGAACTATCAATCAGACGGCAGAAGTAGTAGATTGTGTATCATATGTATGGCATGCAGTAGAAGTTTTGATCATGTTGATAATTAAGATGCCTAAGAAATTTGCATAACAAATGCAGGTTTAGACTTAACCTTGTAAAGTCTCATTATGAGACTTTACAGGGTTAAGTTTAACCTCCATGTATAGATGTAAGAGAGTCAACCTGATGTGAACAACAACAGCAATTGACGTTGTGGATTGGCATAGCGAAATATCTGAGGTGGCGTTTTCTTGCTCTTTGTCTCTCAAGTCGGACAAGCTGTGGCACTGAAAGTAAAACACAAACTAGGGAAAGGTTGCATCTGCTGTCTGTGTATGAAGGGAGCTCCTGAGCGGCCCCTGAAGAGCCCAGAAACAGCCTTCTTTCTCCCGTTTCCTCACAAGACACACTGGGTAGCAGATGGGGCTTCATTCCCCGAGGAGGAAGTGAAGGGGGGAGAGGAGGGGTCCAAACACCTACAGCATTCCCCTCTCCTCTGCCTTTCTCCAAGCTAAAGGAATCTAGGCCAGACACACAGAAGAAAGAGAGAGAGAGAGAGAGTGAAGTGGACAAGGCCTTTTCTGGGCATTGTGGGAATAAAGGTATAACGCCAGAGGCTGACGGATCTTTCAGGGCCGACTCAAGACAGTGATCCAAATCTAATCGAATTTGACAATCTGTAATTCTATAGAACTCTACCTGAAAACTGTACCAACTGATGAAGCAGAGCAGTAACCAAGCTCTATAAATAAAAGTAGGATACAAGCACATGTACTGAAATGTATAAAAACATGCTGAAATCAAGCTACATTTACTTGACATAATGCCAAGTCTTTTTTTTTTTCTCCCAAAGGTCAATTCTGACATTTTTCAAAATATTGAGATGGAAAAAGTCACAATTTTTTTTAAATAATATTATTATTTTTAATCCTGTAGAGGAAATGGGCGTCCATACTTCTCTTATGTCAGGTCGCTTCTTAGCTAAAAAGATCATGTTTTATTTTGCACACCTGCCTTTTATTATGATATCTATTTCATATTTACGCACATCAAACCAGCCAATAAATAAATAAACAAGTAAACTATGCTTGGTCACTTTACAGGTTACATTATGTTGGCAATTAACACACATACACACTTCAATCGCTGCTTTACAAAATGATGAAGACACACGCATGTCATCTAACCTGAACATTAAGTCAACCTCCTCCTGTTCAAAACCTCCTGACTTCATTCCACTTACATTTCCTTGCAGGACATTGATAGCAGTTCAACTCTGAGAGGATTAGACTTAACCCCTTTAGTTCCAGGCCAGTGAGCAATCATTTGAAGTGGAGTGTTCTTGCATTTCTGCGTTTAATGTTTGACAGGGCATTCCCGTGATGTGTTCTGGGTCTCAGACACAGATAATCCCGTGCACTTTAATTATAAAGCGCCAGCCTTTGGTCTGAGCGTAGCTGGGTGAGATCAGAAACTGCTCCTGAAGGACAGTGCTGTGTCCTTGTTTGCTCACAAATCTAAATCAGTGTTCGCTGTTTATTGTTTAGACTTAGGGCTAGTCTTTTGGACAAAACGGCAGATACTAAACAACTTCCAAGTGGATATACTGTGAAGATAGCTGAGGATTCAAATTCAAGGTTGCTAACCAAAACTGATTACTATTCAGTTTTATTGAATAAGTGGTAAAACAACATGGACTGATGTGGTGGAGCAGGGGTGTCGGGTCTGGACAGTGACTGTTGTGCAAAGGCCAGCTAGCCAGTTCAGTTTCTGAATAGATAAACATGCATTTACAATCATGTACATCTTTTAATGGACACTTCTGTACTCAGTACAAATAATGTGGAAGATCTGAAAACAATCCACAGCAAACATGTAAATCAGACTCAGTAAACATTCAAACATTAATGCAACACTGACTTCATTAAGTTTAGAATTGCATTTAAAGTGAAGCAAAAAAATACAGTTTATAATAGAAAAAATAAATAATTGCCACTTTGTTTATGTTGCAACTGATGGATTGACAAAAGACAATGGATCTTTTGTGCCTGTGAAATTTCACTATGTGACAGCACATAATTCATCAATTCATATTTATTCATACCAACTGTAGACTTTGACTCCTCTGTGACAGAAAGCTGTAAAACACACAAACACCTGAAACAAGAGATGCAGAAATCAAAAAAGGAAATACATTGATTAATATCATCCTCAAATCCTCATTTTTCACATTCCATTCCTTTAATGAAGGCAGCTCATCAGTTTACTCTATCATTACGATTGTACGAGTTCACAAGAACTGCTAACAAACTGTCTGAACTGTCACGTATGATGAGGGAGTCAAAACCATGACACTGAAATCTGCTGCAGCTCTGTTTGTTAGAGATGCACACAGATCATTAGAGGTTGGAGGTCTTAACGGTGTCTTTAATGCCACTGAAGCGTAGGGACAGTTTGTTCCCTTCACACCCCTTCATTAGCTCAATGTGCCCTCATTTCTGCAGAAACTGTCCATACGGTTCGGCACAAAGTCATGGATAGATGAGGTCGTATTGCACTCATTTGAACACAAATGTATGGATGTAAAGACAGTCAAATAGAAAATGTTTGGGTTTAATGTTTAAAGAAGGATGTTGAAGAATGTTGTGAAATATTATTCCAATTTAAAATGAGTGTTTTCTGTTTTAATATGTCATTTATTCCTGTGATGCAAAGCTGAATTTTCAGCATCATTACTCCAGTCTTCAGTGTCACATGATCCTTCAGAAATCACTTTAATATGCTGATTTGCTGTTCATGAAATATTACTGATTATTAATAATGTTGAAAACAACTGTACTGCTTAATTTTATAATGAAACCAAGATGATATATATATATATATATATATATATATATATATATATATATATATATATATATATATATATATATATATTTCTGATTATTTGAAATAGAAGTCTTTAGTAACTCAATAAATAGATTTACTCTCAATTTGGATCAATTTAATACATCCATGTTTATATCGCAAAATAGCTCACAAAAGTGAATTTAGTTCTGGGAAAAGCTCTAAAATCTTTAGTTTGCTGACGCTAATGGTCTTTCTGTTTTGTAACTAATAGCAATGAAATGCTGACATTTTTAGTGTGACTCTAGTGTCTAAAAATGTTTATAATATACATATATTTAGCATTTTTCTAAATTCTAAATATTCCATTCTATTTTACAATAAAAGTCACCACATGAACTTGCATTGGGCATAAACACAGTTTCCTTTTCTGTAATCAATACAAAAGTTAAAAGGATATTCACCACCAACAGAAAACGGATAACTTTCTCCAGGTATTTTAGATTAAGGTCATCTTGTATAGTTAAAGAGAGCGGGAAATACCTCAATACACATTACGCCTTAGAGTTTTTTGTGTGTGCGTCTGCCATGTGACTGTGCCCTCCGGTGTCCTGAGAGGCTGTGGGAATGCAGACATCTCCCCTGCTGTACGCTTTAATGCCTGGGGGGCACAGGGACACCCGGGCCCCTGGCAGCTGGAGCTGAGAGAGACTCAGATGGGGCCCGTCTAAGCAGTCACTCTGGGACAAGAGACAAAGGAGAAGCCAGAGAGAGGAGATGAGAGTAAAACACCTTGAGAGGAAACTGGCAGAGAGGAAAAGAGCAGCCAGAGTATTCCCCAGACACACATATTTAAAGACAGATGCATTCATGATAGAAATATATGGATGTGATTTATATAAAGCAGTGGAGATGGGAAAATAGTAAAAGAAATATATCAAATAAGATGCAGAAAGACTCACCACTTTGTTGTCCTCGTCATTTTCACTCACTTTCAGGCCAAACGAAACTAAACTAAACAACATTTGTTAACATGTGAGAGATTTGATCAGAAGGTCTTCAGGGAAGAACTGGCCCCTTTAGGTCTCCGAGGGAAAGGAAAGAGGAAGACACAAGAGAAATAAGAATCCCCAAGGCTGAATGGATTTGTTGTAAAGTCCTAAAGGAATCTGGGTTATCTCCTGGGACGAGCCCATAAACTTAACCTCATTATAAACACAGGCACAGATGTTCGTTTTATAGTCATATCTACTGGACGACCGATGGAGGAAATGTATGGAAGCATATGGGTAGCAATATTCAATTTGGGATGTAATATGCGAAATGACAATGCAATATGTAAAATGACAATGCATTTCTGTATTTACATTTACTTTTTCCAATACATTTGTGCAACGTTTGGTGCAAAATTAAACTTAAATTACATAATTTTCATTTGCCATTTCATACACCAGTTTTAATATGTAAAATGAATACTAATTTGAACGCTTTATAAGTTGCAAAATTAAAATGAAAATGTATTACAGAAATGATTAGATATGTATAACATGTTCAAGCGAAAACTGTGCCAAAATTATCATTTAAATGCTATTTTTCTTAAATGCATTAACACTCCCAGTCAAGACACTTACGATTGCATTTTCATTCAATGTCCTGCAATGAATGTAGCAAAATTCAATGTGCACATTGAAAATGCATTCCGAACCGATCACGTCTCCGCCCCCTCCCGCCATGTCAATCACTGCTTGAACAAGGCGGGGCTTGCAGAAGGTCAAGAGACTCAAATCTCAAGAAGAGGATTCAAGTGAGAGAACATGGACAAGACAGTAGGTCCATGTACGTTTTGATCATTTCGGTTTATGGCTTCAATATTTCATTCGCACTTGTGGGCGGAGCTGAAACTCTGCTTTCATCTGATTGGTCGAATCGTTCCACCTTCAGCTCGGTCTTTTCATTCTTTCAGGCAAATTAAGAGTCAGTGCGAGTGAAGCACTGTAATGTCTGAAACCACCGCTCACTGTTAAATAGCATAATATTAGAATCAGATGTAGCTGGGCACATAATTCGTGCTGCTGAGACCTTCAAATTATTTCTAGGTTGTAGTATTGTATGAATATTGTCCCACTGATAAATACAGTGCAAATAGTTCTGTCTCTTTGGATAACAGTGAAGTGGAAATAAAAATCAATAATAGACTGAACAGTTCCATGTCTGCAACATTTACCACTCTCATATTTTAAGTCATAAGGCACTAGGTATGTGTGTGTGACATTAATAAATAATTAAAAAAATTAATATAGTTACATTTCTGAAATAAAAATAGTAAAATTAGCTCTGTGCTGCTCAGTGCTCCTGTAGCCTACCCCAGAGCGCCCTCTCGCGGCTGTAGACGGTAATGTTTTCTCTTGGTTCTGAATAAATGCGACTTATAGTCCAGTGCGACTTATATATGTTTTTTTTTCCTCGTCATGACGTATTTTTGGACTGATGCAACTTATACCAAAAAATACGGGTAACATTATTATTATTATTATTTATTATGAGAGTAATTGACACAGACTAGAACTTTAATGTTTCACCAAATTCAGCTCAGATCTTCAGACTCGTCTGACTCGTGTTGCTGTATAACTGGCCAGACTTACCTTCCCAAAAAATCCTATTTAATTTTATTTCATAAATTTTACTATATTTATTTCCACTTCACGGTTATCCAAGGAGACAGAACTATTTGCACTGTTTTTATCAGTTGGACAATATTTATACAATACTATAACCTAGAAATAATTTAACAGGGTCTCTTGCAAGTCGCAGCAGCACGAATTATGTGCCCAGCTACATCTGATTCAAATATTAATTAACAGTGAGCGGTGGTTTCAGACATTACAGTGCTTCACTTGCAATTATTCTGCCAGAAAGAATGAAAAGACCAAGCTGAAGGTGGAGCGATTCGACCAATCAGATGAAAGCAGCGTTTCAGCTCCGCCCACAAGTGCGAATGAAATATTGAAGCCATAAACCGAAATGATAAAAACTTACACGGACCAACTGTCTTGTCCATGTTCTCTCACTTGAATCCTCTTCTTGAGATTTGAGTCTCTTGACCTTCTGCAAGCTCCGCCTTGTTCACGCAGTGATTGACATGGCGGGAGGGGGCGGAGACGTGATCGGTTCGGAATGCATTTTCAATGTGCACATTGAATTTTGCTACATTCATTGCGGGACATTGAATGAAAATGCAATCGTAAGTGTCTTGACTGGGAGTGTTAATGCATTTAAGAAAAATAGCATTTAAATGATAATTATGCCACAGTTTTTGCTTGAACATGTTATACATATCTAATCATTTCTGTAATGCATTTCCATTTAAATTTTGCAACTTATAAAGCGTTCAAATTAGTATTCATTTTACATATTAAAACTGGTGTATGAAATGGCAAATGAAAATGATGTAATTTAATTTTCATTTTCATTTTGCACCAAACGTTGCACAAATGTATTGGAAAATGTAAATGTAAATACAGAAATGCATTGCCATTTTACATATTGCATTGTCATTTTGCATATTACATTCCAAATTGAATATTGCTACCATGCTTCCATAGAAATGCAGACACCTTTAATTCAATATTCATTTTAATAGAGTTCAGTGAATTTGCAGCTAAATGCATACAGAACAGAGAATGGAACTTAAGAACGGATTTATAAATGGAAAAAAATATGCATTTTTAGATTAACATTGAGTGGTTTTATAGCTTTTGATTTTTTTTTTACATTTAATATTTTTTAAGCACTGAGTAGCGGTTCCATTGAAATATTTACATCATGAGGGATTTATGATAGCATACTTTCCCATTTTCTTCCTAAAAGATCAGGATTTATGCGAATTATGAGAAATTGCACAACTAAATAGCTTCTTAATTTATTAACCACTAGAGGGAGGAAAAAGACTTATACTTTCTTAACATATACTTTCTTGTATCTATATAAAGCAAGAAACTCTTTAAGACAAGTCTTTTGAATAATAACTATCTTTAGGCTAAATACACATTAATGTAAACTCTGAAGAGGAGAAAAACATGAATTTCAGCTCAGGGCTCAGAAACCGAGACACATAAAATACGCAGGAAAGGGGGAAGATATTGCAGTTGTAAACTGTATCTATTGAGTATCCTCCACCTTCGGGCAGTGGGTCAGGAGGCCCGGAAATCCTTACATTAACTGGCTTACTAGCATTGACAAATGTTTTTCTTGACCAAATTATGTGATTGCCTTCCGCAGGGCATCTTACTGCATACGGTTGTTCTGCAACATGGACATCTGATATTACATTATCTCCAACAAGAGTCCACATCCAGAGTCACGTCACTGGAGGTACACACATGGAGCTGCAGTTTTCCCTTGAGTATTAGATATAAGGTTGAATTCACTTGACTCATTTGCAGGAAATGATGCACCAAAGAAAGCAACATTATACAGCAATTTAGGATTTTTGTTTTGGGTATATCAAAAGTAAGCAACAAGGGAAGAGGGAAGGGAAGAATAAGGGTAGGTTTGAAAAACACTGAAAAACAATTTTAAAAGTTTTATGGAAAATATTACTTTTTGCAAAGTATCACTGAGAAAACTAAAATGTTAGCTCAAATGAAAAGTGTTGTGCTTCGTTGGCAGACAGTTGAGCATGTTTTGCCGCTTTTACTATTTCTCCAGCAGGCATCATTTCATTTCTTAAATTAATAAAGCATTTTCACAATCTAAACTTATTCAGGCAAGCCTCTGTGGCTAAAACAAAACAAAATCTTGGTGACAGAAATATTATACTGCAGAAAAATGAAGACGGAGACTAATTTTGTAGTCATTAACGTCAATTGTTGAATGTCTGGTAAAATTCTGTGAAATAACTGGAAAATGTGTTTGACCATCATATAAGCAGCTTGAGAGGCTGGTCTGAACCATCTCTGACCTACCAGCGGATCTCTTCAGATTCATGAGAAATACACTCAGAAAGACCTCCAGGCAAAATGACCCAAACTCCAGGATGTTCAGTTTGAGGATTTGATACAAATAACATTTTGTGAAAATATTTGTGACCCTGGAGCACAAAACCAGTCTCAAGTCACTGGGGTATATTTTTAGCAATAGCCAAAAAACAACAACAAAACAAAACATGTATGGCTCAAAATTATCGATTTTTCTTTTATGCCACAGATCATTAGGATATTAAGTAAAGATCATGTTCCATGAATATATTTTCTCAATTTCTACTGTAAACATATCAAAACTTAATTTTTGTTTAGTAATATGCATTGCTAAGAATTTAGTTGGACATATTTAAGGGCGATTTTCTCAGTATTTGGATTGTATTGCACCCTCAGATTCCAGATTTTCAAATGATTGAAAATATTAAAAAAGTATAAATCTCAACTTCAAAAAATGTACAAAAAATTGGTCCAGGGTCACATTTATTGACCACTGCTATATGTCAAAGCCATACTACTGAACTTTTTGCTGATTCAGGATATAATGGAGATTTGTAATTGAGAAATGTTAGAAATGTACTGCTTAGAAATTAAGATACCACCACAAAAATCCCTCATGAATTACGAGACGAAATTCAAAATTGTTAACACGGGTCATTAAAATGGCAACAGGTGTATAAACCATTAACTAACACAAACCATAATCCACTCATAACTCACTCAAATGATTGGGGTAACAAATACATATACATTTTAGCAATAGACAAAAAAAAACATTTTGAAGATATTTTGTAAATGTCCTAATGTAAAACTTAATTTTTGATTAATAATATGCATTGCTAAGAACTTCATTTGGACAACTTCAAAGGTGATTTTCTCAATATTTCATTTTTGTTTTTTGCATCCTCAGATTCCAGATTTTCAAATAGTTGCATCTCGGCCATAATCCTAATATTGTCTGATCCTAATAAACCATACATAAATGGAAAACTTATTTATTCAGCTTTCAGATGATGTATGAATCTCAATTTCTAAAAAATGGTCACTTAAAACTGGTTTTGTGGTCCAGGGTTACATATACATATACATATATACATATATAGGCTACATATATATTTTTTAAAGAAGTCATTTATTTGATCAAAAATACAGTTAAAATAAATCTGTAATCTTTTACAATTTTAAAAGTGATTTATATTTTAATCTATCGTCTTTACTGCGACGGAACAATTGAATGCATCATTGCTGAATAAAAGTATTAATTTCTTAATACATAAACACACTTCATTCACATCAAACATAATCCATATGGTCAAATATGACTTCTAGATTCATCAAACAACAGAACCCTTGAGTTATAATTACTGTCTGAATAGGGCAGAATTTTACCAGACATGAGCAGAACAGACCACATGTGCAAATGAAAAAGAAAAGGGACAAAAATAATGCATCAGAGGCAGCAGTGTTCAGAACATGTAGAGTTTGTCAAAACAAAGGACTCATTATTGGCCAGCAATGGGAACTCTGTGATAATCTACAATCTACAACATTATTACATGTCTAGAGTACTGTATGTATAACTGTATTTCAACACTGACTTGTAGTGTTTTCTGTAGTAAAAGTGTTGTATTACCTATCAAAGCATGAAATTCAATTCAAATTCTAAATAAATAGAATGCTTGTTCTAATAAATCGACACCAGACAAAAATCGGCACAGCTTGTATAAGTACAGGCATCATCGTATGATTGGTTTAAAAAACAAAACGGAAAAAAAAAAGTTTGAGTTAAAAGGCTCAGCTGAAGAAATCTGTAGCAGCTCATTCAACCAGGACAGAGGAGTTCCTTGACCACCCACAAAAAGCACATAGAGTGAAGGAGAAAATCCTTTTTTTAAGTGTGTATTAGGACTGCAGCCACCAGTCAGTGATTCCTCGATGTCCAGTCTGTGAGGTAGAGCTGCAATACGTCAGTCAGTTCGTCAGTCACTGGCATGGCTTCTGATGAAACCGATGCCATGGAGGTTGAGTCCAGGATACCTGTGTTCTCAGGTAGAGATCCTCACCTTCACTTGGGCTCATAGCTCCTCATGGTTCCTGGTAAGGTCTTCGCCATAGTTGGTGGCCTGGCTGCCCACAAACATGTTCCAGTTCTCAAGAATCTCTTCTTTGGTCAGCATCTGGTCCTAAAAAATTAACATTCCATATGTCAAATGCATGTTTGAATGGTTATATTCCTCACTTGTAAGATGCTCTGGTAAAGGTATCTTTAAACAGTTGGAAATCTAGTAGACTATTTATAAAAATATATACAGGTCCTTCTCAAAATATTAGCATATTGTGATAAAGTTCATTATTTTCCATAATGTAATGATAAAAATTAAACTTTCATATATTTTAGATTCATTACACACCAACTGAAATATTTCAGGTCTTTTATTGTTTTAATACTGATGATTTTGGCATACAGCTCATGAAAACCCAAAATTCCTATCTCAAAAAATTAGCATATTTCATCCGACCAATAAAAGAAAAGTGTTTTTAATACAAAAAAAGGCAACCTTCAAATAATTATGTTCAGTTATGCACTCAATACTTGGTCGGGAATCATTTTGCAGAAATGACTGCTTCAATGCGGTGTGGCATGGAGGCAATCAGCCTGTGGCACTGCTGAGGTGTTATGGAGGCCCAGGATGCTTCGATAGCGGCCTTAAGCTCATCCAGAGTGTTGGGTCTTGCGTCTCTCAACTTTCTCTTCACAATATCACACAGATTCTCTATGGGGTTCAGGTCAGGAGAGTTGGCAGGCCAATTGAGCACAGTAATCCCATGGTCAGTAAAGCATTTACCAGTGGTTTTGGCACTGTGAGCAGGTGCCAGGTCGTGCTGAAAAACGACTTTTTTCTTCATCTCCATAAAGTTTTTCAGCAGGTGGAAGCATGAAGTGCTCCAAAATCTCCTGATAGCTAGCTGCATTGACCCTGCCCTTGATAAAACACAGTGGACCAACACCAGCAGCTGACATGGCCCCCAAACCATCACTGACTGTGGGTACTTGACACTGGACTTCAGGCATTTTCTCATTTCCTTCTCCCCAGTCTTCCTCCAGACTCTGGCACCTTGATTTCCGAATGACATGCAAAATTTGCTTTCATCCGAAAAAAGTATTTTGGACCACTGAGCAACAGTCCAGTGCTGCTTCTCTGTAGCCCAAAGTGGCTTAACCTGGGGAATGCGGCACCTGTAGCCCATTTCCTGCACACGCCTGTGCACGGTGGCTCTGGATGCTTCTACTCCAGACTCAGTCCACTGCTTCCGCAGGTCCCCCAAGGTCTGGAGTCGGTCCTTCTCCACAATCTTCCTCAGGGTCCGGTCACCTCTTCTTGTTGTGCAGCGTTTTTTGCCACACTTTTTCCTTCCCACAGACTTCCCACTGAGGTGCCTTGATACAGCACTCTGGGAACAGCCTATTCGTTCAGAAATTTCTTTCTGTGTCTTACCCTCTCGCTTGAGGGTGTCAATGATGGCCTTCTGGTCAGCAGTCTTACCCATGATTGCAGTTTTGAGTAATGAACCAGGCTGGGAGTTTTTAAAAGCCTCAGGAATCTTTTGCAGGTGTTTAGAGTTAATTAGTTGATTCAGATGATTAGGTTAATAGCTTGTTTAGAGAACCTTTTCATGATATGCTAATTTTTTGAGATAGGAATTTTGGGTTTTCATGAGCTGTATGCCAAAATCATCAGTATTAAAACAATAAAAGACCTGAAATATTTCAGTTGGTGTGCAATGAATCTAAAATATATGAAAGTTTAATTTTTATCATTACATTATGGAAAATAATGAACTTTATCACAATATGCTAATTTTTTGAGAAGGACCTGTATATATAAAAAAAACATTGCAGCTGTATGCTCAATGTACACAATGTTTAATAGCTAAAAAGAATATCTAATCTGTCTAGGGGCATGAATTATCAGGAATTACTCTAATTGTCCTTAAATGACTGATCAAGTAACTGACTTTTAAAAAATATATAAATAGAATACTATTCAAAAGTTTGGGGTCCATTTTTTAATGTTTAGAAAGATGTATTTTATGCTCACCAAGGCTGGATTTACTTTATGAAAAATACAGTAAAAAGATTAATATTGTGAAATATTATAACAATTTAAAAGAAATGGTTTTATTATTATTATATTTGAAAAAGTAATTTATTCCTCTGATTAAAAGCTGAATTTTCAGCATCATTACTCCAGTCTTCATTGTCACGTGATCCTTCAGAAATCATTCTAATATGATGATTTGCTGCTCAAAAGACATTTATCAATGCTCAAAAATCAATCAGTGTTGAATATAAAGGTTCTGTTTAATATGATTCTTTGATGAACAGGAAAAAAACAGCATTTATTTGAAATATGATTTCTTTAATAAAGTCATTTGGACCCCTCTAATGTGTGTCTGCTAAATAAAAGCATTAATTCCTGAAATAACTTTAAACTTCAGGTATTTGTCTCCTGATTAATCTCTAGTATGCATCTCAGTAGGTTCTCACCTTGTCTGTGTCTGACTCGTACACCAGATGCCGGGCCTCTGCCTGCGCGTGGTCATAGTCCTGCGGCAGGATCCAGTGACGAATCTCTTCTAAATCCATCTTCCCGTCTTTATTCAGATCTCTGAAATCTGAAAACTGGTCTCTCTCCGTTCTAACCCAGTCGGGCTCTGGGCCGCCATCTTCATGAGCAAACATGTCCGCTGGAAAACAACAGAAAAGACTGAAAATATCTTCCCTGGGATACAGAACATTAAAAGAATAGTTCAATCCAAAAACATCAACTTTGTCAAGAGTTTCAGTGTCTAAAACTCAAAAATTTATCATAAGAGTTTAGAAGATTTTAGACAAAAATACTGATGAACCTACCAATGTATTCATCCTCATCTACATGACCATCTCCATTCTTGTCAATGTCCTCCAGAGTTTCCTAATAGAAGTACAGTAAATGGGAATGGGATGAATCAGTTACTTTGTGAAATAATAGTATGATGTTAATTTCCGATAGTCTGCATAATTAAACTGACAGGAAGTACCACGGTCTAAATTCCAAACCCCTTAAACCAAGCGACACTCACAAGAACCACAATTTCCTGCATGTGCTCAAACTCTTCTGGATGAAGGAAAGCAGTGAACTCCTCTCGCTCTGCGGCTAAATCACCATTGAGATCAGCAGCTTTAAACCTGCGTTCATCTCGCGGAAGCATCTTCTTGAAGCTGAACTGGTCTGTTGAATCTTCAAACTCTTCTGGATTGGCTGGGAGAAGAGAAGTTGTTGAATCTCATGAAGGTTGCTTTTTAGACATTTAATCAATATTAAAACTTTGTTGAAAAGTTTCCGATCAGAACGACTCACCAAGGTAGTAACCGTACGTTGCTTGCTTGTATTCATCCCATGAGATCTTGTTGTCTTTGTTTAGGTCATAGTCAGACCAGACCTTTGCGACGTTCTCATAGACGTAACGCTTCTGTACTCTCTTGATCCAGGCCTTGAGTTCATCAGTGGTGATATATCCATCAACATTGCTGTCAATACGATCAACTATTTCCCTAGGGAATATATATGTGCATAAAAAAAAAGAGACACTTAAAATGGAAACTTACAGAGAATAAATATTAGAATGGACACCAGAGTAACATTTCTAGCTTTTCACTTCAAGCATGATGGATCATTTAAATTCCTATGGAAATAGATAAATCACGCCCCAAAAATATAAGAAAAAAAGAGGGAAAGCTAAATTTGTGTGTGTTTGTATGTATATATATACACATATATATCCTATTTTAATAAAAATATGTATTTTATTATATTATAATAAATATATTTATAAAATTTTATTGTATTGTTATTATTAATAGCGACTAGTTAATTTCCAGGATAAAGGTGGACATATTTCAACCGATATTTGCTATGGATGTTTTTATTATTATTATTTAATAATTTGCATCATTCATTGGTATTTATTACTAAGTGATGTCTCTCATTAACTTACTGCAATACTACCTTGGTAATCTCAAATAAAAAGCACGTTATATATAACATTTTAAAACATTTTATAATTTTTATTTAATTAAAACATAAAAAAAACATTTTAATTATCTATTTTTGCATTTCATGTCATAAGACTATGTTTTTCTTTAAGCAAAATATAATTTCTTATTTATTTACGCTTATTTTTGGTTGGAATACGACCTAGAAATAAGAAAACATCTTACATTGGCAAGGAACAAGATATACCCTGGTATTCGACACATTTCTATATTTAACATGACAGTGTGGCGACCACCGTGCAGAAGGGATTTTGTTGTCACGTGACAGGAAACACATAAAACAGATAAATAAAGTAAGTTACCCCTGTGGAAAATGATATAAATTCCTCCATTTCTAACAACTTTACACGTTTTAAACAAGATTCTTAATTTGTTTTCATCTTTTTGTCATCTTTAACAGTCTTATCTGTCCTTGAGCCACATATGAAGATATGCTTCAATGCTAAAGTAGCTCTTCTCGACAAAAACCCCCAGTCTTACCCTAATCTCGCTTTGCTTTCCTCTGGGGTGAGCTGGTCAAATGTGGTGGCCTCCTCTTTGCCCAGAAAGGCCTCGTGGTCGTACTGATAGCTCTGGTTATCTTCGTGCGGTTGTCTGCTCAGTTCAGGCTCGTGGTGAACTCTTTCTTTCCTGAGAGTGGGTTTCCCGTGCGCCAGACACGTACAAAACGACAAAAACCATAAAAACGTCGAGACGTCCATCTCTAAAGGACGCAGTCCAACGCAAAGAGAGAGTTATAAAGTTATAAGCTCTAAGTAAAATACGTGATCGACCACCGTCTAAATCGCAGAAGCTGCGGTTGCCAGGGAGACGCGTTTCAATTGTTATCAACTCAGAAGGAAACAATCCAAGTCTTCAGAGCACAAGTCAGTTCTTTTCATTTTCGATTCAAACATACCCGGCGGATCACTAGAGGCTACAACCAAACCCAGACTGGGTGCGTGTCAACCGACAGCCAATCGTAACTCGGCTAGCAAGTAGGCGGAATGATATAAGCTCTGCTATTGGTCAAACGGTTGTCTTTAACTCGAGATGGGCGTGGACGCCACGTTGCAAGATGACACGCAGATGCGTCTGCTTCTTATTTTAGGAATACAATAGTAAGAGAGCTTAAAAGGACAGTATTATAATTTTGACCATGGCTGAAAAAAGTGTGTAGTGTTATTATTGGTGATAAGTTAATTTCCAGCTTGAAACTGAACATATTTAAACAGATATTTGCATTAAACAGTCGTTATTACACTCAGCGCAGCTGTAAAATGTATTTCCTAAAAAACATAATGTCAAATAACCGTCTATTCTATGAAGTTAGGCATCGTGAAGAAGTAAACTACTTGGAAGACTGTTTCAGATATGACTATGTTTAATTAATATCACCCAGTTGAGGCTGATTTAAATTGACAGAGCAAATATAATTTAAATACATTAACAATTCATTACTCAAATAAAAGGCCACTGGCCTTAGGCTAGTTTCATCACAGAGCTGTGACTCTCAGTTTGTGCTGGGAAAAGATGGCATGTGTTAGCATATTACGCAAATAAATTAATGACAAAATTCTTGTTGGCCTGTTTGTTGAGAGGAATTGGAGATGACACAAGCAGCAAGTTATTCCATCAGTACATTACGTGAGCTGATGCAAATTTAGAACATATGGACATATTTATTCATTTGTGAATAAATTCATATGAACATTTTGACAAGAATCATAGATGTTTGCATTTAATTCAATTAGCTCATTTATTTTTATAGTGGAAGCTGGCAGAAAGCTAGCATATATATATATATATATATATATATATATATATATATATATATATATATATATATATATATATATATATATATATATATATACACACTTTTAACAATGTAAATGTAAATCTATATATAATAAAGAAACTTTTTTGATGATCGAGAGTGCCCCCTGCAAACTGATGCCACTGATTTTGGCGTTGCCATGCTTAAAGGGTTAGTTCACCCAAGAATGAAAATTCGTCCATCTTCTACTCACCCTCGAAACATCATATGTATGTGACTTTCCTCTTTCAGAATAATCCAATCGAAGTAATATAAAAAAAATTGTCCTTGATCTTCCAGGCCTTTTAATGGGGGTGAGCGGGTGTTTGTTGTCAACAGTTCAGAAGATGTTAAATAAAGTGCGTGCATCTGCAATAAAAAATCTCCCACATGCCCGGGGGGTGAATAAAGGCCTCCTGTAGCGAATCCATGCATTTTTGTATAATAAATATCTTAGAAGATAGAAGATTTCCGAATTTTCATTCTTGGCTGAACTATACCTTTAACATAAAGAGCAAGGAAAATTACTTTCTGTTTCTTAACCATTGATCTGCAGACCTGTCATGTAAATGAACTGTGTTCACTCACTGTGCCTAAAAGGCCTTTTGCTAATGGAAGGCATCAGTGAGAAAAATAGTGTCATGGCACCATGTTATAATGATAAATGATCCTTTGAGCATGTTTGGGAAAGATTTTAAAAATTGTTTCATGCACAATCTATCTTATAGATTTTAATCTATCCTTACATTACCAGTTTTATGCCATTAATCAAACGGAAATATATTGATGGTGAGAACACGGATGTTATTCGGATGAGCAAGGCCAGAAGAAACATTAGTTCACTCTTCAGATAACTTTTCAAACCTATACATGCATTTATTTAAGAAAAAAGAAGGAATTTCCGTTAGAGGACAATAGGAATTTATATAAAAGCATTATGTTGTGGTGGATTGAAATTATTCCTTTATAAGCTTATTGTTATTTTATTAGATGTTAATGCTGATACTGCACCTCTTGTGGTTATTTCCAGTTTCTAAACCAAAGGCTTTATTCATCATCTCATCAAATCTGACAGAGGAAGTGTTGTTAATTCATTAGTTTGGCTCCCAGCACTAATTTTCAATTAGTTAGAATAGTTTTCATAACTCTGTCTCTTATATTCAACAATATACGCCATTGAACTGACAATTCATTAGAGAAATTAGACAACTGACCATGATTGTAACACTGCTGATTAACAACAAGGCCAGTCCAACAATGAATTAAGAAAGTACACGGAGAAGAAATCACAACTTATATACAGCATACTGAAAAAAAAAACAAAAAAAACATTTATATACATATATATATATATATATATATCCTTTTTTCAACTCTAATGTATATATCTAGTTATGCTCAGCTTTAATTTATTTTTTATCTTTGTATTGTAATTATGAATCTTTGGGAAAGTCACAGAAAAGTCATAGAAACAGAACAGAAAACAAAACAAAAAATAAATAGCTCTGTGGGAGAGCAGCATATGTTTGTTACATTCAGAATATATCACACACTCATAATCTCCATCATCCAAGCCTTTAAAGCTATAATATCTGTTATTCAGTATCTATCAAAATGATCACAGAAGGGAAGGTTGAACATGGAGAAGGTAATCAAGGGGTGACACCAAATGCTGATCTGAAATCTGGAAGTGACATAAGATGCAAAAATGACTGAAAGGAAACAAAAGCAAGCAAGATGCGCTTTAGTGCTGAGTGAGTGATGTGATGATTATAAACCATCAAGCTTGGACTGAAACACAGACACATCTCTTCATAGTCAGCCAACTGGAGTGCCTCATGAGAACTCAAATGCTTTAGGGTCCTGCTAAAAGAAACAGACATATTCTCATTCAAACTGTTTGATCTGGGTACACCAGGGGAAAAAAAATCACCAAAATTAAAAACTTAAAGGAATGGTTCACTCAAAAATGAAAATGTGCTCACTCTTTCTATCAGGCCTTCTAAGACATAGACAAATTAGTTTCTTAATCAGAGCACATTTGGGAATAATAAAAACATCAAAATAATCCACATGGCTCCAGTATATCAGTTAACATGAAGTGAAAATCTGTGTGTATAAGAAAATTATTATGGATTCTAAACATGTTTTTAGGCTGGCAGCTATGGTTTGAAGTTAAAAAAAATCTTGATGAAAATGTGCTTTTTACGAACACAGCGCTTTTTTAGGTCACAAAATGTTAATTTGGAAATCATGTGGATTAGCCTACTTGTGGATTAGTGTGATGTTTTACCACAAGACTAAGGATTTTTAAAAAGGTGGGGAAACCCATCTCTCTGCAAAAGATGCCTACAATTAATTCAATTAATGTCTAGCACAAACAGTTTAGTACTTGATGTTAGGGGCTTGTTCAAATTGACATAATTACAGTTAGAAATTCACCTAAAACATTTGAGCCCCTTTTTCATCCTCGTCTCATCTCTCTTTCAAAGCCCCCCTCAACCACCCCCACGGCCCCGGAATGTGCCAGGAATGTCAGATGATTAACAGCTGATTAGTGCTCATTAATAAGAGTCTGCAGAGCCTGTAGTTCTGCCACTGCAAAGGTCACAGTCAGCAAAGGGGGCAGATGGCTAATCATTCTTTTAGCTACTGCAATCCTTTGGCCAGTTTTCCAACGCTTCAGCCAGGCCCAGAGGCGACTAGAGCATCACACACTCATTAAATATATATACATATTACGATGAGTAAAAAGAAAGTAGTTAAAGACCTACCCTATTTAAAACGTAATAAGTAGTTTCATTATTTCAATTGCTTTATTAAAGTAATGTAACTACATTTGATGACCTTTTGGTTACTTTTCTACATTTTTAACTCTTAATCATTTTGAAACATTTAAAGCAGGCAGGGTTAACCTTATAGCTGTACTCAGCACTGATTACTGTAGACTTTCAAAATTCTTCTTAATTAAGATTATAATAATTTAATTTTACAACAAAATAGAATGAGTTTTGATGATAACAGATATTTCATTATTATAATACTCTTGCAAGAAATAACATCAAAAGTGCAAAAAGTTAGCCAGAAACATACATTTAAACACAAACTGACCACCAAACGAAACTTTCAGACGCATATTTATTATTATTTTTATCCCAACCATCACAGAATCTAATGCACAAGATTGTGGGATATCAAAGGCAGCGAAGAATAGGCTACATCTATGCTGACTTCAAAATTCCATCAGAAGAGGGTACCTCTAGAGACAGGAAGTGAAGCAGCTTTAGGATTCGGACATGCCTTGATGCCTTCATGCCTTGAAATGTTGCCTCCGAAGGCAGCGTTCGTGTTGCTTGGTGTTATGCTTCTGGTTTGGTTTTGTTTGGAACTATTTTCATTGATGGAGAAAAAAAAGACAACTGGCAATATTGTTTTAAAATTTAAACTGCTCAGTATTAATGAATTATTAAATTTAGTAAAAACAAACCATGAATATTTGCTTTACATCATTTTGAACATGTAGAAAAATGTTAAAGTGCCCCTATTATGGGTAATGAAAGGTTCCTACTTTGGTTTTGGGAGTCCCCAACAATAGGTTGACATGCATGCAAGGTCAAAAAACACTTTCATTGTCTTAAAATATGCATTTATTTTTACCTTATCTGCTTAACAACTCCTAAACGATTTACTCAACGATTAATTTTAACTGCTTTTTACTTTGCTAATGCTAATTTTATTAGTCGATTGTTCACATTTTCATTTCATTATGCCTGTAAGGCCTGATAAAGCAGTATTTGTGAGCGCAGTGCTGCTTTGTGTACAGTGTTACCGGAGAAATCGCTATATTTACAGCTCCAAAAGATGCATCTAGTGGCAGAGAATGAATCTGCATTTTCATTCAGACCAATACGAAAAGACCAACAAATGGGCGGGCAATATGCTAATGTTTCATGCTGATGTCAACATGAACAGGTTTAGGATTAATTTTAAAAACGACTCTCAATGATTTCAGAGTTGACTCTTTTTGAGAGATAATAACTTTATACACTGTGCACTTTCACATTTATAACTTAACAGGATGTTTTAATTCACCTAGAGCTGTATTACACATTGCATGAAAGCTCATTTTCAAAGATCCATAATAGGAGCACTTTAATTAATATTTACATTTACAATTGAGTTACAATTTGGTTAATTCTTCTTCCTGTAGTTCCAAATCAACTTCCACTGCAGCGTGACCAATTCAATGCAAATTCACTCATAAATTAAAAGGGAGGTGCGTTCTTCCATTCTCAATTCTGAATTCTGCACAACCACGCTGTGAGCACCTCAAACCTTTGCCCTCGCTTCCTCTTCTGGCGTAGTTCCAAGAGTAAGCTGCAGGTCTGGAGTGTCCCCAAATAAAGCTTCTCCAGTGGGGCTGCTCTTCTGGTGTCTGCAGCTGTAGCAGAACATGGACAGATGCTTCCACTGGCCAGCTCTTTTCCTGCTCTCATCAAGAGAAAGGAATGACAAACTCAACTGGCTCATGCACCTGACGGCTCCAAGCGCACACAGCCAAGACGTTCACCGTTCCAACTCACCATACGAGAGGTTGTCGAACTGTTTTAGTCAAATATGTATCCGAATACATGGACGCAAAACATTCTGGCTCGTATAGCCTACATCTCACTATAGACTCCCACTATGTTTGTGAATGCTAATAGAGAATTAACTGTTTTATGGTCATGCAGGACAGCAGGGCAAAAAAACCCTAGCAAGGGACAGAGACTTAAAAACAGACTGGGAAACAGATGGAGGAGGCTTTAGTGTGGGCACAGAACAGACGGGGCTGGCATAGCCTGGCATAACTGTGAGAACAGGTACAGCTGTGGTTGCATATTGGAAAAGGCTGTTCATCCGCTTCCACAGCAGTCATACATACACTTATAAAGGTATAAGAGGAAACAGACACAAGGAGTCATTTGCAGGTCAGTTCAGGGTCGCAAGCGACGGAAGAGCACATAAGCATTCAAATTTATTCAACACAAGTCATGACTTATGTCAGCATGGTTTTAGAGGCTAAGGGTCAAATACTAGCTAGTTTTTTGCAGGCAATCAGAAAACCTTTTAGTAGATGATCCTTAAATGGCCCCTATTATGGATTTTTTGAAATTACCTTTCAATTCAGTTCAATTCAATTCAAGTTTATTTGTATAGCACTTTTTACAATACAAATCGTTACAAAGCAACTTTACAGAAAATTAGTTTCTACAATATTTAGTAGTAGCTTATAAGTGGTGACTCTCAGTTTGTGCACATATGACAGGATTTTTAGAAAATTTAATACAAGATGTAGTCAGCCAGACGATGAACATTATTAATATTACTAATAATTAATAATTATTATATGATGCAGTCACACTTGTAGCTATATTTGTTAGTTCTGTTGTTGATTCAAGGTTAGGATCATCTGGGGTCCTCTGAGGGTCAGCATCATCTCTTCTCAGGTGTTCTGGATCCAGACTGGAGCTTGTGTAAATCCTAGTTACCACAGGATGTAAATCCCGTGGCATAACATAGAAACAAATAGAGACATCATTAGCATAGCTGTTGATCCAACAAAGTAAAATTAATTAGTTTAACCCAAACTAAAGAATAAGAATGCACATTTGATCAGATGCAACTGCAGTCACAATTTAAGAGATACATTATTCGAATGCTTGGTGAAAGAGATGCGTTTTTAATCTAGATTTAAACAGAGAGAGTGTGTCTGAACCCCGAACATTATCAGGAAGGCTATTCCAGAGTTTGGGAGCCAAATGTGAGAAAGCTCTACCTCCTTTATTGACTTTGCGTTTTGAGACCTTAGGGAGCGTGATGGATTGTAATGTGGTAGAAGGCTAGTTACAGTAGGTATGCAGGAGCTAAACCATTTAGGGCCTTATAGGTAAATATTGATAATTTGTAACTGATACGGAACTTAATAGGTAGCCAGTGTAGAGACTGTAAAATTGGGGTAATATGATCATATTTTCTTGACCTGGTAAGGACTCTAGCTGCTGCATTTTGGATTACCTGTAGCTTGTTTATTGAAGAAGCAGGACAACGACCTAGAAGTGCATTACAATAGTCCAGTCTAGAGGTCATGAAAGCATGAACTAGCTTTTCTGCATCAGAAACAGATAACATGTTTCGTAGCTTGGCAATGTTTCATAGATGGAAGAATGCGGTTTTTGTAACATGGGAAATATGATTTTCAAAAGACAAATTGCTGTCTAATATAACACCCAGATTTTTGACTGTAGAGGAAGTAACCGTTCATCCGTCTAGTTGCAGATTGTAATCTACAAGATTCTGTGTAGTGTTTTTTGGTCCGATAATTAATATCTCTGTCTTATCCAAATTTAACTGGAGAAAAGTATTTGTCATCCAATCTTTTACATTTTTAACACACTCTGTTAGCTTAGATAATTTAGAAGTTTCATCTGGTCTCGTTGAGATATATAGCTGAGTATCATCAGCATAACAGTGAAAGTATGTATTGTCTCTCAAAAGAGTCGACTCTGAATCATTAAAACGAGTCGTTTTTAAAAGGAACGTCAACATTAAACATTAGCATATTGCCTGTCCACTTTGTGGTCTTTTCGCATATGAATGTAAACTAAATTTTCATTCTTTGCCACTAGGTGCAATTATGGAGGTAAAAATATCGATTTCCCAAAATCTATCCCCTCAAAGCAGCACTGCGCTCACAAACACTGCTTTATCAGGCCTTACAGAATTAAATGAAAATGAGACCAATTAATGCAATGAAAGTTTTTTTTTTTTTTTTTTACATTGCATGCATGTCAACCTGTTGTTGGGGACTCCCAAAACCAAAATATGAAACTTTCAGAACCCATAATAGGGGCACTTTAAGAAGTCTTTCTAATGTGCTGCTTCAATAACCAAGAAGTGTTTTATAATTAGCACAGCTGAAAATTGCTGTGCTGCTTAATTGAGTGTGAACATTTTTAATTTTTACATTTCAATTTTTCCTCAAACACTTTATCTATTTTTTCGAACAGTCTTAACATTCTGTGTAAAATGTAAGTGTAACTCACAAATGTTTTATGAGACATTATTAATTCTATTGCATGTCTTTATTAAATATAGTCTTCACCAAACATTTAATGCATGCTTTAAAACCTAATTGTTGTGTCAGTAAATGGGTCAATGGCACTAATTTTTCGTTGTCATGTGAGTGAACTTTACAAAATGTTTAAATGTGGAAATGTTAATGTACAAATTATTTTTGTTCTACTTTTTTTTATTCCCACCGATTGTCCTTTTTGTCTAGCTGAATGCAATTGTCTATAATACTGAACAATTTAGAAATAAACAATAGTAGGTAAAAGTTTACTGGGGAAAAATCCTGTAGTATACAGAAAAAAGAATATGCGCATTTGTATGTATACTGTATATTTATTTATCATTTTGCATGTGATGAAAGAAAGATTTTTTTAGAGGTTGTGAGGAATAAGACAAGTTCACTGAGAATCAGTTTTGATCAGCAACGTGCATTTAGGTATTGTGCAAACTGTAGATAATTGTACTTAATGCTTCAAAAGACATGCAGTTTGCTTTAATCAATAAGAAATTCTAATCTGGTGTGAACAAGAAATTAGCTTTTCAGAGATCTGAACTTATTGATTTGAGAAATGATTGATAAAAACTGTATTTACTGATTAATTGAATAGATCGGTGTATGTCTGCTTATTTAAAAAAAAAAAAAAAAACGGAAATACTTCAGAGAGATTTCAAACTTTTGAACTGTAGTGTAAAATAGACACTACACTACAGAAAGTAAGAAAGTAACTATGTTGTTAATGCATTTGTAAAAAAAAAAGAGGCATGAAGAGAGAGATGAAGTTACCCAGCATCACTCTTGACTTGACTTTCTATTCTATTGTGCCGTTAAGGCCATAGTGACTTTAAGTTTAATCGCTTGTTAAATTGTCCAAAGTGATTTTCACTTTAGATGGGCACTTAAAGTCAGATACTGTTGAGTGAATGTCACTTTCTCAAATGTTTCAGCAGTATGTAAACATGCCACATATATTCTGGATAGCATTGAGAAATATTTGTACAATGTACTGTATATTATGTAAAGACAACCAGTTACTTTGCGGTAATTTATCCAGTAGTTTAGTCTCAGAGATAGTTTCTGAAGCCAGCAGAGATAAATAAATAAATAAACAAATAAATAAAACATTGTATACATCAATAACACTTTAAAAGTATAGAGACACACATAATGAATATATCTACCCTGAGTGAGGTGGGTTCATTAAGAGTGCAGCTGAATTAATTACAGATGACTGTATGACAAGAAAAACTACAAAAAGAAAAGAAATATGATGGATTGGAATAGAGAAATAAAGAATCAGCACCAACTTGAGCTCAATTACAGTACCCCTAATGTGTATGATACGCTCACATCTGCGACATAACTGAACGGACATTTGGTAATGCACTCACTGGAGCAGAAAATGAAGATAAAGCTCTCCAGTGGTGCTGACATTTCCTTCTGCTACTGGAAATCAACCCATCCTTTTCTTTAATCGTCTATCTATCTATCTATCTATCTATCTATCTATCTATCTATCTATCTATCTATCTATCTATCTATCTATCTATCTGTCTGTCTGTCTGTCTGTCTGTCTGTCTGTCTGTCTATCTATCTATCTATCTATCTATCCATCCATCTGTTACACTGTAAAAAAAAAATTTTTTTTTTTGAAGCTGTGACTAAAACGAAGAACTACCGGAGCATTTAAATGTTACTTTCTGTTTTTTAGTAATTAGTTGTGAAATTTACTAGCAATTTCTGAGGACCGGAACTACAATGCAACACACATGCAGTATACACGCTATACATATGTGTTTGTTCTTGTAAATCTATCAATAATTCAAGCATATTTTCACTGCAGAATTACTAAGTAATGATGTCAAAAATGGATACTACATGCAGCACTGTCTGTAATATGCTAAGTGACCTTTGACCTGGCCCAGTGCATGCAAAGGTTATGTTTTCTAAATGATGTGCAAGCATGTCAGAAATACAAACACTTACGTTCTTGTACATTATTTAGAAAACTTGCAGCTAATGGATACACTTAGTTGGCATTATAGAAACATGAGTTTCATCTGCATGTTTTGGTGAAGATTATATGCAGTAAATGCTAGAAGTGTGTAGTATAGGCATTTTTATGTTTTACAGTATATGTAAAAATTACATAATGGTATAAAATTCAAAAGAAAACTAGGCACAATTTATTAACATGCTGTCTTTATCAGCTGTACATAAAACAGATGTCCAAATGTACTACTTCTGCTGTTTATTTACCTAAAAGTTTATTTACAAAAAATCAGCTGAACCACAGCATATAAAATGATTTGATCCAGAAACCACCAGAGGGCGCACCAACACAAGACCAAATAGACTATAGGGCGCAGATTCATCACTTAACAACACGAAACTCAAAAGACCTTCAGGTTTTGTTTGTATGTTTTATGAGAGTTGTGTATGTGTATTGCACTAAAAATGCTGTCTTTATTTATTTATTTTTTTATATTTGATCTGTACACATACCTAAACTCATGACTGTCTGAAATTTGAATTGCATGCCATCTTAAAGTTTTTATTCTTGCTACAGTATAATATAAATCTGTAATGCTGCTTATTACTTTCACAATGCAATATATAAAAATAAACAAAATAAAAAGATTACAAAACTGAAAACATCTCCTCTTCACATGCAGCTTAATGAAGCCTCAGTAAGCTGAAAAAAAGTAGCTGTCAGCTCACTGCTTCAGGGCAACTTTACACCCACATTGTGCTTTAGTCACCCTAAGAGTCCTGAGAGATTAATCATACAACAACAAATCAAACAAGAGAATTGCTATTGGACCACAAGTTAACTCTCTGTTAGCCTTTCATTCCTGCTCGCTGTCTTTCAAATAGGCCTATCCTTTACATTATATCAGTTATGTTTAAAACTTAAACTGTCCTGTCACACCTTCTAGGTCCATATATACAGAATCATAATGTGAATAATGTTATGTCTCATCTAATTGACCTGTGGGGAAAAAAGGTGTATTCCACGCCTGAGGTGTAAAATGTAAGTAATAAAACATTCAAATATTGCACTATTATTAATTGATCCACAACAGATAACGGTTACTGCAGTTCAAATGGAGTGTGGAGGAGATTCTTTTGACAGAGATACATAAATGCATTTATGTGCATTACAACATTTATGTCTAAATTAATTACCTAACAAATATGTATATGTATCCCACTCTATTGCTTGAAAATCTTATTTTTGGACATCCCAGTAATGTGACCCTTATTAGGCATTGTTTTCAAACAAGAACAGCAGCCAATGAGAACATCATTACAGTCAATAAAAGCCAATGATGATGTACCAAGACAGAAAAATTCATGGAGCAACAATCAAGTACAATTAGCCAAAATACATGCATACTTCAGTAAAAGACAAACAGATCATAGACCATACTTTTTTGTTCTTCCACGTCATTGGCTATTAATAACTGTAAAGCTGTTCTCATTGGCTGCTTTGTATTTTAAATGTGACTTTCCGTTCGAAAACATTGCATGACGGAAATGTTGTATTAAAATAAGATTTTCATGCTATAGAAGTGTGTGGGATTCATCTATTTTGTTAGATTATTTGCTTCTATTTATTATTGTGCACCTGCTTGTGTTTTAGGAGTTACGGTGGCATTTCATTTATATTGAGACTAAAATTAAAAACTAAAATACAGGTTTAAGAGTAATATTCATAGGACGGTGGAAGTCTAATCAAATAATGCACTTGATATTTCACCTTCCTGTTAGGTTAAGACAAGTGAGAAGCACAAGTACCATTATTTGGGTCAGTACATGGACCTGTGGAGGCTGAGTTATGCCATCAAGCTAATGTATTGTGACTGCCGCTGGCTTCTGCGATGGAGCCTTACAGCTGTCCCTGAATCAATAGATGTCAGAGAACTATTAGGGCAGTCATTACAGACACCGCATAGCCCAGCCTCCCACTTGATATGGCAAATGTGCTCAGGTTCTCAAGACTGGGGGATTAACCCACTACAAACTTTAGTTATGCCCCCCTAAACCTCCGGTCTTTCTGTCTGCGGATGGAACCTGGTGCATCTGGTAATTCTCCATTATTGGCCTTTATGCTCTGCAGCCTTTAATTAAAACAGTGATTCATGCAAAGACCAGATGGTACAATGACAGGTTAAGAAGGACTTTATTGCCTGCATTGCATTGTTGTCCTAGTGAGTTTCAATATAATGTTAGCTGATCAGGTTGATCAGGTCTGTGAACATGCATTAAATGCAATTTCGAAAGCAAATGAGTGGGAATAATTATTGTTTTAAAAATAGTGGGGAAAAACAAAACAAAAAGTGTCATCAAGTGTCTCAAAATGTAACATTCTTAATGCATGAATGCCATACAACCATTTAAAAGAGTCAGTACAATTTTTCCTTTTTTTTACATTTTAAGATCAAAGCTAAATGTCGAACTAGAAAATGCACGCGACATTGCCTTACAAATGCTGATATCCAGACCCATTTACTGCAGTAGAAGCAGTGCACACTTTCACTGAAATGAGATTCTCGGAATGAGACAGTTTCCTGAACAGACATGACAGGTCTGGATCTGCCCCGATCTGCAAATTGAGGCCAAAACAATACCACAACATCATATTTAAGTAGAAAAGCATTTCAGAATCTACATATTCTGCATCATGATTCATTGATGCTTCACATTCCCATTAAAATGAGAAACACAAAGGCAAAAGAGTCCTATTTTCCCCCCTTTGCATCACTCGCAGGCCTATTCATGTATTCAAGGATGGAATTCGCACCCAGCAATCAGTTTGATTATCTTAAAAATACACACAGCATTATAGAATGCGTCAGGCAGATGTGAGATGGGATGAGTGGGGTTTCTCCCGAGTCTATTTTCCAGGTGGTTTGTTGTTGTTATTGCCTGATTTAGTGTGAGTTGTCGAACACAGAAAGGGTTAGCAACACAGGATCCATTTAAACCTATCACTTGGATTTGATTTGAGTTCTTTACGCTAGTTGCTCCTTAGTTCTGCCTATGTTTTCGCCCCAAACAAGAGTATGCCGTGTCTCGGTCCTCAATGACCCTGTTTGGGCGTGTGGCATGTTATAAATGTGCACACTTTTGTGAGGCCTTTATGCTGCCACGTTTCATTAATAGTTTATTATTGAGACTCCCTCGTGAAGCACTCTACAGCTCGCCTTAGCCATTCTCGTCTCAGTTTTGTGTCACATAAGACTACAGAGCATTAGGCCACAAACATAAACACAACTGGGATTGATATGTGTGCTAAAACATATGAACGCAACCGTAAACAAACAAACACACGTTTAGTCAGATATCTCAAGGGGAACATATCAAAGACGCAAATATCTTGTTTCTTTCCAACACTCCCGCCAAATATCTGTTCTGAACAGGTACAAAATTATGCATAAAGGGCCGAATGCTTTATGGCATCAATGCACTTGAACTATAGCGATCCACTGTAATTACGACTGAATTTTCTTATTTAACTGTAGGAGGCTCTAAAGTCACAAGACTACACACTACTGCATACAGTCACGTTAATATATCTTTATGAATCACTTTTACTACTGAGAGTGATCCTAAATGGGTTCCCCTCCACATTTACCAAGCATTTGTATTCAATTTCAGCAATTGTGACCCCGGAAGTGGCCTACAGTTAGTGATTTTCACACTAAGATGATACCGTTTTTGAGGCAAATTTTTTTAACCATTCTGATATTGAGAATGGGTTCAAATGTATTTTTTGACATCTGTACATTCGTGGGGATATTTCTGAAGCCAAACCACGCTTATCCATATTCCCTCATATAACAAACATGCCTTACCGTGTTCTTTTTCAGTTCCAAACACTTGATTAGCCCACATACATATTTCCAGCTCTGCCTTAGGTCAACACTGCACAGTTAAGTGTTCTTTTGTTTAACTCTAATCTGGCATGGTAACATCATTTGTTAAGCACCACTCAGCGTAAAAGGCATATCGGCTCTAAATATGGGCTGGGGGGGTAAAAATAGATGCCATTTTTGAATGACTTTGACCAGCTCATTTTCACAGCGACTAAGTTTCCCCTTACTATGACAAGATAGAAATCACACCTGGGCCAGGCAGAGCAAGCAGGACCATGAACCCAGAACAAGGCTATATATAAATATAGTTCTTACTAGATAGATAGATAGATAGATAGATAGATAGATAGATAGATAGATAGATAGATAGATAGATAGATAGATAGAATTTCCTAGGTTTTTTACCATCAGGCCTTAACGCAGAAAAGGAACCCCTCATAATTAAGTCGGTGTGTATTTTGAACTGAGCAATAGTTTGCACTAAACGTTATTAATTCGAGGGGAGTGACGAGCTTTTATTTGTGCTGTCAGAGCATGTGACAGCCTCGTTAGCTCCCATTTCGCCCTGTCGGCTCACAGTTTGCCTCGGACACTGAGTCTCCCCTCTCCATTTGCCGTGTTATTGCTGCCAGCACCGTGCATCACGATCAATCACTGGCGGGTGTCAATCATTTCATCCTGCGTCTACAGTCGATAGAATTTCAGGGTCAGTTCTGCGCGCGCTTTGAAATGCAACAAACAAATGTATTCCATCAACTGGCGTTTAATTTTAAAGAATGGAATACGTTTTCTGTCGGTATTAGTCCAGCAGCAATGACACCCGTGTGTGTATTTGCGGGAATCTGACTTCATACATCCGCTAGGAATAATTTTGGAATCAGAAAAACTATTGGTATGTTGCAGATGCCAAATAGTTTGTAATTTTAAAATAATTAAATGTATTGATTTGTAGACGCCTCCAAATAGCCTGCAATTGAACAATAAATCTGTCAATTAAAAATAACTATTGCATGTTTATCATCAGAGTTTCCATGGATGCCATATAGGCGATGATTGTTATGAGCTTTGGGCTTGCCGCTAAATCTTTATTCTGGCTGTGCTTTCACATTGTGCAGGCAGGGTCGTATACTCAGGCTTGTCACATTGAGGTAAAGTGAGTTTCTAACATCCAGGGCTTTGCTGTCTGCGCCGGACAAATTGATTGCGATCAGCCTGAGGGAATTCTTCTGCTAATGTCTCTGTCCGAGGCTGCGGGGGGACTGCTTGAATTAAAGACGAGGAGAGATTCACACATATTGCTGAAAAACCGAAATACACGTTATACACATCACAAAGCCATCAGCATCCTAGAGAGAACTGGGACGACATGGACCTGAAGGTGGAGATTTGAAGAGACCCCCTATATACTCAGATAGCAATTAAATACAATCTTAATCTCTTAAAATCTCATTATGGGTGCAGAAAAGTGAGAAATCAAGAGTGCTTATGGGGTCTTATAATTGTTAATGCAAAAAAAAACAAAAAAAAACTTTGTACATTCAAACAGGAAGTCAATGCATAATCCATGTCTGTAAACCCTGGTCAATCCTGAACATACTGTCTCCAAGCAAAAGCAGCAGTAAACAGAAGATCCATAACAAGCTCACGTGCTTCTTCTGCGTGGATAGCTGCGAGTTCAAGGTCAGTCATTATTAGAAGGTATTCCAAAAGCAGACCAAAAGGCATTGCCTGAATAGCAAGAAAAGTGCACATCCCTTCTGCCTTTTTGTTTGAGACCTGAAAAAGCAGAAGGTGGCCTATCCTTTAAAAGGCTAACAAATCAAAACGAAATCCATAATTTTACTAATATTCTAATATAAGGCATTTAAGGTTTTGAGGTTATATGTGAAAAAACTTAGGGATTCAGAAATTCATGATGATACTTCGATATAAAATACCTTAAAATATGCTTAAAAACTTTATTGAAATAATTACGAAGTTTACACTACATATTTAAAAGAGTGCAAGGATAGCTATTAGGCTACTTTTTAAGTGATTGGCAACTTTCAGTGTCGTTCATTTTATTAAAACAACATAAATATGAAAAATATCTACGTTTTCAAGAACTAAGCACAAATGTCGCAAACTAAATTTGTAAACAAATTATTATTATTATTATTTAGTTAGTTTATATTGGACTCATTTACACTCAG